>NW_022111359.1:270142-282407 GCF_000313985.2 Echinops telfairi | reverse complement strand
GGCCAGGGACGTATCTCTGCGGGCGAGGGGCCGCAGGCGAACGGGGCGCTGCCGCAAAATGGCGGCCGCGGGCTGAAAGCTGCGCCCAGCGAAATGGCGGGAGCGCCTAGTGCCCGGATGTGGTGGCGCAGGGCGCGCGGGGGGCGCATGCGCGCGGGCAGGGGCGGGCCTGGCGGCACCACGTGATCCGACCGCTCCTCCAAAGCTGGAGGCTCGGGAGTGGTGGGGGCCCCGCACCCTACCTCCCATGTAGCCTCAGTCCCTGGAGCCCACTGTTCGTCGCGAACGTTAAGAGAAAGTCACCTTGTAGTGTCCTTTCGTCCCCCGTGGTGACACGCACGCCACCAGTGTTTGGTTCCCAGTTAGAACCTCTTTTCCAAGTCACTTAGGTCCTTGTGTTTGGAGCCGTCTCATGGTGGTTCTCATGTTTAAAGTATGTGTCTGCCCTCCTACAATCGCTGGCACGCCCAAATACCATACTTCCAAGCGCAGCGGTATGCCGACCCGTGGAGCTGGTATTTATACCGCTGGCTCCCATCCTGGGTCCCCGCCCCTGGCGCTACTGTCACCAGCCGGCTCGGGAGACGCCCACAATTAGCCAAGCCCCACGTCAGCCTGGCACCGCCTCTGTCCAGTTTACAAGGTGGCATGGAGTGTAGCTTCCCAAGGCAGTCTGGGTAGTGTAATGTTTCCCGTTGGGCTCGGCGTAGAGGAGTGCCAGGGGGAACCTTGAGTGGGGGTTGCAAGGGAAGAGGGGGGGTCGGGTGTATGAGAGGTGGGAAGGCGTGGGTGCTACTGGGGCAGCAGGTCACATTTCCTAGTGGTCCCTGTGTCTGTCTTTGGTACACGGGCCTGGCTGGGCAGTGAGGCCCCCAGGATTGAAAAAGCATTTGTGGCAGGCATCATGGCATCGGATGAGGGCAAGCTTTTTGTTGGAGGGCTGAGTTTCGACACCAACGAGCAGTCACTGGAGCAGGTCTTCTCAAAGTATGGGCAGATTTCCGAAGGTGAGTCTGGCCGGCAGGGTGGGTCCTGGGGCTACTGGGTGCTAATCTGGGGCTGCTGTGCATTGACTGGGACTCTTGCCGGCAGTGGTGGTCGTGAAAGACAGGGAGACCCAGCGGTCCCGGGGCTTTGGCTTTGTTACCTTTGAGAACATCGATGATGCCAAGGACGCTATGATGGCCATGAATGGGAAGGTGAGTACCCCTGCAGCATGTCTCTCTCAAACACACTCAGGGTGTTTAGGGAGTGAGCAGCAGGGGGGCTGACCTAGTGGCCTGTCTCCAGTCTGTAGATGGGCGGCAGATTCGAGTGGACCAGGCCGGCAAGTCGTCGGACAACCGCTCTCGTGGCTACCGAGGTGGTTCAGCAGGGGGCCGAGGCTTCTTCCGTGGGGGCCGGGGCCGGGGCCGTGGCTTCTCCAGAGGTGAGTTGCTTCCTAGGGACTGGGCCAGCTGTACTGCCTCTACAACAAAGCCTCACCCTCTCCTGTCTATCCCCCACTGCAGGTGGAGGGGACCGAGGCTATGGGGGAAGCCGGTTTGAGTCCCGGAGTGGGGGTTATGGGGGCTCCAGAGACTACTACAGCAGGTGAGGTGTGGGGTGGCTTTTCTGTTCTGCTGCAGACAGCCGTGGGCAGATGCCCTGGGCGGGGTGTGATAGTCTGGTTGCAAACCTTTCTGTCCTTACAGCCGGAGTCAGGGTGGTGGTTACGGCGACCGGAGCTCAGGAGGGTCCTACCGAGACAGCTATGACAGCTATGGTAAGTGTTGCTCCAAGGGTGCCACGCTGTTGTGGCTGAGGCGGGTGCTCTGCGGCCTCTGCCCGCCGCCCTGGGCACCACGCTCAGACCTGATCGCAGGGCTTGCCCCTAATGGAACCATCTGCCCCCACAGCAGAAAAACCAGCCCGCCCCCCGTAGAAAGGGGTCTAAGGTCGTGTGGCCTCCCCGCATGCATGTGCGGATCTGGCCCGTGCCCTGGCCTCTGGGGGGTTGGTGCTCCGGCCCAGGCCGCCCCCGGCCGGCCGCGGGGTGAGGATGCGCGGCTGCTGCTGCTTCGGTGCCTTGACACTGTGCTGCTTCTGTCCTCAGCTACACACAACGAGTAAAACCCTTCCTGCTCAAGACCGTCCTGCCAATGGCCGTATAATTACAGATTGTGGGAGCTTCGCGGAGTCGTTCGTGTGTACTGACACACCTGTGTTTCCACTTTTGTAGTCCTTTCCGTTTTGATCTTGTCCAACACAGCCTGACAGCTTCTGACCCGAGAGGGCCGTTTATAGAGTTTGCTTTTTGAGGACACGCTGTCCGTTTTAGTCTTAAGAGTTTTGAACATGTTCTGGAAAGCACTTCAGATTCTACCTTTTTGTTTTTATCATGAGCCATGAGGTTTTGTTTTGTGGTTTCTTTTTTTACCCCCGAAGTGGTCGGGGGTTGGGGGGCAGGGGAGGGTGGTGTGGGTGTCTTGGGGGGATTGTATGGCCATTTTGGTTTATTTTTGGCGCATGGACACTGGGGGTCTGCCCTGGTGACCTTGCCTTTGAGCCGGAAAGGACTCGGATCCACTCCTTATCGGAAGCTGAGCACGCTGTGGGTTTCCCCAACTCCGAGTGGAGCGGGGAGTAGGGCAGGCAGGCGGGCAGGCAGGTTGTAGCCTGGGGCACACAGCTGCCCCGGGTGCTGCCTGCCTGGCCACCTGCACAGGTGTCTCACTTGCTGTAAACGCCTCCAGTAGAGACTCAGACATGCCCGAGAAGTTCTTAAAAATGTTTATTTATATTGTCCTTTTTTACTGGAAGACGTGTGCATATCCATTGATGTTGTATTTGAAGTGGTTAAGGAATTCTTGTACGAAGTTCTGGCTTCACGAAGCCGATTAAAAGCCCGTCTGAAACGAACCTTGCTCTGACACTCGCCCTTTCATTGCACAACTTGCCCTGCCCATCCCATAACAGCTGGGCAGTGAGGACAGGCCAGTGAGCCATAGCCGAGAGCAGCCAGTAGACCTCCAGCTGACGGCCACCAGTCTCGGCTAGGTGAGGAGGTGGGCGACGGGCATGGGCAGTGCAGGTGGCAGGTCAGCCCTGGGGGCTGGGCTCCCTGAGGGCTCGGAGGGCTGGGCAGCACAGTGCAGCAGGACGGACGGACGTGGACATGCAGGTAGGTTCCCGACGCTGACCTGAGGGCCCCTGACTTGAGTAGCTAGTCTACCGTTACTTGACCCGTTCTGAGCGTTCTCTGCTAGCCTATGGAAGCTGCAGCCCCTTGGAGAACAGAAGTGTTGTGCGCCCAACAGAAACCTCAGATGCAAGCTGCTTCCTTGGCTAGCTCATATGTGGAAATAGCCCTGTAATTCGAGGTAACTCCTTTGCTCGTGTCCGCATCCCTCTGTCGAGAGCGCCCACCCGGGGAGTGTTTCTTTGACTGGCTTTTGGTTTTGTTTTCTTTTTTTCTTTTTTTTTTTTATTTTTGAAGTGGAGCTGGAACCAAAGCTACCAGGCTCTAGCTGTTGGCCTGTGGGCGGCTCAGTGACCACCCTGTGAGTAGGGTCAGAGCGCCCCTCCAGCCCTTCCGGGTGAGGGCTGCACCAAGTGGTGTCCTCTGCCATCTTTTACTGCCGCCATTAGATTTCCCAGCGCCCAGAGTGATCATTCTCTAAGCCGCTCTTTCCCACATGGCCACCTGGGGTGGCCAGGCCTCGCTCACAGTAGGTGGTCTGTGAGCAGGGTCAAAGTGTTCTTCCAGTCTCCTGAGTGAGCCACACTGCACCAGGCGTCCTCCACTGTCTCACTGCCTCCATTATGTTTTCCCAGCACCCTCAGCGATCCTCCCACGTGGGCAGCTGGCTGGTTCTGCTTCGGGTGGATGTGGCCTTGGCCTGCCCAGGTGCAGGCCCTCCTGGCCAAGCCCACGGCAGTGCACCTGGGCCGGGCTGGGCACCTTTGTTAGCTTTGAGACCCTTCTAGGAGCTGTGGCAGGTTCTGGGAGGTGGGGAGGACAGCTGTGAGTCCTGGCCAGCACACAGGAGTAACGCTCCTTTGCTTTGGCAGGTTGAAGGAACAAGCCGAACCCAGGAAGAGGATGCGCTACCCACATTCTCAGGTCCCAGGAGGGACGGGTCTGGAGCGGTTTCTACCAGGGGCCACAAGCTGGAGAGGGTTGCCTACAGCCAGCTTGTTCCCCAGCCCCTCCCTGTGAGTGCAGGACCTGGGCTTGCTGGGAAGTGGTGCCACCTCACTGGGCCAGCAAGCCTGACTCCTCCATCTCTCCACAGGGACAGCCGTGGCTCCAGGCCGAGCACCCAGTGCAGCCCCAGGACAGACCCCCCATGACAGCTGGAAGTGGGGTGGTGCCTGCAGGGCCTAGCCGGAATAAAGTGTGTGTACCCACTGAAGTGTCTTGTCTGATGGGGTGCCCTTGGGTGGCTGCAGGGGCTGCCAGATAGCAGACCATCTCATCAGCAGAGAGGGTGGAGGCCAGACCAGCTCTATAGGCCAGCCCCTGTTCGTCCTCAGCACCACCAGACCGGTTGGTCCAGGGTTGGGCCTAGGGGGTCCAATGGTGGGTTCCTCCATACTCAAGGGGGCACACTTAGGTTGAGGTTCCATCCATGTGGGAATTTGACATTGCCTTGTTCCCTGGTCCAGGGCCCTGAATTGGACAGTCCCAACATGTCCTGAGGCTAATCCAGGAATTTCCTGTCCAGTTGCCACTCAAGATAAGCGGTGACTTCGTCCGGGTCTGCCTCTGGACAGCTGGGTTTAGACCTTGGCTGGCAGCCCCTGCTGTAGGAACGGGGTGGAGTCTGACTGGGCAGGGGGCGGGGTGTTGTGTGCCCCGCCCGCGCAGTGAGTGACGAGAGGGCTGGGCGCCGCTTCCGCCGGGCCATGGGGCCGCGAGTGCCGCCGCTGCTTCCTGCGCTGCTGCTGCTCTGTGGGGCCCCGGAAGCCGCCCGCCTGCTGTCGCCCGCCGCGACGAACGGGAGCCGGCCGGTACTGCCGAGCAACGGCACACACCCGCTGGGCGCTCCGGGCACGCCGCTGCTGCGTTCTTTCTACGTGCTCATGGGCGTCAGCGTCTTGGTCGCGTTCTACTTCCTCATCCGGGCCTTCAGGTGCGTCGGCGCGGTTGATCTAGGCGCGCTTCGTGTCTCCCGTGCCGGTCCGCGGGCTGCCCCGCCCCTCGAGTGGGCGTGGCTCCGCGGTCTTCTCGGGATCCGGGGCGGGTTTCTGTGGCGCGTTGCTAACGGCTTCACCGGTGGACGCCGAGCGTGTGGCGTGGCGGGCCGCCTCGCCCGCCTCAGGTCACGCGTCTGGCCTCCTTCCCCTCCTCGGGAACCCCCGCCCTCCTTCCGGTGCCGCTCCTGGCGGCCTGTGGACTCAGACGTCCGTGGGAGCCGACTTCGTCCGGCTTCCTTCTGGGCGCCGCCGCCGCCGCCACCTCCCTGGGCCAGACCGCCGAGCTCGTCCTAGTCTTGGCCGGCCACCTTCCCTTCCCCAGGTTCCTGCCGCGCAGGCTTCCTTAATCTGTCCGACCCCACGTGTGAGCGGCCTTGCGCGTCCGTGACCTGCGCTACCGAGGCCGAGGGCAGCCCCATCCGTGGGACCAAGCTCCCGCCCCTTTCCCCACAGGCTTCCCTCTGGTCGCAGAGCTGGCTGTGTTGGTCACTTCCTAAGTCAGGTTGATTTGCATAGATCTCAGCAGAGTCCCCAGACTGCAAACTGCCTTCCTCTCCCATGCTGACCCCCAAAAGACCCTTAGTCCCACAGAACTATCCGCCTCCCTCCAACCAATGGCCCCATGCAAATTCTAGATCCCTCCCTTCTGGGCCCTGACCTGTGCTGAGTGAGCCTCATTCCTCTGGCTTCCTGGTGGCTGTAGCCCCAGTGTGTAGGGAGATGGGGTTCTTCCCTCCCACTGTGTCATCCTGGCCCCTAGTGAACAGGAGTGCGCCTCAGTCCCCCATACTGGCCTTCACAAGGCAGATGGCAGGCCTTTGTCCCGCAGAGCAGCTGGTAGGTTGGAGCTGTCAACTGGCTGCTTAACTACCGAGCCAGCTCTTCCCATGGCCTCTGAGGCTGTGGGGCGGCAGGAGCAGACAGTGAGTTTGATGCGCCGACCTCCTGGTGAGCAGTCCGATGCTTAACCTGAGGGAGCGATTCTGAGACCAATGACAGTGTTAGCAGCTTCACCCATCCCCTGGGAGCAGCTGGTAGATTCAAACGGCTGACGTTGCTGTTAGAGGCTAACATCTCATCCCTCCCCAGGTGCCACTGGGGCTCCCTACCCTGTTTCCCCGAATATAAAGACAGTGTCTTGTATTAATTTTTGCTCCCAAAGATGCGCTAGGTCTTATTTTCAGGGATGTCTTATTTTTCCATGAAGAAGAATACGGATGGACACTGAGTGCCTGGCTTCTCTGGATCCCAAGTGTAAAAAAAAAAATAATAATAATAATAATACGGTACACATTTATTGTGTATCGGTTTATTAAAAGAGACCTCACACTTCCTGTCTGCTCCGGCTCTGCTGCTGTGCAGCGGCACCTGCAGCTACGGTCCAGAGTCCAGAGTATGGTAGCTTCGGGGGGCCTTATTTTCAGGGAAGTCTTATTTTCGGGGCCTTATATTTCAGCAAGGGGCAAAACTGTAAGTAAGTCATTTTCGGGGGATGTCTTACTTTCGGAGAAATATTGTCCTTGAGAGCTTGAAAAGTCCCGGCAGGGCTGAGGCAGCTGGTGGGGAGGGGCCCTGGCTTGACCTGCTTCCCCTCCAGGCTGAAGAAGCCTCAGCGGCGGAGCTACAGCCTCCTGGCCAACACGGACGACTCCACCGAGCTATCATTGCTGGACAGCAACGAGGAGACCATCTTTGAGAGGAGGAACTCGAGATGGTGGGTGGGCCGGGGTGAGGAGGGCCGTCCAGCTGGGTTGCCTCCCCCTCTCCCGCTGTGCTCCCTTTAGCAGGCTTTTGGAGAGGCCCTGGGACACAGTGGGTGTGCAGGGTGGAGATATTCTGGGCCTCTATGCTGTGGGTGGGCTGGGGCCACCAGTCCTGGGAAAGGGACTCAGGCAAAAGCCATCCAGACAGGGCTGGACAGAGGTCTCCAGGGTCTCTCCTCCTCAGCCTCCCCGCTCTCTCTTCTTCCAGACAAGGCCGAGACGGGCCAGCAGACTGCAAGAAGGACCAGGGCAGGGCTGGCATCTGTGCTGCTGGCCTTGGCTCGGTGGCCCGGGGAGCACCTGCAGCAGCCTTGGCTCGGTGGCCCGGGGAGCACCTGCCAGAGTGCCCAGCATGCCCTGAGCAGCCTCAGCCAGCCCCCCCACCCCAAGAAATGTGGGCCCCTCGGCAACACCCACCCAGACTGACTGTGGCTGCTCCCCCTTCTTATGGGGCATGGTATCCTGGAGCTGAGGGCGTTGGGTAGGTGGGCCTGCCAGAGTGCCCACCCACCAGGATAGGGACAATAAAATCAGAAGTGGTCACAGCTTACTGGGCTGGTGCCTGACCCCACACTGTGCCCAGGTGTCCTTGCGGCCAAGGGCTTCTCCGGCTTCATGGGACCTGGAGAGAACGCCACTTTATCCCTCAAAGCCCCTGTCTAGGGTACTTGCCCCCCTCCCCTGTACGCCCCTGGCTCCTGTTCTTCCTCCAGGCCCAGCCTCATTTGCTCCTGTCTTGGAGCCTTAGTTAACGGGCTAGACATTTTTGCTGTTGGGGACCCTCTTGTCCCCCTGTCAGCCTTTGTGGAAACTTGAGGGACCCAGGTCTCCTCCCTTGTGTGAGTATCCTGCCATCTGCATTCTGCCACCCCCTTTCCATGGGACTTTGTCCCCGAGACTTGGGGAGATGCTGTCACCCTGCCTGCCTGCCCAGAGCCACTGCCACCGCCACCTCCATGTCATGAGGCTGAGTTGCCACCAGGTGGCAGCTGTGGGCTGCCTGCCCAGTGTAGCCTGTGGCCTCAACTCAGCCTGGGGAGGGGGACCCTTGTCCAGTTGGAGGAGAGGGTTTGCCGCACTGCTCACCTCTCTGCGCGACCACATCTGTTCCTGCCAGGCCCATCCACCTTACAACGATGGCTGCCAGCTGCAACAGACCTGACAAACCACCAGAACTGGTCACAAAGCAGCAGCCTCCTCTGCAGGAGACCCCAGTCTCCTGGACCACACCAGCCCTGCTTGCACCCCTCCCCCTCCAGGGTCTCTGGGAAAACCTCCGGGATTGGATGGCTCTTTTCAAGGACCCTGCACTGGGCCCAGGGCTCCCCGAGGAAAGGTTGGCGAAGCAGCTGCCGGAGTAGCAGTTGGGTCCAGGTGGCAAGGAGAGTGGCTTGGCCTGGCTGTGCTGGGGTCTGAGGGGCAGTAACCTTCCCCTCTCAGTGACCACTACCCTCTGGAGCTCCTCGGCTCTGAACCCGACTCTCCCTGCCTCTTCCTCTGTCTTTGCTTATGTCTGCTTCCTCTGCCTGCCTGTCTCCCTCTGCCTGTCTGCTCGCTCGTGTTCCCCTGTCTCTCTCTGCCTCTGACCCACAGGGACAAACAGGAAGACACTGTCTCAGTTCCCAGCCTGTGTTCTGTGCCCCTTCACATAGCTCCGAGCTGCTCTCCAGCTTCAAAAGGCGCATTAATTACTCTAATGAGGTCAGGAGAGACTCCGCACATGCCATCCAGCTCCAGAAAGTGGTGCCCCCCACCCCATGCCCGCCCTGCCGCCTGTCAGCGCCCAGCCCTGGCCCCCCTGGCATTCACGCGGGGTAATTGGCAGCCCCGCCAAGGTTAATGTGCTGTGAGCAGGAAGTGCACGGCGGCTAAAAGTCAGGAGCGGGGCTATCAGCAAGAGATGAAAGGCCGCCACACGCATGCGTGTGTGCTGCCACCTCTCATGCACACTCAGCTGACTCCACAGTGTGGATACGATACGGACAGCCAGGTGTGCACACCCACACTCAGTTCACACCACAAGTTAGACAGTTGTGGACAGCTAGGTCATGCGCACAGACCCACACAGCTGACACCACAGTGTGTGGGCAGCTGGGCCCCACACACCCACAGGATGCCATACCGTGTCTCACTCAAGTCCTCAGGCAAAGTCTGTGTCTGGGTTCAAGTCCTGTTTCCGTAGACCCAACCTGCCATTGCTCGGGGTAGGGTGGCCACCAGGACACTTTGGGCTCAGAGGCACAGCATTTGGGGGCCCAAGTGAGGCCCCTTACTGTATCTGACCCCAGGACCCACAGATGTGGCTTGAATCCAGCATCCTCTCGGGGCTGGCATTGCAGCCCCCCTGTCTCAGCCATAACTCCCAAACCCTGGAGCTCTGGCTTCCCCGCTGTGACCACACACAGCCCCCTGGAGCTTCCCAAGGAGTGGCTGGTGGTTTCCAACGCCTGGACCCTGTGGTTGGCAGCTCAGCATGTGGCCACCGTGCCACTAGAGCCCCCCCCAACCCTCGTTTAACCCAGTGAAGCCGGGACAGCCCAGTCCTCCGCTGCACTGCCCGTGGCTAGCAGCTGGTGTGGCTGGGGACTGCCAGGACAGGACAGTGTCATCACAGGACCAAGGGCTTTGCCACCAGGCGCCAGGGCTGGAGGAGGAAGGGAGAGACCTCAGTGGCCCGTCCCTGGTGTGGTGGGGTGACAGGCCTGGTGGGTGTGGCTGCAGCAGTTTCAAGGCTCCCAGAAGGGGAAGGAAAGGTGGGTTTAGGTTCAGTGGCAAGCATGCCCCACGGTGTGCTGAATGGCTTGGGCCCTGAGGGGGCCCTTATCACCAGGACACTGGCCTGGCCCCTGGGCAGGCGGCCTCCCCACCTGGCCATCTCTCTGGGCACCTGAAACCTCAAGCCTAGCAGTCCCATTGACTCAGCAATGGGAAACTTCCCTCTGCTCACTTTTAACTGCCTGTGTCTCATTGTGGCCTTTGAGGGCTGCAGGGCTGCTGGACGTGACTGGAGCCCAGGCCCTGGGTGGGCAGTAAGTGGGCAGGGACATTAGGTGGCAGGCTCAAGTTGGGGCCCATGGCAGGACAAAAGGCCTTGCACCCACCTCAGGGCAGCAAGGATACTGAGCTCAAGAGTGCGGGCCGCCCACCTGGAGAGGGGACACAGCCTATCAAGATCCTGCCTGGGGATGACCCCTGACCTCTAACACCTGCTGCTAAAGGAAGCTTGGCCCCTGAATGACCTTTGGCCCTAGCTGACCCTCTCCAGTCTGAGCCACTGGCAGGCTAGGGGTCTCAGACTCTCACAGGGCAAGCAGGGGTTCCTGCCCTTCCCCTTGCCGCCCAGGCCCATGCCTCCAGCTGCCTGCCCGGCCTCCCCAGTTTCCTCTGAAGCGGCCTGCGGCGGGAGGTTGAATGCCTTTGTTCCTGTCCCCACTCCGCTCTGACCTTGAGAGAGACAGAACAGAAGAAGCTCAGAGTCTGCTTGAGCCTGCATGCAGATGAGGTGCCGGCCTGCAGCCACGCCTGCCGCCCCCAGAGACCCCGCAGAGCCCTGCAGAGCAGGAGGTGGCCACTGGACTGGGCCGCACCCCTGACCTCCCCAAGAAAGCCCCTGGCTCAGGATGCCTCCCCCCCCGCCCCCGCCCTCCTCTGTCGGGGTGGATCTGGGGGCTGGGGTTTGCCTGAGGGTGTGTTTCACCCATGGTCCCTTCATGGCTGGGCCAAACCTCCAGTGGAAAGGACAGAAAGCATTGTCCCGTGGGTGGGAAGAGCAGAGGGGACCCAGGCCTGGAAGGAGGAGCAGAGTTTGGGAGGGCTTCCAGGTAGGGCCCCAGCTAGAGCAAAAGTCAGGGTGGGGCAGAAGGGGTAGACTCAGGCACACCTGGCACACTCACACCTGGCTTCCTCATTCCCTTCCCCACCTTGCTGCCTGACGCCAGCTCCCGGAGGAGCCAAACTCCCTGCCCACACAGCGAAGCTGCCCCGTGGATTTCCGAGGCTGTCAGTGGTCATGGGAGCAGACAGCCTCAGTATTCTCGAAATGGGCTTGAAACACCTTACAGACCCGCCGTGCTGCTAGGGCTTCTGTGGCACCAGCTAGTGAGCGCCATCTCAGGGCCTTCACTGCCCCTGCCAGGAGTGTCCACCAGGGGCCATCCAGGCTGGGGGTGGGGGAAATCCTGCCTGACACAGTGGTCCCTGGAGTCCTGGTAGTGCAGTGGTTAGGCACTGGGCTTTGATCTGCAAAGTCCACCGTCAGAAACCCCCGGCTGCTCCGTGGGAGAAAGACTGGGCTTTCTACTCCTGTGAACAGTTAGTCTTGGACACCCTCGGGGGCCGTCCTCCAGGTCGGCACTGACTCGACAGCAGTGAGTTTGGTCGTACTGGAAGGTAGACCCCGGCTGAGGGCGCCCTGGTGGCGTCGAGGGTTACCTTGGGGCCGCGTGGTCGGCAGTTCGACACCAGCAGCAGCTCCCTCAGGAGAAAGACTGGACTTTCTACTCCTGTAAATAGTTCCATTCTCAGAACCCCATGGGGGCACTTCTATAGGGCCTGTCGCATAGGGCCACTAAGAGTCAGCATCGACTGGACGGCAGTAAGTCTGTCTGGGGGGGATGGTCCTCCGGCACAGTGCAGCCAGTGCTTGGTGTCCAAAGTGGAGTCTGGTGGGAGGCTGCCACAGAAACAAGCCTAGCCCTTGGGTGCTGGCACCCCTGAATTCTTAGCAGCTCAGACTCCCTGGCCTTGGGAGGGAGGGCGCACTGCCCCACTTTCCCAGCACCCTTCCTCCATCTGCCAGGCAAGTGGTGTGTGGCCTTGTGTGTTCCCAGATTTGCTTGGGGTCTCCCCAGCAGCCCACTCACCCTCCACAGTATGGGCCTCTGTGCCTAGCACAGAGTGGGGCAGGGATGGTAGGTACTGAGGCCTGAGTAGAGCAGCGCCTGCCCTGGGCTCAGCAAGCGAGCACTGACCCGGTTTCCACACTTAAGGTCCCCACTGAGCACCCCGGGCCTGCTGCAGGGGGCCTGGGGCCCCCAGACGCAGATCGGAAGCGTGTCTGGGTTGTGTGTGCTGTGCTGCAGACGGTGAAGGGAGGGGAGGTGGAGTCACTACACGTGTCCACTCGGTCCAGCCTGAGCCGGGGGGTCGCTGAAGTCTGGGAACGGAACACGGGTCTAGGACCCAATGGCCAGCGCAGGGCCGAGGCACGGCTACAGCAGCAACCGGCGCCCCCCAAGCCCCGTCCAGCCCCCGAGGCCGGGGCAGGGCGGGAGGGGGCGCCCGCGACCCTGCGAGCGCTCACGCGGGACAAAGACCGGACT
>NW_022111359.1:262420-269698 GCF_000313985.2 Echinops telfairi | reverse complement strand
GACCGCTACGCCGTCTACTGGAACCGCAGCAACCCCAGGTGAGCGCGCCCCCCGACCCGCCGGCCCCCTCCAGCGCGGGACCCCGGGAACCCTGCGGGACCGCCGCTGGCTCCCTCGGGAGGCCCCCTCGGGAGTTGGGCTCCCAGGAGTTTGGGGACTTGTACTCCTCCTGCGCCCCCGGGAAGTGCCCGGCGACCTGTCGCCGCGCGGACTGGGGGGACCCCGCACCCCACAGTCCCCTTGCACCACTGTCCCCTGAACTTTGTGGCTCCCTCTCCTCTGTAGAAGCTGGCGAGCCCGTGGGCATCTTCCTTGGACTTCGCGAACCCGTGCCCCTGGCCTCCCCATGTCTTTGGAGTTGGTACAAAGCTCCAGGGACCATAGCACGGAGCTGCCCTGTAGATGGGGGATGGCAGCCCCTGGCCAAGACCCCTAGTGCACCCTGCCCGCGGGTCTCCAGGCAAAGTTGAGGAAGTTGAAAAGTCCCTCCCGAGGCCCCCACACTCACGCCTAGGGGGTCCCTGCCCTGATTTTGTGAGGAAGGGGAGATTCAGACATAGAAGGGGTGTGGGTCACCCCAGGGGGTGCAGTGGGGCAGCGCCTGCTCCTCTGCTTCTAGGACTGATGGGGAAACTGAGGCGCAGAGGGGCCGAGGGGCTGGTCAAGGTCACAGCCAGGGGTGCAGAGGTGGGCCAGGACCCAGGTGGACTGGTTCCCAGGTGGCCACACGGGGCCAGGGGCGCCTCTCCAACCCATCAGCCTGCACCCAGCCCTGGGTTCCAGACTGAGTCTGGGTGCGGTCTGGGGGCAACTACAGCCTTTGTTCGTTGGGGAGAGGAAAGTTTCACAGGGACTGACCAGCCCTGGACACCTCTGGGTCATCCTGGGGTGCAAAGGCCTGAGTGGGCTGTCAGTACCGTGAGAGCCTTTGGGGTCCTGCAGCTTGAGGGTCAGCCGATGACTTTGTTCAGTGTCTGCTGGCGCTGGCCGGGCTGCGGATTGGGGCCCAGGTGTCCAGCGAACACCCCAGCTCCTGGCCCCTACGCCACCCCAACCTCTTCCTCCCAGTCTTGCACCCACTTCCAGACCCCGTGTCCCACTGGCCAGCTGAGGATGAAAGTTGCACAAATGGCCATTGGGAGGCAGGCTCCTGGCCTGTCCAGGAGCCTGCCTTGGGAGATGGGGAGCGCCCAACCCCAGCATGTGCCGCAGGGCAGACTCCGGGGCCAGCCCAAAGGGTTGGCGGGCCTCCGTGAAGCTGGCTCCTCGTGGCCGCCGGCCGGCCGCCACCCTTGGGCCACATGTGGGTCCGATTAGGCTGCTTTCCCACTGTAGCTGCGGGCCAGCGGGCAGTGCTGCCCCGGCCCAAGTTTCTGGTTTTAGCTCCAGAGTTGGGGTCCAGCAGTCCACCCTTTGTTCTAGTGAGTGCCCCAGGCACAGGGCTGAGCCGTGGGAAGGATGGCCGTCTGGACCTCCCGCCGTCCCCACCTGCACGGGACAGGGGCACTGGTGGGACCCTCGTGGGGCAGGGAGGCAGCCCAGGGTCTGGCTCTGCTGGCCACTGGGCTACCTGCTGCTGCTGAACGCTGACCTGACAGCCCCTCACCAGCTGCCTGCTCATGGGGACGGCCTTCCTTCTCCTGAAAGCCAGCCTGGTGGCCCCCCGGAACATCTTCCTCCTGCCCTAAGCGGCCCCGGCACCCTGTGTTGGGTGAGCACCTCTTTCACAGTGTGGGCTCCATTCAGAATCAGGGCCCCATCGACCCTGAGGCTGGTGGGGTGGGGGGGATCTGCTGAAATGGGACACACTTGGCAGGCCAGAGACCACTGCAATTAGGGGTGGGGGCCTGCTGTCGGTAACAGGGTCTGTGCTGGGCACAAAGGGGAATGGCTATCAGGCCTTGGCATTTGAGGGGACCAGGATGGGGATTTCTCAGGGGCATCTGGTCACAAGGATGGGGACTGGGGGAAGTTTAGAATTGGGGAGCAGACTGGAGGGTATCGTTGGAGAACCAATTCCCAAGAGCATCCCAGGCAGAAAGCTTGGTGTACAAGGATGACGGTGGCATGCAGCAGGCACACACAAAAGACAGAAGTGGGGAGGGGGCTGTGATGGGGGGCGGCCCGGGCTGTGGTGGACAGGCAGGGTCAGGCAGCCTGTACTCAGATGGGGGCGGGGGGAGCGGCAGGCAGTGTCAGGGTTACTGGGTGGGATGGCCCAGGCTGTGATGGGGGCTGGCAGACAGTGTCAGGGCTGGGGGAGCAGCCTGAGGTTCGATGGAGGTAAGCCCAGCTGTGATGGGGCGGCAAGCAGACGCGGCTCTGCGGTGAGGCTGGCCATGCCCCATCACCTGACGGACAACCGCCCCTGCTGGGCCCGGTACCTGCACCCAGGCCATAAGGCCATGGCTGCTTCCCAAATTGCATCTCCTGCTGTGAAATGCATTTCCTGCGCAGCACGCGGCCAGCCACGGCACCCAGGGAGCCCGCACCCAGCCCACAGTCGTGGGCAGGGTGGGGCCCGCCGGCAGGTCCAGCCGCCCGCCCCAGCCCAGGCTATGACCCAGCGTCCAGCGTCTGGCTGGCTGGGTGCCCTGGGTAACTGCTGGGGGTCTCTGAGCCTTTCCTGCTGGGCTGAGGTCCCTGGTTCGGGTCCGCTGTGTGTTCATCCGTACTGGGGGGTGTCTCATCGGCCGCAGGGCGTGTCTGCACCCGTGACTGTGCGTTCTTGTGTCTGGGGAGGTGTGCGTCCGTGTGGTGCAGTGCACATGTGTGGGCAGCGGGTTGCACATGTGTCTGCATATCCACACACATCCCTGCGCCTGGAGTGTGTGTGCGTGAGATGCATTCGTGTGTCTGAGTATGAGTAGAGCACACATGTATGTGCAGTGTACATGGAGTAGGCTTATGTGCTAGCTGATACATATATGTGCCTCTGTGTGCATCTGTGTAGAGTGCATACTTTGGACTGGCTGAGCTTGTCTGTGTGGCAGGCACGCGTGGGCTTGAGAGAGCCCGTCTCTGCCATGCACATGTGGGTCTGTGTGGCCGTGTCTTTGTTTTGCATGTGTAGCTCCGTGTGACCATATCTCTGCTGTGTACGTGTGGGTTCACATGAACATGCATGTGTGAGTCTGTGAGTGTGCCTGCTGTGCACGGTAGCTCTACGTGAGTGTGGCTCTGCGGTGCACACGAGGGTCTAAGCGAGATTGTGTCTGCTGTGTGAACGTGTATCTCCCATACACGCGTGGGTCGGCGTGGGTGTGTGCTGTGCATGCGTGGGTCGGTGTGAGTGTGTCAGCTGTGTACATGTGGATCTTTGTGTGTGTGTGTCTCTGCTGTGTGAGCATGTCTGCCGTGCATATGTGGGTCAGTGTGTGTATCTGCCATGCACACGTGGGTCCATGCTACTGTGCAGACCCTACATGCTGGGTCTGTGTGAGCATGTCTGCTGTGTACGTGTGGGTCTGTGTGAGCGTGTGTCTGCCGCATACGCATGGGCCCATGTGTATGTGTGTCTGCCGCATATGCATGAGTTCGTGTGAGTGTGCATTTGCCATGCACATGTGGGTCAGTGGGTGTATCTGCCCTACATGCATGGGTCTGTGTAACTGTGTCTGCGCTGTATGTGTGGGTCTGCGTGAGCGTGTCTGCTGTGTATGTGTGGGTGCGTGGGTGCTGTGTACATGTGGGTTCATGTGTGTATCTGCCATGCATGTGTGGGTCTGCATGTGGAGCAGCTCTGGCTGCCTTGGGTGTGGGTGCAGCCACCCAAGAAAGGTCTCTGTGTGGGGTGAGGGGTTCAGCCCCAGCGCCCTCCTCTCTCTGTAGAGACTCCCAGGGGACAGAGTCTGCACTAGGCTGCCTGAGGGGCAGGGGTCCACCCAGAACTGGAGTGGTCCCCACCATGTCAGGTACCTACTGTCTGCACAGGACCGCACCCCACTTTCTGGCTGGAGCAGTGGCTACATTGACGGGCACTAGAGTTACCCCGCCCCACACTGGGTCTGGCCCCACCCCATACTGGGGTTAGCCCCACCCCACAGCCTGGCCCGTGCCGCCCTCTCCAAGGGCTGCTGAGGTGGTCCCCTGCAGTGGAGGTGGGGTCCACTGCAAAGTCATGTGGCACATGGCGCCCTCGGGGCACGGCGGGGCTTTGGGCAATAGGAAGGTTAAGCGCGAGGCAAGAAGCTTGGGGCCACAGGGCTGTGGGGAGCCCGCGTTTGCTCAGCCTTGGGGTGAGGCAGCTCCCCGCTGGGCAAGACATGGCCAGGACCCAGCAGCCAGGGCACAGAGCAGGGAGAACTGTGTGTCCCCATATCCCCTCGCAGCCTGGGGAGCAGTGGCCTTTGCCGGGTCTGGGAGTGGTGGCCCCACCTTTGCCTCACCCTGTTCCGGGCAGCTACGCCATCCCCACTTTGCAGATGAGGACACCGAGGCACAAAGGGGTGACATGGTAGGATTGGACTGCAAGCCCCTCTTGGCCCGGGGTCTGTGAGGAACCCTAATTGGTTTTAGGGGGTGGGGGTGGGCTGAGGGGAGTCAGCCAGGGTGGGGTAAGGGGGCTGAGGGAGGGCAAAGGGCAGGCTTAGAGGGTCAGCCAGGGCTATGTGGGCACAGCCTAGAGTCCGATGTGATGTGAACCCCTGTGGTGGGGCGGCCTCCCCTGCTTAAGGGCACAGCCACACTGCCCCCCACATTGTTGCTTCTGAGATGCCCCCACTCCAGACACCAGTACAGAAGCCTTGAGACAGGCTCTACCCTCTGTGCCAGCTGCACCCTCGGCCCTGCCCCCCCCCCCCATCCCTGTTGACCTGGTGCCGGGGAGCTTGCCTACTGCACAGATGAGCAACTGAGGCCCCGGCCCTAGAGGTGCTGCCTGGCCTAGAAGCAGGCACCCACAGGCTGCTCCCTGCTCCCCTGCCCTGCTGCTCCCCTGGGGGCCCCCCCGCTGCTTCTCTCTTGCTTGGACTCTGGGACCTGGCCTCTGGTCCCCCTCCTACCCCTCAGCCCTTGTGCTCCCTCTCAGCAGACTCGGCCCCTTGGGGTCCTGGTCCCCCTGCCCTGCTCTTCCCTGCCATTCCTTGGGAGAGGAGACTCATGGGTCCCTAAAAGGCCGTGGGCAGGGTGTGGGGTGGGACCTGAGGGTTCAGTAGGGAGGACCCCAGCCTTCCTTAAGGGCCTCTGACCTTTTTAGAGAGGAGGTGGATACCAACAGTAGTGTGGGGTTGCAGACTAGTACTCTGGCCTGACACCCAGTTTACCACCTGGAAAGCTGGGACAGCACCCCCTGTAGTTTGCAGGAGGCTACTGATAAGAGACTTTGCTATTAATGTCTACTGACCTGCAGCTGATTGCTGGAGGAGGGGCTGGGGTGGGCCCCGTGGGCCTGGGGCCTGGAGAGCTGCCAGGAGGGTGGGGGCCAGAGCAGGAGGTGCAGAGCAGTGGCTGGGCACACTCCCAAGTCCGTCATTAACCCCTTAGTGAGAATTTCGATCGGTGCCTCCCATGGAGTGGCTGTGGTTTTTTTTCCCTCAAGATGCAGTGTTAATGGAGGACCGCTGCAGTGAGGCCGTATCTTCACGGGGACTTGGGTTTGGGGCTGGGCAACCCCCCGCCCCCCACCCACCCCAGGCGCCACCCTGAGCAGAACCAAGGCGCTGCCCCTGGTGCTCCTGCCAGCTTGGAACCTGGAATGGCTACAAGGCAGCAAGGCCTGAGCTATTTCAGAGCCGGAGGGAAGGGGAAAGAGGCCTGCCCAGGCGGCTGGAGCTGGGAGTGGGGGGCTTCCTCTGGACCCCCCTCCCGGTGTCCTGGTCTCCACCCCTCGACCTCAGCATGCAGCAAGGCTGTTTTCAGCTCCCAGGACAGGGCACCAAGCAGCTCAGGGACCTCAGGACCTGGCCTTTCAGGCTCCACACCCCCCTCCCCCATGAGTGCATTCCATCAACAGCCACATCTTGGGAAACCCCCCCTTCCCCTCCCCTGTGTCCAGGGGTCTGTTGGGGGCGGAGGGGTCCAGAAGGAGCTGCCTAGTCCCGCCCTCAAGGCCAGGGAGGCAGATGAGGAGTTCATGAAGACATCCATGGGACCTATGAGGTGGGGGGGGGAGGGGGGCGCACTCAGGCCTGTGTGTTGTATCCTGAGTCTTGAGGTATGGGACGGGGGTCTGGTTTACAGCTCCAACATTGGGGACTCGGCAGGACATCTGCTCCTGTGATGGCAGAGAAGTCAGGAGGGGGCCCTTGGCTGAGGTGGGGGGCCGTGTTCCTGCAGAGATGGGGGCTGGTGGGGGTTAGCATGCTGGCCCTCAGCCCTGGCCCTGCCCCTCCCTCCTGCAAGGGGCTTGAGTCTGAGGGGCATCCATTTCCAACTACTAGGGCTCTGGTCACTACCGGAGAGGGCCTTTGAACAAAGGTGGGGCTGTGCGTGTGAATGACGCCCCCTCCCCCCGCCAAGGACCTGACAGGCCAGGGAAGGAAGTGAGGGCAAATCTCACCCGCCCACCCCCACCCTTGAGCCTGCAATACTTCACTTGGCCGCACACCCTGCCACCTTCCTCTGATACTCCGGGGCCAGTGGAGAAACTGAGGCACAGGCTCCCCCAGGAGTCCCAGCACTCCCTGTCACTGCAGAGGTAGGCATCGCCTGCCCGTCATTGGTCCTCAGTTTACCCCATCTGTGCAGGGAGGAGGGCGGTTGAGGGAAGTTTTCCCAGCTCTGCCAGGGGCCTTTTAAGTGCTAATCAGCCCCTGTGGGTGCCCCTCATGCGCCCTTGGCCTGGTGGCATTTTGTGACTGGCCCGGGAGACCTGGTCGGGAGATCTGAGGGCGCCGGGCTGTAGCCCCGGGCTCTGGATGAGGGGCTGCGCCGCTGCCTTGCCACTGCTAACCTCCGTTCTCGCCCGAGGTGGGGTCAGGTTCCCCTAGGAAGGGTGAGCAGATGGAGGTGCAATCCAGGGGCAGAGGCCGGTGGGAGGGGCAGGCCCTGGAGGTTCAGGTGTTGGGACTCCACGGAGCCCGCAGGATGGGACAGGGTGGGCTGGCTTCCAACACCAGGCCCCTTTGAGCTCAGAGTCTGGGGAGCTGTGTGTGCTGGGGGTGTGGGGCACCCTTTGTTGCATGTCCCATCTTCTGGGAGGTAACTGGTCTGGGGGCTGGGACCCCTGAGGCCATGTGCCTGCCCCCCTACTGCACTTCCTGCCCTTCCCCCACATTTAACCACTTCTTGGAACCTGCCTGCTTGTCCGCCCACCCCCTCACTCCCACGCCCCTACTC
>NW_022111359.1:257576-259338 GCF_000313985.2 Echinops telfairi | reverse complement strand
CTGTGAGTGGACACGGGGGCTACTACACCTGTGAGTGGACATGGGGACACGGGGTCTACTATACCTGTTAGTGGACACGGGGACATGGGGGCTGCTATACCTGTGAGTGGACACGGGGACACGGGGGCTACTACACCTGTGAGTGGACATGGGGACACAGAGACTACTACATGTGTTAGTGGGGAGTGGGCATTGGCTGGGGCAGAGGGATAAGAGACCTCTGAGACTGGTGGGTGTCCTACTGGTGTCCCACCCACTGGTGGGTGTCCTGGGGGGCAGGAACAGGGAGTCAGAGGCCTCAGATGGTAGAATTGAGGGCCAGGGACATGGGGACAGGTGTCCGTGGAAAATAGGACAGAGCCTTTGATCCTAGAATACAGGAGTCACCCAGGGTCTCCCCCTGCCCCATTGAAGCCAACCTGGGACCCTGCCTGTCCTTGTCCCCTGCCCCACCCCCCACCATATCAGAGCTGGACCCCAGCCTGCACCTTTTGGAGTCTGCCTTTTCCCCTGACCCCCCATTGGAGCCTGCCCGGCCCTAGTCCTCCCCCAGCCCCCCACATCGGAGCCAGCCCGGCCCCTGCCCCCTGATGGCCTTTCCTCCTCTGACCACCACTGGCTCATCCCACCAGCAGATTCTGGCCTGGGCCACCATGGTTGCTATGTTGCAGATAGGAAAACTGAGGCTCAGAGCCAGGCCAAAGCCACACACATGTATCCGTCTGGGACTAGGCCTCTAGCTTAGCCCACTTGGCCAGTGGGGACCGCCCGGACCACCTCACTCCCTCCCAGAGGCCTGGGCCACCTCCACACACGGGTGGGCAGGCCTATGGAGCTGGTGGCCGGGGAGGGTTCGAGCCAGTGTGAGGCCGAGCTGCACCTGATGCCTGTCTCTTCACCTCCTCGGGGGCAAGCGTGCTCCCCAAATCCCGAAAACGCAGAAGTCTTAATTTCAAGGTCTGTTAGTGGCAGTGGGCTGGGTTGGGGGAGGCAGCCTTCTCCCTGCTGTGATGGGGCCTCCAGAGAAATGCCAACACAGCAGGGCAGGACGAGGCAGAAGACACACGCCAGATTCAAGACCCCCTTCCCCCTGGACTGGGCAGTTCCTGCCTCTGGGTGAACCTCCGCTGGCAATGTAGCACCCACAGTGGTTTCCCTCAAACTGGGGCAGAGGGAAAGTGGGGGTGCCCACTCCTCTGTTGTAAAGACACTGCTTGTACCCGATAAAACCTGTGCCAGGTAGGGAGCCCGGGTGGCTGCTAATCACAAGCAAGGTCAGCAGTTTGAACCCCTCTCCCCAAACGCTCCCTGGGAGGAGGAAGATGAGGCTGTTAAGACTAACAGCCTGGGACACCCAGGGGGCTTCCTTCTGCCCAGGGCCCCTGCGGGCAGGACTGACTCAGGGCATCATTCCAGGGGAGCCTGCTCATAGCCATGGCACTGGGCATCCAGGGGGTCCTGTTTCTCAGCCTTTAGAGCGGTCCCAGCAGGAGGCCTGGGCAGGGCCTCCCCCACCACCCTGACTCCCACTGTGTCAAATTAAACTTTACAAAGCCCCATTTCCTCCTTCCTGTGCCCAATTTGGGTTTTTTCTTCTTCTTCCCCTTTTGATTCAGGGAAGAGGTGGGAAAACTGGGAGGAGGTGTTTAAATTAAGTCCCCATCATATAAGAAAAATTACATTCTTCTCTCTGAGACCAGTTTCATAAAGATAATTATTGTCATTATTCGTCCTATCTCTGTGACAAATGTTATCTTTATTA
>NW_022111359.1:251532-257431 GCF_000313985.2 Echinops telfairi | reverse complement strand
GGCCTGGCCAGGACAGGCCAATGTGTCCCAGTGTGGACATGCCCATCTCCTCACTCAACCCCTGAAGGGCCACACCCTGCTTGTCCAGCTGGCCTCCAGCCTCCTAGGCCAGCCCCATCACAGTGTGTGGAGGCCACGGAGGGAGCACGTGCCACCTGGGCCAGGGGCAGGGAGCAGTGATGGTGGGATTTGAGGCAGGAGGACAGTGTGGGCACGTGGACCCTGGGTCTCAGCATCTTTAGCACGTCTGAGGGGCTGGCGGGGTGGACACTGCTTGTCCACAGGCACCCGGAGAGCAGGAGCCCAAGCCCTGGCCACTATGCTGCAAAGACTGTGTGTGGAGGCCGCGATGCCCTGTCCATGCTGTCTCTCAGTCTCGTTCTGCCGCCTGCCCGCCCGCCTGCCCTGCCTGGGGCAAGGATGGAGCCACACAGATGCTGGGCATCTCTGTTGGGGAGGGCAGGAGCAGGAACCTGCTGGGGAAGGGCATTGTGTTTGGGGATGTGATGAATGAACAGGAGTTGGTGGTTGGCCCTCCGCCGTAGGAGTGGGTTCAGGCAGTCTGAGGAGTTCTCGGGGTGGGCACACCTCTGCCCCATCACCCAACCACCGCCCCCTCTCTTTCAGCTGCCACCCCCCCGAATGCTGTGGACAGGCCCTGCCTACGGCTGAAGGTGTATGTGCGACCGACCAGTAAGTGCTCAGGTTCTTGCCCGCTGAGCCCAGTGGGGGTCCCAGGAGAGGGGGCAGTCAGAGCCTGGCTTGGATAGGTCCCCTAAATTCTCACTCAGTTTCCTGTCCTGTAAATGGGGAGCACGTCTGAGACCTTCAAGGGTCAATGTTTAGGTCCATGGCCAGCCAGATGGCCTCTGTGAGACCTCCCAGCCCCTCCCCAACCCTTCCACCTGGGACACCTTTCTCCTGGGGAGGTGAGGAGGGAAGGCCCCAGACCAGAGGGCTCCTAGCTCCTGGTGATGCCAGAACCTCACCTCCAGCCCTTCTCCAAGCCGGCCACCTCAGGGAGGGCGTGGGGTGGGGCCATGCCCACTGCACCATGCTGACCACCACCTCTGCGTCCATCCCCAGACGAGAGTCTCTATGAAGCCCCCGAGCCCATCTTCACCAGCAATAACTCTTGCAGCCGCCTGGGCCACCGCCGTCTCTTCCTTAGCACCGTCCCCGTCCTCTGGACACTCCTGGGCTCCTAGTGCCGGTCCCCGGCTGCTAGGTCCCAGACACGGGACCGCCAGGCACTGGCCCCTGGACACTGGGGTCCTGGATGCTGGACCCCCACCCCCCTCTGGATGCCAACCTCCTGGATGCTGGCCTGGGCCTGGCCATGGCCCCACCTCCAAGACCAAATAGAGACGCCCTGTCTCCTGGTGCTGCCCTGCAGGGCGGGGCCCTCTGTGCCTGCCCAGCCATCCCCTCGGGGGCCAGCGGCCTTTGGGCAGCATCCTCGGGTGCTTCCGCTTCACGTGCGACTCACGTCTGGCTGGAGAGCCGGGCGCTCTTAGTCTAACTGATTCCCTGCTGTCTTGGGGGACGGGAAGAAGAAACATTCAGGACGGCCCATTGGAGGGGGTCGGGTACCACCCTCTGGGGAGCTCCTCTCGGGCTCATCTGACCCTGTCCCCTTGCACCCGAGTCCACTCAAACGGGCCCACCGCCCTCGTGACCTGGCCCTGACCCTGACCCCTCCCAATCCCACCCCCTCCTGGCTCCTGGTGACCCTGCACATCTCGAGCCCTCGGCCCCTCAGAGCCAAAGCCCCTCACCCCCAACTTATAAACTGCTTTGGACCATGCAGACAAACCCACCCCATCCCCAAGCCTGGCCCCCACGGTGGGTGGAGGCCGGGGCCCTGAAGACGTTACGTTTCTGTAAATAGAACCAGCAAGTCTATACTGTGATTTATTTTTAATGTACTCCTGAGGGTGGGTGAACCTCCTTTCTCTGGCCCACCCCCTCCTAGGGGACTTTTGTTTGGGTAGGGAGGGGGGCCGGGTGGACTTTGTAGAGTAGAAGCTGCTGCCCTTCGCAATAAAGCCTGTCTCGTCTGTCGGAGCCCTCCCTGCCCCCCCACCCACCGCCCTCGCTGACCTAATAATGTGTGTAAGGAAAAACAATTAATGAAAAGGACAAAAGAAAAGAGAGGGGCCACCCTCAAATAGAGAACCCCTCCCTGAAGACACTCTAGTGAAGCAGACAACTCATTTCTACAGATTTCATATTTCTACCCGCCTTTCCTGACTGTGTTTTATAGAGATTATATATAAATATATATTGTGTACGGCTGCAGGGGGGCGGGGGCTCAAGGCACGCCAGGTGGCAAGGGGTGGGGATGGGGAGCCTTTTGTAGGGGCCGGTGCAGTCGCCACGCCTGGAGCTGGCAGCAGGGGGGCCTCCCTCCCCCCACCACAATCAACTTTGGATTCTGTATTTTTTTATAATAAAATGAGCAGCAACCTCAAGGCCTGTGTCTGTGTTTGTGTTGGGCAGCAGGGGCCTGGGGTCTTCTGGGGAGGCCTGTATTTGAGGGATCTCCGTGCTCCTTAGAATCGAGAAGGAGCCCTGGGTTAGGCAAGGTCAGCAGTTCGAGACCAAGAGCTGCTCGGCAAGAGGAAGATGAGACTTTCTATTCCCGAGTTGCTGTCTCGGAAACCCACAGGGCAGTTCCGCTGCGGGTTGGCATCGACTCTCCAGTAATAGATTTTGAACTGAGAAGCAAAGATGGCAAGATGTCATCTCACTAACTTTGGATGTGTGGTCAGGAGAGACCAGTCCCGGAGAAGGACATCGTGCTTGGTCAAGTGGAAGGGCAACAGAAGAGTGATGGATGGACACCGGGGTTCCAGCCAGGTCCTCAACAAGGACAGTTGTGAGGACAGTGCTGTTTGTGTCGGCACTGTCCCCACGCGTGGCATTCTCATGACAAGGTTGGTGCCCTGACCCGAGTCACAGCAATGGCGGCAGCATGTGGTTGCCGGGCCGTCGAATTGGTTCCGACCCACAGCGACCCTAAGTACAACAGGAGGAAAGGCCGCCGGCTCCTCACCGTCCTCAGCGCTCAGGTTTGAGCCACTGTGGTAGACACTGGTCAGTCCATCTCACGGAAGGCCTTCCCCTCAGCCAGCGTGATGCCCTTCTCCAGGGATTGGTCTCTCCTGATGTGTCCTTCACATCTGATTCCCAAAAGGAACCTTGGGTTCTGTGCCCAGTTTGCCGTCTGAGCCCCTAACAGCTACGCCCGAGGGCACCCGTGGGCCTCGGTTCCCCCTCTTGGAAACAGGAGGATTGCCCACCCCCAGATGGGTGGTGCTGGTCAGCTTTGGGCACAGAGCATTGTCCCCCACCTGCAAGCCGGAGGCCCTGTGCTGACCCTCAGCCCTGCTCAGGGGGTTCAGGGCTGAACCGGCAGACTCAGTTTCCCCACCTGTCCCAGACTGGTGATCATTCTGTTGAGATTTCATTGCCTGCTTTTGGTCTGTAGACTGGGTTCAGTGGCCCTGTGCCTGGCCCTGGATTGGAGAAACTGAGGCACAGAGAGGCCTGGCCTCGCCAGCAGGACTGGTAGCCCAAGGTCTCTGGCCCCGTGGCAACTCCAGCCTCTGGGGCACATGTGGCCTGGCCAGCCAGGCTGGGACACTGGCAGCTAAGGAACTCAGCTGAGCGGGCCTGCTGACGGGGGCTGCCTCCTAATGAGGGCGGCAGACGCACAAAGACATCTGTGTGCTGCCTGCCCCTGCCCAGCAGCTCCGGACAGAAGGATGGACCGGTGTGCCCATGCTGGGTGCCGGGCAGCGGGACTGGGCACCCTCCACCGATGAGGCCTAGAGTGTTGGTGACCTCAGGGTCCCAGGTGGCTTGCTCCTGGGTGCTGTCACCACAGCTGACCCACAGTCCGTGTGGACTTGGAGAGAGCCAGCTGGCCACAGAGGCGGGTGGGTCGCAGCAGCAGCCCGACATCACCAGGTTTAAAATCATGGAGGCTATTTAAACACTGCACTAGATATTTAAACACAAAGAGGTTATTTAAGAGCTAAAATTGGCTGCCATCAGTGTCCCCTTGACCCCGTCCTGCTGACCCCAGGTGCATCAGGCCCCCCGAGTACCACAACGCTTCAGTGCTGGCTCCTCAGGAGGAGTACCAGGCCTTTCTTCCTGATGCCTATGTGTACCAGGGCCCTGGCCTTTCAGTGGGTCCCTCAGCTCCACACGCACCCTGTGACATGCACGTGCATATGTGTGCCTTCGTGCTGTGCGTGCTTCTGCATGCCTGCATGTGCACGCATGTCCGTGTGCTGTGTATGTGTGCGCACGCACAGGTGTGAGTGTGCACGTTTACAGGTGCGCTCATGCTTATGTGAATGCCCACTTGTGCGTGTGTGTGTGCCCGTGTGTGTTCATGAGCTCAACATATGCATGCATGACTATGTGTGCTCATATCCATGCGTGTGCACGCGTGAACATGGCCTGTGTGTGTGCATGGCCGTGTGCACGGCCTTGTGTGTGGATGTGCGTGCGTGTGCTTTGGACAAGAAGCTCTGTGTTGCTTCCAGCTGCACATGTTCAATTCACTGACATTACGGACTTCCCCGTGTTGGCCTCCACTCGGCCTTCTCTGTCCCCGTATTTTCCATTGCCCTGAACAGCAGCCCAGAACCCTGATAGTGCAGTGGTTTCCCGTCAGACTGATCACTGCATGGTCAGCAGTTTAAAACCACCAGCCGCTCTGTGGGAGAAAGACGGGGCTTTCCACTCCTGTGGAGAGTTACATTCTTGGAAACCCACACGGGCCATTCCACCCTTACTCGAGCTCGAGTTCAAAGTTCGACTCCACATTGCTGTGTTCTCTGGTGTACTGTATTCACAACCCTGCAACCATCACCTCGCCCCACCCAGCCCTGGAGGGTACTTCCTGTCTCCAGGGACCCTGTCCTGTGGTTACAACACCCACTCGCGTAGGTCCTGAAATTCCAGGCTGCCCCCGCCCAGCACCCTGGTTTCAAGATTCATTCATATTGTACGCAGGCTCGTTCAGGGTGACCCCACTGTGTGGATGGACCACAGGCGCCCCGCATCCACCTGTCCCTCTATCTGTCCTGATACGTCATTGTGTGGAGGTACCACAGCACTTCTAGTCACCCTTCCATCCATTGTGATGGATGGGCCGCACGGTGTGGATGGGACACTGCGTCCACCGGTCCATCTGTTGGTGAACATGTTGGTTTCTGTGGTTATTGTGTTACCTGGGAGGGTGAGTGCTCACCTGTGCCTTGTTCCCGCCGCGGGGGCCCTCCCACATGCTGTTCCCCTCTTGGCACCCTCTTCCCAGGTACATGACCTCCGCTTGCTCCCCGACTCTCTGCTCAGCTGTCCTCTCCACAGGCTGAGGCCCAGAGTTGGGGGCAGGGTGGGTGTCACCTCCAGGACCTAGTGGCCCCCTGACAAGGATGACACATGTGCACAGAATCACATGCAAGGGCCCTGGTCACACTCCAGTTTGAATGTTGATCCTGAGATCCACAGGCACCCATCTCCCTGCAGCCCGCCATCCCTGGGAACAGTGTGTGGCAGGGGCGGGGTGGGGGTGGGTGGGTGAGCAGCACCCATCTCCCTGGGCCTGGCCCAGGCTACCTCTATTTGCTCCACCTGTCACTGGGGAGATTCTGGGTGGAAGTGAGTTCCCTCCTGTGGGCTGGTTACTTCTGCCTGGATGGGCCCTCCAGCAGGAGGGCTGCTCTATGGCTGGAGCCCCTAAGTCCTCCCTAGGGCTGGTCTGTGCCTCCCTATCAGACTCCCAGGGGTCCCAGACTCGCAAGACCCCCTGGGTGGGGACTACCTGCTCCCTCGGATCCCTAGGGTGGAGCTGCCTGCCCACGCCCCCACCTGTCGG
>NW_022111359.1:250032-251432 GCF_000313985.2 Echinops telfairi | reverse complement strand
CCCCCTGGGTGGGGACTACCTGCTCCCTCGGATCCCTAGGGTGGAGCTGCCTGCCCACGCCCCCACCTGTCGGTTCAGGTTCAGGACTCCTCCCTCAGATCCTATAACAGGCTGTGCCTCAGGTCAGACCCCTTCAACCTTGGTTGGGGTGGGGGTGGAGGGTCAATCCCAGGATAGCAGCCCACTGCCCCTCCCCTCTGGGCCTCAGCATCTCCATCTGCATCTCTTTTGAAGAAAGCCCTACCCACCCACCCCACTCACACTTAGGACAGAAGAGGCTCACCCCAGCCCAAGGCCTCTTAGAGGGGGTGTTGAGCCCCTTTGAATGTAGTTTAGCCCCTCTCCCACTGCACTGACCAAAGGCCCTTCTCTGAGCCCGGTTCCAATCCTCACGGACTCCCCAGAGACAGGCTGTCCTCAAGTTGCCCTGTACCAGGAGCTCCAACCCGAGACCTATGCCCTGGCTGTGCCTTCCACCAGGTGCCCCAGCCTCCTTCCTGGTAGACAGCAGGCACTCAATAAGCGCTTGCTGGACTTGCACGGAAGCTAAGCGCCTGCCTCCAGCCAGCAGTTAGCCTCACCTCTAGATCCTGCCATCACAGGGACCCCTCCTTTTCCGGGGTCAGGACCAGGATGGTGGGACCTTCCCCGGGCCGGGCCCCCCAGTGAGGACATGATGGTGTGGTGGGTATGCACCAAGTCACTAAGCACAGGTGACCAGCTGGAACCCCCCAGCTGCTCGTGGGAGAAAGATGAGGCTCAGATGGGGTTAAGAGTCAGTCTGGAAACCCAGTATTAAGGAACCCACAGAGATAACAAGCAAACGAAGGGTTCCTGGGGGCACAGTGGGGGAGGGGGCAGAGGGGAGCTGAGATCAAGGAGCTTAGGAAGGAAGAAAATGTTTTGAAAGTGATTGTGGTAGTAATTGTACAATGCTGCATCATGTGATTGAACTATGGAATGTTAGGATATTAGCTACCAATAACGTGGTTTTGGGGAAAAAAAGATGTAGTCTCAGAACCCTCCAGTGGCTTCGTCTTGAAGCGTCCCTAAGAGTCTGAATCAACTCTGAGGCGGTGAGTGAGTGGGTGGGCTCCAGGAAGGAGGGGGAGCTTGGGCAGGCCACAAGTGGCCACGCCCAGGGGCAAACGGAGTGAATGACCTGCAGGGAAGGGACGGTAGGGGTGGGACTGTCAGCCTTAGTCTCTCCTCTGGGCTTTGGAACCTGCAGTCTTTATTACAGTGTCGGAGCTGGCCCCAGTCCTGGGCTCACAGCTCCCTGATTCTGCCCTGGGCTGGGCCCAGTCAGGGCCAGACCTGGTGGAGATCATATGCTGAGCTCCAGCCTGACCAGGCAGCCTGCAGCCCTGGGAACTGCACCCAGCCTGGCCATCAGGAGG
>NW_022111359.1:248282-249932 GCF_000313985.2 Echinops telfairi | reverse complement strand
TCAGGGCCAGACCTGGTGGAGATCATATGCTGAGCTCCAGCCT
This sequence comes from Echinops telfairi, assembly GCF_000313985.2. Classification (NCBI taxonomy): domain Eukaryota; kingdom Metazoa; phylum Chordata; class Mammalia; order Afrosoricida; family Tenrecidae; genus Echinops; species Echinops telfairi. Next base: position 249,889 of record NW_022111359.1, on the reverse strand, counting down.
GACCAGGCAGCCTGCAGCCCTGGGAACTGCACCCAGCCTGGCCATCAGGAGGGCTCAGGGAAGGACAGTCCAGGTGGCAGGACCCACATAAGTAAAGGCTGGAGGCCCATTGTGGGTTCCAAAAGGCTGAGCCTGGGGTGGGGGTCGGGGTAGGGCAGGGGAGTAATGGAGGGGGAGTACGGTAGGGAAGGCCTGGAGATGGGAGGGGCGTGGTACTGGTCTAAGGTGGCGGGTGGCTGAGCCAGAAGCAGCTGGACAGCCCCCCCCTCTGTCCCCCCACCCGCAGTGCTGCTGACATTAAACTTGCGCCTATAGTTGGTGGCAAAAGCACCTACGGGCCCACAGTGGAGCCACCTGGCCAGCTGAGCCCCACCTCTGGGGGAGAATAGGCCGGCCTCCCCGGGGACCCCCGTGCCCGCCCCCATGGATCCGGAAATGGAGTCAGGAGCCCACAGATCGATAGAGTAATGGGCTGTGCTGTCAGCGCAGGCGGGGGTGGGCGCCAAGCCGAGGAGGAGACGCCCCCTTCCTGGGCAGATGGGGAAACTGAGCCCCCGACCAGGGTGTCCAGGAGGAGACTGGGCCTGGGAGGGGTTGCGGGTGGGCGTGACTGGGTCGCCCCAGCTCCTCAGTGTGTGTATGTGTGTCGGGGATGGGGTGGGGTGGGGTGCGGGGCAACCAGCGTGCTAAGCGGGAGGACAACGGGAGGCGTGGCCCCATGGCCAGTAGGGTTGGAACAAGGCTTGCCTCGCGCTGTGGCAGGGCGGGGACAGCCCACCTCCCAATCCCGGTTCCTCCGCCTGCGTGACCCCTACCCCTGGGGGTGGGTTCCAGGAAAGTCGTCCACCTGGCCCCACCCTCGCAGCCGCAGCCCCACAGCGCGCACGGATGGAGGGGCAGGCGGGGCGCTGGAGGGGCCTCCCTCAGGTGCAAGGAGGGCATCCTCAATTACCCACACTCGGAAAGGGAAACTGAGGCGGGGCGGGGAGCAGGTGTCAGGCTTGACGCCCCGCCCGGGAGGGGTGCTGGAGGAGGAAGAGGAGGCGCGAGGAGGGGCGGGGGCCGGCGGCCCACCCGCTGACCTCACACCCTCCCACCCGCGCCCTCCCGGCGGCTAAGTGCTTAAAAGCCTCCCGCAGCCGCTGGGACCCCTGGGATGGGCAGGGGGGAGGGGAGGCCCTGTCTGAACTAGGGGGGGCGTCCCTAGAAAGCTTTGAATCTGGAACAGGCGGGGACACCCCGCCGCAGGAAACCTCTGAGCTCCATCGTCGTTCCCCCCCGCGTGGCCCCCCAGACCCTAGCACAAAGACCCGCCCCCTGGCGAGGCCCCGCGCCCCACTGCCCCCCTTCTCCTCAGCCCCGCGTCTGCGCGCCGGGCCTCAGTTTCCCCATTTAGAAGCCCAGGCTGAGGCTCGTCCCTCGGGGCGCCTGCGGTGGTGGGGCCGGCTCCTTCTGGGCCTCAGTTTCTCCTTCTGCCCCTACTAGCGACCCTCTGTCCCGTCCACTTATCGGGCCTTGGAGCGGGCCCGCCCCAGCAGCGGGGTGCGGAGGGCGCTCAGCAGGACGGTCTGGTTGTGGCATCGAGGCGCGCGGGCAGTGGCCCAACT
>NW_022111359.1:246473-247848 GCF_000313985.2 Echinops telfairi | reverse complement strand
AAGGGGGGCAGTGGGGGCGCCGCAGGAATCGGCACGCTTTGGACAGATCTTTAAATTAAAATACGCATATACGCCTGATAAATAAACCCAGCCCACATCCGGGTGACAAGCGGAATTAAGTCGCTCGGTCGGGGACCCAGCAGCGACAGCTGGGGGCGGGGGCGCGTCCCCCGTTGTACCCGCGAATGCGCTCCGCTCCAGGCCTTCTGGGGGCCCGGGGGTGCCTTTAGGGGTTCTGGGAGTGAGAAGAGGTACAGAGCCCAGCCCCACAGGGGGCTCGAAGCTGGCTTTCCAGCGGGAGCCCCACTCAGACGTGAGAAGGCGGCCCAGGTCGCGAGGGTGGGCCCCTCCGGCGAGCCTCCCAGAGGAGCCGGCCGCCCCCCGGGGTTTGGCAACCGCAGGGCCTCCTGGGACCCAGCACAGCTGCGGGGTCCGGCCTGGCTGGTCCGGCAGCCCGGGGGGAGGGGCGCCTTTTCAATTACTAGCAGCTAATCACCAGGCGAGGGCCGTTCTGGGGCCCGTAAATCTATTATGGAAAGCCTTTAAATGTATGTAAAACCGGCCTCCGACAATCTGCGGATTAGGCCGCCGGGAAGGGAAACCGAGGCGCAGGCCTGCAGAGGATTAGCAGAGCGGGGGTCCCTGGAGGGCCTCGGAGGTGGCTCCCGGGGGAGGGGGCCAGAGTCAGGAGGCCTTCCTTGGCGAACCTATCACCCATTTGAAAGCTGGGGAAACAGAAGCTCAGACCCGGGGGCCCAGAGGTGGTATCTGTGGGCCCCTGGCTGGTTGGGTCCAACTGGGTCTTCTGGGTGGGCAACGTGGCCTAAGGGACCATGGGGCCGTGGCCCCCACACGGGCTGGATCCCAGCAGCCTCACCAGCCACCTGCAGAAAAATGCCAGGGAGAGGCGTGGATGCTCAGCAGGGGTGGGGGGTGGGGGCGACAAGGGGAGCCCGGGAAGGGGGCCGGGTGGGGCAGTCACTGTGGTTTGATGAGTTGTTGGTTGAACACAGTGATGAAATGCATACCCCTCTTCCAGCAGTTCACAATAAAGTGTGTTTTTAGGCTGGTGTGTGGGGTGAGGAGGAGTACCTGTGCACAAACAAGTCGCTTTTGAGATGGGCAGAGCACAGCGGGGGGACATAGAGGCGCACAGGGCGGCAATCTCTGGCGCTCTCCGGGTGAAGTCACTGTGGACATGTCTAAACCCTGCCGAGAGCCACCAAGGCCCTGACAAGATGTTCCTGCCCTTTTCCAGACAGCTCCGTGCAAGGTGCTGTCTGCTAACCCAGGAGTCCTGGAGACACAGCGTTTAACCACCCTGTCCTCCTGTAAGGGCTAGCCTGGCACCCTGTCCTCCTGTAAGGCCTAGCCT
>NW_022111359.1:245264-246373 GCF_000313985.2 Echinops telfairi | reverse complement strand
CTAGCCTGGCACCCTGTCCTCCTGTAAGGCCTAGCCTGGCACCCTGTCCTCCTGTAAGGCCTAGCCTGGCACCCCGTCTTCCTGTAAGGGCTAGCCTGGCACCCTGTCCTGCTGTAAGGTCTAGCCTGGCACCCTGTCCTCCTGTAAGGCCTAGCCTGGCACCCTGTCCTGCTGTAAGGTCTAGCCTGGGCACCCTGCCCTGCAGGGTCTCCACCCATCAGGTGACCCCAGAGTGGCTGGGTGAAGTGTTCGGAGTGGCTCGCCTGGCACTGTGTGGCCCATGGAGGTGAGGCTAGCTAGGTGCTAGGTTCCTGAGTCAGGGCTTCTTCTCATTGGGGTGGGGGTGGGGGCAGTGTGGAGCCTGCTTCCAGGGTAAAGACCTCTGGGAGGGGCCCATCAGCTTGGACACAGGTCTCACGCCGCCTGGCACCAATGGGGAACTGAGGCCTGGGGGGAGGATGAGCTTCATTGCCCGGATCCTCAGAGACCAGAATTCTCATCCCGTTATAAATGGGGAAACTGGAGCCCAGAGCGCACACCTGGTTGCCCTCCTTCCCAGCATTCACTAGGGCCCCACCCTCACCTGCCTTACCTTGCTGGCAAGACTTTCAGCTGTGCAGGGAGGTGGGCAGACACTGAGCCCTCTCCCCCTGGTTTCTCCTTGAGCAATGAGCAACCACCACCACCACCCGCCCCCACCCCCTGGCGCTGCCTGTCTGGCTCTGCCCAATCACCTGTGCATACCTGCCATTGGGTGATCAGGGGAAGGGACTGAAGGTGAGTGATTCCTGGGACTGCCAGGCACTGAGCTCCTTCAGTCTTAGACAAAAACGGTGCAGGTGGTGAGAGAGTGTGTGTGTGTGCAAGAGTATATGTGTGAGAATGGTGTGTCTGTGTGTGGGGATATGTAAGAGTTCTGGGGGGAGAACTGGTCAGTGTGTGTGCACGCGTGCGTGAGTGTAAGTATATAAGTGTGTGTAAAGGTTAGGGGAACTGGTGTGTGTGTGTGGTATGAGTGTATAATGAGTGAGTGAATGTGTCAGTGAGTGAAATGTGTGTAAGGGTCACTGTGTGTGTGATGCCTTAGTGTGTGCGTGTGTGAGTGTACA
>NW_022111359.1:223698-243147 GCF_000313985.2 Echinops telfairi | reverse complement strand
CGCCTGTCCCCCACCCCTGCCTGTCCCTCCGCAAGCTTTTGTGCAGGAAATGTGAGGTGACAGGAAGAACCGATTGCTCTGGGCCTGAATGGAGCTGAGGCGAATGCTGTTGACCCCTGACCCTGGCCCCCTAATCCCCATGGACACCCTTGCTGGAGAGGGGCCCCAGAGATGGGCTGGGGCACGACCCCTGCCCTGGGCACTGAGGGGGGCTTCCGGGTCAGGGTCTAGTGGGGGAACTGTGGACAGGGCTGCTCTGCTGGCCACACGCCTGGCCCCACTGACCACTTGCAGGCCAACCAGTGAAACTGAGGAGTGTAGGACAAAGCGGACTGCTCGGGTATCCCCGGGCCCTGGGGCTGGATGTGGGGTGACCATGGGCCACAAGCTGACCCCATGTACCCTGTCGTGTTATCCACTAGCGAGTGCCCTGCCCCTTAGGAGTCCCAAGACCCAAACTCTGATCCAGGGTCTACGCCCCATCCCTCTGCCCCTCCTGAGGGTCTCAAAACAAGGCGCTCGTGGGCAGTCTGGCCAGTCCCAGGAGGCAGCCTGCGGCAGTTCCAGGGTGGACAACTGAACAGCTGGCTTCTAACGGCTCTGTGACTCAGGGCACCCCTCTGTGCCTCTGATGGCACCCAGGGTGCGAGCTGACCTGTAGGGTTCCCTGGGGAAGAGTCTGGAGACCCTGGCCTGCAGCTAGGAGCTTCCTGCATGCCCCCTCCCTCACTCTAGACCCCTCTGTAGAGCCCTGTGTCTGAGGCCACCTCTCTCTCCTGGACAACTCCCTGCCAGCGAGTTGATGCCCATCCACCGGGACCCTACAGGACAGGGTAGAACAGCCCCTATAGCTTTCAGAGCCTATAGGCATTTATGGGAGTAGAAAGCCCAGTTTTTCTCCCAAGGAGCTGCTGGTGGTTTTGAACTGCCAACCTCGTGGTTGACAGTCCACTATGTAACTGCTATGCCACCATGGTCACAGCAGTTGGTTTGTGGACGTGTGTCTCTAGGCCTTTCTTCTGAGACTGGTGGGTGTGGCCTGCTAGCCCCCTGGTGAGCAGTGGGGGTGGTGTTAAGAGCCCCAGGCACCCCCTGGGAGAGATCAGCCAGGGCCAGGCACACAGCAGGACCAAGCGGGTTTCTGGGCAGCCTGGCTCTGCCACTGGCCTTGGGCACCATGAAGGAGGGTTGTCACCTCTGCCTGGGCGACTGCCAGTAACTACGGGAAAGAGAGAGGAATGGCGGGGAGAGGCGGAGGAGGTGCCCTCCGTTGCGCCAGCCATGCACTGGACCCCAGGACTTCCCGGCCTCGGGAGCCCAGCAGCCGGAAGATTCCACCAACGAAGCCACTCTCCAGTCCTGGCCAATGTGCCCTCACGCTCTGGCGCACCTGCGATCCCCGGCGGCCTGCTGTCTGTTCCACCCTGCTGAGCTGTTCCCCACGATCAATTTCAATTTGGCCCAGCCCCTGCTTCAGCAGCCTGACCCTCCTCAAGGGTCTGAGATGCGAGCGGAGGGAGGGGAGGTGCGTGGTTCTCCACAAGCCTCGGGACCTGGGCTCTGCTGCCACTGCTCCTTGGACCTCAGTTTCTCTAGGAGTTGGGGAGGTGGGGCAGAGAGAGCCAGCCCTGTCTTTGTGATTGTATCAAGCGGGCCCCATGTGCCTGTCCCTGTGTCTAGGAGGCAAACGCCAGTCAGAGGGACCAGCAGCAGGGCAGGTGGACGAGAAGTCCTGGCAGGAGTGGGAACAGCCTGTGCCAAGGCCTGATGCAGGAGGAGCCTCCGTGGCCCTGCTGACAAGCGAGGGGGACAGAGGGAGGCCGGATGGGCTCATTGACAATATTACTGCGCTGTTAGATGTCCCCGCATTAGTGTGATGGCAGCAGCCTTACGGAAGACAGCAGAATTGCCCCTCAAGGTTTCTCAGCTGCAGACCTGACAGACAGGTGGCACTGGGCGAATCTGCTGCAAAGGGCTCCTTTCATGTGGCAAAAACCAAAGATGTCACACTGAGGACTGAGGTGCGCCGGCCGTGGTGTTTTCCACGCGTGCCTCAGCGGGACCATGACTCATGAAGGTCAGGAAGAATCGGTGCGTTTGGATCATGGCGTTGGTGAAGAGTACTGTGTACACCGCGGACCACCAGGAGAATGCACAAATCCTAGAGGCAGTGTGCAGCCGCAGGGCCTCCCGGAAGCAAGCAGGCAAGGCTTGGTCTCGCCGAGTTTGGGCGTGTTGTTGGGAGCGAGCCGTCCACAGAGGAGGACATGCCTGGTAAAGTGGGTGGCGGGGGGTGGCAAAAAGAAGACCCTCAACAAGGGGGGCTGGCACAGCGGGTGCAACTCGGCAAGGACTGTGAGGCTGGCCGGGCCCGGCGATGTTGGGTTCTGCTGCGCAGGAGGCCGGATCAACTCGACAGGGCCTCCCGGCCAGCTCCACCAGATCTTCCTCCCTGGAGCTGAGGTGGGTTTGCAGGACACACCTGCTGCTCCGGCTGGGCACCTTGTAGTGATAGTACTGTTGTTACTGCCATGACCCCGGAGCTGACTCACAGTGACCTGATGGACAACAGTCCTTCATGGCCTCCATGGGCATTGACCAAGGAACCTAGCCCGACAATGGCCTTGACTTCAACCTTCTCTCCGTTGATCAGGATGTTACCTGTCAGTCCAGTAGTGAGGATTTTGATCTTCCTGACTTAGACCTATAGCCCACCCTGCAGGCTGCCACCCTTGAGCTTCATCAGCAAGGGCTTCAAGTCCTCCTCACGGCAGCAAGCCCGGTGTGTCCTCTGCACACCTCAAGTTGTTCCTAAGCCTTCCTCCACTCCTCTTCATACAACCCAGCGTCTCGAACTTGGGTGACCTCATTGGGGTGGGCCTGCTGTTCAGAGAAGGAAACAAGTATGCCAGAGCTCTGGTTGGGGGGCTGTGGACCCCACTATCAGTGTGACCTTGGAGGCCAGTCTGCCTCGGCCATGTCTGTTTCCTGGCCTTGTAGGGAGGGGTGAGACTCCTCTCTCAGGTTGAGACCGCCAGGAGGCTGCTAAGGCCCCACTGTCACAGGCTGCCCACTGGCCTTGTTAGCTGTGGCCCTGAGCCACCTGTGTGACCCTCACCCCAGCTGTGCACTCCCAGACCCCAGTGTCTACCCCCGGGTCCCCAGCTGGGCCCTTGGATCCCAGGCTGTGTGCCCCGGGACCCCCGGGTGTTCCCCTGGATGCCCAGCTGTAGAGGCTCTCCTCCCCCTCCGCCCTGGGCAGCTGTGCTCCTGGATGCCTGGCCCTGCGTCCCCAGGGCCTTGTGTTCCCCGGGCGGGCGGGCGGAGTGGTCTTGCCCTGGCGGCCGCTAGGTGGAGCAAGGAGGCCGGTGGAGGTGCGGCTGCAGCTGGGTTGAGTGCCCAGAGCTGCTGGGCAGTGGCAGGCTGAGGGCCCTCACCCTGCAGAGGAACCGCCTGCCCACTAGCGCCCTGGCCTCTTGTCCTCCACAACCCGCTGAAACTGAGGCAGGCCGCTCCAATCGTGTGTGTGTGTGTGTGTGTGTGTGTGTGTGTGTGTGTGTGTGTGTGTGTAATCCATGTTCCCTGGAGGGTGGGCGCATGCAGAGTCCATGGTGGGGGCTTCTTCCCACTCCCAAGCAAGGCCCCTCCCTTCTTAGAGTCTTGAAGGACGACACCCCCCCCCCCCCCCCAAGTTTTCCCCATGAACGCGTTCAAGGACTGTGAGGGGAGTGGCTGGAGGTGTCCTGGGCCTCCTCACTCATTCATTCATTCATTCATTCATTCATGGAACACTTGTGTTTCTTGGCCCGTGACTGCTCATGCCCGAGTGCTCAGTGGGAGGAGAACACAGTGGACCTGCCAGAGGACATGGCAGAGCCTTCTGGACGCTGCTCACTTTCCTGAGTGGGTCAGACTCACAGGGACCCTGGCGGGCAGGGCAGCGCTGCCCGTGGGCTCGCCAGACTTGAGCTCCTTCCTGGGTCAGAAAGCCTCTCTTCCCCCCATCTGGACACTGCAGAGACCCTCCAGAAGGGCTTGGGACCCTGGGGTCAGGCTGGCACCTCTGAAGAAACCCAAGGTGAGGCACACCCTTGGGGGCAACCTCCCCACCAAGGACCCTTGTCCAACACGGGCAGGGGCTTGAGTTTTATCCAGATGGCGCGGGGGAGCCCTGGTGTCACTGTGGTTACAGCGCCTGGCATGGCGCTCACAGGCTGGCCAGCTCTGTGGTGGAGAGGAGGCAGTTGGCTCCTGCACAGAATGTCGGCCTGAGACCATAGGCAGTTCTCTGTCCTAGCAGGTCACTGGGGGCAGAAGGGGCTCTCCCTGGGCAGGCCAGCCTCATGGTCGGTGGCCACGGAGCTTAACTCAGGAGGTTCTGTGGCTGTCCCCAATGACAGGTGCCCAAACACTGTCAGAGGCCTGTCATTGCAGGGGGTGGCCGGCACTGGACACACAGAGCCACGCCCGCGGCCCCATGCACATAGTGTGGCTTCATGAGTTTGTCCCGGTCCCTGCAGCTGGGCTTGATCCCTGGCCCTGTGCTTGGGCTTCATGGGCCTGGAGCCTGTGGCGTTGGGTTGAAGCCCAGGGCTGGCCACTTGAAGAGCACTGGAGAGGCCGCCTCTGCCTCATGACCTTCACTTGGAGCCACACGCAGGAAGCCTTGTCCAGCAATCTTGTGCGGTAGTGAGCCTCCTGTTGACAGAGGGTGAGCCCAGGACAGGGCTCCCGCTCCGGGTGGTGCGTGCCAGCATTGGAAACCTCATGGTCGTGACTGCCGACATTACCCCTGACTTGGATTATGCTACCTGGTGCCAGCGGGACACTAGGTGTGGGCACACTGGGAAGAATGGGCGGCCGCAGCCCATGATGAGTACTGCACGCACGCACACACGTACACATACACACACAGGTTCACACACATCCAGGAACAGACATGTGTTCATGCACACAGGCACACGTATGTCCATGTACGCACACGCACATGTTAAGATAGGCACAGGCACACACGTCCACGCACACACAAGCACGCACTGGTTCATGCACGCGCACACACATGTTCACACACACACACATCCAGGAACAGACACATGTTCATGTATGCACTCACACACATTCACACAAGCACAGGCACTCACACGTCCACACGCAGGCTCACGTACCCATACGCATACACACACATTCATGATCGCCCGGGGCTCTCTCTCTGCTTCCTCTCAGCGCAGGGCCTGTCACGGCCGCTGGCCTGGGTGACACTGTACATTTCACGGTGCTTTCATCATGGCGGGGCCAGCGGGGGAGGTGCCCCCCCTACACCCTCCCCGGCTCACAAAGACCCTAAGCCTCCAGCCCATCCTCTCTGCGTGGGCACCCCTCGGAAGGCTCAATCCTATTAGGGCAGCGGCGTGGCGGGCGGGGCAGCCTTTCGTCCCCCACCTGGGCCGGATGGGGCCTGGGGACAGCGTGAGGGGTTCTTGCAGATCTCCCTGTTTCCCACAGCCCTTGACCACTCTGCCACGGGCCTCCGAGCACCCCCTGGGGCGGGAGATCCGGGCGGAGCCCCAGTGGGAAGGGGTGGCTGAAGACATGGCCCACAGTGGCTCAGGGCAGCGTGACCTGGTGTAATTCTGTGTCCTCAGGGGCCCCGATTTTCCAACCTGGACAATAATAGGGAAGGGCCCTGGTGGCACGGTGGGCAACGTGTCTGACTGTGGCTGCAGAGAGGCTCCAGCCTCTCTGAGGGAGGAAGACGAGGCTGACCATTTTCACGCTGCACTGCAGGGTCGCTGTGTGGCCGGGAGATGCCAGGGCACCCATGGGACTGGGGCAACAGGGGCAACTCCACTTCCCTTTTCCTGGCCTCCCACTGACCCCCACCCCTCTCTATGCCAGCCAGGACCCCAGCCTCCTTGCCCACCCCTCCCGTGGTCAGCAGGATGGACAGAGCACTGAAGTGTGACTCCACTGGGGGATGTATGCAGGGGAGGGTCTGGTCACACTGAAAAGACCCCTGGCTGCCCAGCAGGGTCAGCAATAGTGGGGTGAGGATGGGATCAGACAGGCATGGTGGAGGGTGGACACGGGGTGTCCTCGGTGGGTGGGTGACAGGGTATGGAGAGTGGGTGGGGGGTCCTCAGTGGGGGGTTGTGTGGTGCTGGGTGGGTGCCTGGCCTCAGTCACATCGGTGAAGTGACTGTTAACAGAACAAAGTGAGAGTCAGCCTGAGCTCCAGGGAGCCCTCTACCTGCCTGTCTCTCTCTCACTGTCTCTCTCTCACTGTCTCTGTGCCTCTAGCGCTCATCTCTGCTTGCCTGGCACTATCTCTCTGTCACTGTCTCTGTATCTCACTCTGACGAGATCTCTAGCACTCATTGTCTCTGCCTCTCTCGCTCTGTCGGTGTCTCTTTTGTCTCTACTTCTATGTCTCTCTGTGTCCCTGCCTCTCTCTGCGATTCTATCTCTGTCTCTATCTCTACGTCTCTATTTCTGTTGGTCTCCCTCTCTGTCTCTGTCTACTTGGCAGGCTCTAAGGAGAGTCTGGAGATCTTCTCAAAGGAGGTGCTCTCTGAGCTGACCTGAAGGGGGGAGCGGCCAGTCTGGCCCAAGGACCTCCAGGCAGAGGGCGGCAGGTACCCAGGCACAGGGCCTGGTGCATTCAAGGCAGTGTGCTCTGGCTGGGCAGAGGCCGGCCTGGCCCTGAGGAGCCCCAGCAGGGCAGCGCGGGGCAGGGTCTTGACACTGCGGCCTCGGAGGGGAGGCAGGGAGGGCTGTCGTCTCTCCCTCTGTCTGTCTCTCCTCTTCCTGCCGCCCCAGTGGGGAGCCCCAGGGGGGGCTGAGGACAACGATGGCCAGTGGCCGAGTGTCCGGAGTCCTGAGTGGCTCCAAGTGCTCAGGGAGGTAGTTTCGACAGGTCTGGCTCCCAGACCTTCAGGACAGGCAGCCGGTCAGGCAAGGTGGACACAAAGCATGGTCCAGCCTGTGGCCTCTCCCTCTTGCCTGGCCCCACTCTGCGCCTTTTTATGTGGGGAAACTGCAGCTGGGGCTGGGCTGGGTGGCAATAGTGGACTCCAGGCCTGGCCCAGCAGCCCTGTCTTTGCCTGTGGCCCTGGCCCCCTCGGCTCCAGGCAGAGCCCAGGCTGAAGTTCTCGGGCAGTCCTCTGAGGACCGCATCGTGCATTGTTTAGACAGATGCCTTTAAACCTTAGTGGGGGGGGGCGGGGGGGACCTCCCGGGGAAGGACGCCCTCTTGTTCTGCACAAAGGTCAGTCTCAGACTGTTGCCAAGGCAACGACTGGCTTAAAGATGGAGGCTTAAGGAGTACAGAGGGTTCCCTCCTTGGGATGGCTCCTTGGGAGCGGGGGCTGGGTGCTGGAGCTGAGGGGTTGCTGTGGGCCTGGGGCTGGGGGCCTTGACTTTCCTGCTGTGGGGACACCTAGTCTGCTCTGACCTTGGGCCATGGGGGAGCCTCAATTACTCAGGTCCTCACTGGGAACACACTTGCCAGGAGCAGGGGGCACCCTAACCACACAGGGCTGAGCAGGCCCCCAGGGTCTGACCCTGACCCTTCCCGGAACCCTGACAGGAGATTGGTGGGGGGGAAGCTGCCAGAGGAGAAGCCCTCTCAGTGGCGGTGCCCTTGCTCTCTGAGGGCGAGGGCTGTACAGACCGTGTTCTGACAGCTGCCCCTGGCCAGCAGAACAGGGCAGCACCGCCGCCACTCCTCACGCCACAGACTGATGGCATCCCAGCCTGACGCCACAGACAGAGAACCGGCGCTGTTTACTGGCACCGTGGGGGTGGGTCTATTCTGGGGTAAGAGCTCAACATTTGTGACGGTGCCATCAGGTGCCACACAAGCCATGGCGCTACTGCCTTGTCTGCCTGGGAAAGGCGGGCCAGGGACAGACAAGGAGGGTCCGGAAGAGGAATGATGGGCAGTGGACAGACAAGGAGGGCTCAAACTCAGGAATAATTGTGAGGCTGGTACGGCGGACTCGGCTGTGTTTCATTCTGGCCACGTGGCACCTAGCTCCAACGGGCAGTCGTGTGAGCAGCCTGCCGCAAGCAGCTGACCACAAGCCTGAGGTTCGAGCCCCACGGCACCGCGGCAGACGAAAGGGCTGGCACCCTGTTCCCACCCAGTCCATGGCGACTGACACTCACCCACTGCCCCCGAGTCCATGCCGCCGGCTCACAGTGACCCCGCTGCTCCGGTGGCTTCCTGAGACCGCGACGTTAGACAGGAGTGGAAAGCTCTTTCTCGCTCTCCTGAGGAGAGCTGGTGGTTTGAACTGCTGACCTTGTGCTTTTCAGCCCAACACGCAACCACTGTACCACCAGTGCTCCCCGCAAACATTACTGCCCAGACACCCCCAAAGGGGGTGTCTGGCTATGGCTCATGGTCATGGTGGGTCAACTGATGACAACTAACCCCCGTGGCACAGTGGCTACAAGCTGGGCTGACAACTGCAAGGTCAGCGGTTCAAAACCACCGGCCATACCTTGGGAGAAAGATGGGATTTCGACTCTAGTAAAGAGTGGCAGTCTCAATCTTGATTATGCTGGATCGAACTTGGCACTTGGTCACCTGACCTCCCTGTTCATCCAACCTGCATTTGTTCTTGGTGCCAGTATCTCTTGCATGCTCCATGACGGATGTCTTCCCTGGCTTTTAAGTATTGAGGGCGTCTTTTCTTCCTTACACAGCATTTGTATCTTTATCCTTACCACCTTGTCTTGATTTTGTCTGTTGTTTCTGTTGGGTTTCCCAGTCTGTGATGCACAGGAGGAGTGGGTGCATAGAGACAATAACTGATGTGTTGTTATCAGGGACTCGTAAGGGAAGGTAGGTGTTGGGGGTAGATAGGGAGGGTGAAGGGATTTCAGAAGTAAACAATGAAGGTGGGAGGGAGTAGGGAGCACTAGAACTCATTTTAAAGGCAGTTTAACCATGGGGAGTGTTCTAAAATTGATTGTGGTAATGACTGTACAATTCTTCTCGATATGATTGAATGATTGAATTGTATGATATGTGGGTTAGGTGTCAATAAATATTTGTTTGAAAAAAAAGAGTGACAGTCTTGGAACTCCCCCAGGGGTCCCTGTGAGGCGGCATCGACTCGGTGGCAGGGGTTTGGTTTAGCACTGGTGTTGTGGGTTACGCTGCTTGTCGGGAGAAGCAGGAGCTGTCTGTTCCCGTGAAGATCCGCTGTCTCGGGAACCTGCTCCGGTGATGAAGGGGGCTGGACAGCGGAGATGGTTTCGTTTGTGGCCCCCCGGGACCAAGCACTCTCTGATTTCACAGCTGTCAGGGGCTCACAGAGGGGGTCAGGGGGCAGCCACTAACTTCTGCTCACAGGGAATTAGTGTCAGAGGCTTGGTCACTCGAGCCGGCTGGACACCTGCCCTTTCACCTCCTCACTCTGAGTCTGAGCTGGGCCAGCGGGAGAGCACCCATTGTCTCCCGACAGTGACATCGAGGGGACAACGGAGCCATTGCCAAAGATGCAGAGAGCACCGTCTCACAATGCAACACACACACCATGCACACACTACACACACCACACACACACACTGCATACACTATACAAACATACCACACCCCATGCACACCACACCACACACAGAGACACATCACATGCCCATACACACAGCGCACACTATACACTACACACACATGGACACACACCTGCACTGGGCCTGTCCGAGGGTCCAGCCAATGTCCGAGAAAGTCCTTGTGCATGTGGTGGAGTGGACCCCGCCTTACAGGGACCCCAGAGGGCAGGGGAACTGCTCCCGAGCATGTTGGAAATTGTGCAGGACGTCCAGGAAGCTGCGGGCCTCATCTTTTGCCCCAGGAGCGACTGGTGGGTTTGAACTGGTGAACATGCAGACGGCTGCCCGTCACTTAACCTACTGTGCCGCCAGGCTTCCTTTAAACCCCCAGGGCATTTACAGCTGCATTCAGGTTCCCAAAGGTGGGGAGAGAAGGGAAGGGGGGGGTAACCGATAACAATGATCAACTCATAACCACACACACACCCTCTCCAGGGGGACGAACAACAGAAACCGTTGGGGAAGGGAGACAGTTGTCGGTGTAAGATATGAAAATATAATTTATCAAGGGCCATGAGTGTGGGAGGGAGGGAGGGAAAAAAGAGGAGCTGATACCAAGGGTTCAATAGAAAGTGCATGTCCAGAAAATGATATGCTTGATGCAATCAATGTATGGATTGTTATAAGAGCAGTAAAAGCCCCCAATCAAATGATCTTTCAACAAAAAAATAATTGTATTGGAAAAGTTCCCAATGGAAAAGTGGGGCCCCTCAGCAGTTACCCCCCAAAGCGGATGGAGTGCTTTCTGATTCCAGAGGCTGAAGAGAAACTCAGGGTGGGCACCCTGGGGGCAGCAGCGGCAGATTTACAGGGGCATTTGGTAGGAGGGCATCGAAGGCAGTGGGGACAGACCCTGAGAGCGGCTGTCCAGGGAGCCCTGGGCCGATGGCCTGTGAGTGACTGAGGCCTCTGAGTCAGGACCCCAGGGCCCTTCCTGAAGGGTGGCCCCTGCACCCCTGCCATCAGGCCCCGTCTCTGGCTCTGTCACGCCTGGAGCCGGCTCACCGTGACATCTTTCCCGAAAGGTAGGCTGCGCGTCTGGGGGCCCGGGGCCCAGGAGTCCCTGTGGGGACGCAGGGTCACAATGGCTCCTCTCCCCAAATCGGGTGGACACGCCGTGGAGCCCTGTGCCTGTTGCCCGGAAGGCGCCGGGCAGACAAAGGCGGCTGTCGACCTGTGTTTTCTGCCATCCGCGCCGTGGTTGTCGCCGGGGCAGCTGTGGAAATCGGGCGCTTGGACTGCTTCTCGGCAGGACTCTTTTCTCCTGTGCTTTGTGTCCCTCGGGGACACTAGGAGACGCTGTCAGTCCCACTCGCTCTGCAGGGTCAGGGTGTCAGTCCAGCCCGCAGTCACCTGTGTCCAGAAGGCGGCCAGCCCTCCAGAGCTCTCCAGGGTCTTGGCAAGGGCCCTTCATGCTCCCTGGCCACAAGGAGGTTGGTCTGACCCCAGCTCCCTGCTGCTGGTGGCCACAGGGGCCCCTTGGAGCCCAGCGACTTGGTGAGCATGCAAGCAGGGACCCCAGAGGGTCTTTTGGACCGCTCAAAGGCTGGGCTGAGGGTCAGAGGCACAGCATCAGGCTGGACAGTGGCCGCCAGCCGGGAGAGGGGCTCTGTCCTGCACGCAACCTGGGTCAAGGGGAACCCTGCTGTGAGCTAGACAATCCAGGGAACTGCCTGTGTTTGGGTTGCTAAGCACCAAGTTGGTGGTTCAAACCCACCAGCCTCTCCCAGGGAGAAAGAGGAGGCTGTCTGCTCCCGTGATGGGACCCAATGGGTTTGGCCTGGTGTTTGTTAGAGCAGCTGCAGGCGTAGGAGAACGTGTGCAGAAAGCACTCCCTGTGTAGACAGGCTGCCCTATTGTTCCCAGCTGTGTGGGTGTGGTGTGCTCCTTACACTAAGCACCTGCATACTGATACATTGTAACTAACCAAGCTCGCAGCTGTGACAGCGGGCAAGCTGTGTTGTCTGATCCTGGGCTAACGCACAATGCTGCTTGCAAAATGAAGGAGTCCCACTGAAATGCTCCACTGCCCAGGACCTCCCCTTACCCCCACCTGGCCACCCCCAGAATGTCCTCTAGTTGGAATCCACAGGGTGGGTCAAAAAGTACTGCTACCCGGCTCCCGTCGTCGTAATGTGCTCAGGGGACTCAAACAGTGTGTTTAAGGACCAGTCCCTGATCAGCAATGGCTGCGAGAGGATGAATTCTTTGATTCACACCTGGGAGGCCGCACTGGTTGACCAGAGGCCCTGCTGCCCAGCCAAATTCAAGGGGAGGGGTCAGCTCAGAAGGGGACTGTGACTGTTTTGGGGGAGCCCAGAGCGGCCATCTTGATTGGTTTTCTCGAAGGGACTATTGGGAAGACGTTTTCAGAAAATTGAATAAGGAGCCAGTGAGAGCAAAAGGGCCCGGAGTGCTGTGGGAGGAAACTATCCCATCTAATGACACGGGTCCCAGCATTCTCCAGGGCGCCACAGGCCATCCTTGAGGTAGTTAGTTTATTGTGCCAGCCTGGCTGGTAAACACAAGTGGGATTAACTGAAGGTCAGAGAGAGAGATGGCTTGGCGAGCCTCACCTTTCTTGTCTCTCGCTCTGTGATCATCGGACCAGTGTGCGGCTGCCTTGCCTATTCTGTGCCTCAATTTGAAAGCTACACTGCCTGTGGGACAGCTAACCCGTGGACTGTGTCGCTGTAATTTGAGGTTCCTTCAAGACCTGCTTCGCCACACTATTGGAACATCCATCTCTTGAGCTGGGGGCTGACTGTTGGGGACCTGCCTTGCTGTTGGCTGCTGGTGCCTGGAGAATCTGAATCTCTCTACAGAGGACTACCTGGCGGCCCTCAAGACTGGAAGGACCGCCAGTGCCTCACAACTAACACCTTTGAACTGTACTGAGCCATTTGTACTGCTTTATAATTTAACTGTTTATTTCTTGTGTTATATATCTACCTGTATAACTGCTTTATAATCTGACGACTGTTTATTTCTTGTGTTATCTATCTAAATATATATGTATAAAATTATTAGCTATCTGGTTTTCTCTCTCTGGAGAACCCTGTCTAACACAGTCCTGGAAGAATTCCACCCCCACCCTCCCACCCCTGCTCTGCGCCTGCCCTTGGGGCTTCTTGTCCGAGGAAGGTGAAGCAGGTGCCCTGAGGCTGCCCCGTAGGGGTGTGTGGACCCTGGGAGGCAGAATTCCTTGGAGAAGGGTGGCCTTCCTGCTGACGGAAGCACCTGCTGGGTTCAAACCACTGACCTTGAGGTTCGCAGCCAGTGCTTAACCACCGAGCCACCAGGCCTCGCACCCCCGTCAGGGATCAAGATGCATCTCAGTGCCCTTCCTATGCCCTGGCCTTCGACGCTCATGCCAGCCGCTCTTTAAACCCGCCCCCACCCAAGGGTCTGGACTGCCCCAGAAGGCCCCCTCCTCAAGTTGGGCAGGGCTGAGGGGCAAGGGGCTCAGCACTCAGCACCTGCTTGTATTAGAAGGGGTGGACTTAGGCCCAAGGCGGACCCAACCCAAGGCGGGGGAGGGGCTTCAAGACTCCGCTGGAAAGAGTGCATGGCGATGAAGGAGCTTTGTAGACCTGGCTCCCTACTGTCCCCAGAGGCCAGTTCTCAGTAGGTGGCCAGACTTTTCTTCCTCTGCACAGGTCAGCAAGGAGCATGCTCTCCACGGCCTGCCCCCACCCCACCCCACCCCCAGAGACTCCTGTTCACTACCTCCTAGAACTCCTGACCCGCACAATAGTTGGGCGGCCTTTGGTGACCCCAGGCAAGGGCATGCTTCAAATCTCTCCGCAGGGACTTGCCTTTGCTGCAAAGCAGGCCATGAATGAAACCATCTCAGTCAGCATCCCTCCCGGCGGCGGATGCATAATCCCAGAACCTTCGGATTGAAGTTTCCCAGCGCCTGGGCTAATAGCCTCTCTGCCGACACCCCAGGTTCCCACAAAAGCATCAGGCCCCAGCGGCCCCCTAAGACCACACCGGGCAGCAACCTCCCCTTCTCACCGACGAGGGGGCAGCGGCAGCCGTGGTGCTCCGGCTGTTTGCAAACGCCATCGATTTCTGGACTGAGAGGTGGCAGAGATGGCCCCTGCTTGTGCCACCTGGCTGCTCCGCCTCGGTGGGTGCAGCCCTCTGTCTGCAGTTCTGATGATCCCAGGCTTGGTCTTCTGGGACCAAGGCCAGGGCCTCTCCTGTCCCCAAGGCCTCTGCTCCTGAGAGGCCCCTGTTCTTGGGAGATGCTAGGACGTCGGGGACAGAGATAGAACTTGTCGTTTATTTCCTGTTATTGTTGAGAATATCCACAGCAGAGTCCCTGAGTCCCTGCCGACCGAGCCTTTTGAACGTGTGCAGTCCTGTGGCACAGATGGGATTCTGTGTGTGGTGCACCGTGCTGCCCCTGTCCCCCATGAACACAAACTCACCGCCCGCGGCTCCCGGGGAACCTGCCCAGGAGCTCTTGTCAACTTGATCCTCGGAGGGTGGCAGGCTGATGAGCTTCAGCTGAGCTACCGGCGTAAGGAGAGAGGTCACTTTGGGGACTCAGGGCACCGGACGCACACCAGGGTCATCTCCATCGCCCCCTAAGCATACAGAAGTTGGCTAATGACCAGAGAAGACCTCAGAAGAATGAGTGCATTGAAACTGCGGTCTTAGAGAAAGGACCACAGGCTGCCGAGAGAACAAGTCTGTCTTGGAAGAAGTACGGCCAGAGAGCCCCTGAGAGGCAAGGGTGGGGAGACTTCCTCTCCCGAGCTTTGCACGTGTGGTCAGGCCTGGGCAGTGTTTGCTAGGGTTGCTATGGGTCTGACCTGATTCGATGGCACCCAACAACCCACTCTGGAGGAGCCCTGGGGTGCTAGAGAGAAAGTTCGCAGTTAAGACCCGAGGGAGCAGTATTTCTCTGTCCTGCAGGGTCACTGTGGGTCTGTTGCTTGGTTTTAAGAAGATTTCCAGGATATCTTTTTGGTTTAACCCATGCAGGACAAAGTTATTTTCTGCTTTGAATTTTTTTATTGGACCCGTGCATTTTCAGTAATGGAAGGCATTTTGAATGGGATGGTATTTTGTTGTTGTTGGGGTAATGTAGATCTGATGCAATCGTGGGGCACGCGCGTCCCTGGCGTTGATGAGCTGAGCTGCGTTTCTTCAGGTTATACAGTCCCTTGTCAGACAGCAACGTGCACCAGAAGCGGGGTCTCACTTTCCCTCCCATGAAACCCCAGAGGCAGCAATACAGGGGGACACTCTGTGTCCCGAGGGCCACTGAGAGGTCAAGGCTTCAAAATGATCACTGCACAATAGTTTCTAGCCTTCCTCAGTTAAAGAAAACTTAGGCTCCATAAGAATGTTTCACATCCCCCCTTTTGATCAGGGATCTTATTTAGAATCTTTGATCAGAACCTTCTTGGGACTGAGGTCTTTACGTGGAGGTAAAGCTCACTGTCCTGGTCACCTAGTGCAGAAGGGCCACAAGTAGGCGGCTTCAACAAACAGGAATTCATTCTGGAAATCTGACTTCAGAGCCACTGCTCTGGGCACTCTCTCGGTCAGCTCTGAAGAAAGGTCTCTGTCTCTGACCTTCTGCTTCCTTGGATTTCTGTATGTGCCTTGGGGACGCTCTCACCCCCCTTGGCTGCTGCCCATTGTTCTCAATGCTGCCATCGTTTATTGTGATCCACCAGCTGAGTGCTAAAGGCAGAGAGGTTAAGATCTGTCCCAGCACATACAGTGTCTCTTCCACAAATCCGAACCCAGCAAGGGGTGGCAGTAAGATGGAGTCCAGGGGATAGGGGCTGTGCTTTGATGTAGGTAGCTACCTGCTTCCCAAATCCCCATCAATGGAGTATCACTGGCATGATTTTTGTTATATTCTACTGTCATCTGTGCACTGATTGTGCACAGATGTGCATAAAATAAATGCATTTTAAAGGGGGTGGTTGTAATGCATATTTTGGGAGGGGAACAATTCATAACATTCCACTCAATGGTTCCCCCAAATTCCAGTCATTGCCTCATGCAAAACACATTCATCTTGCTACATTATCCCAAAGTCTTCAATCAACTCCAAGCCCAGATTGCATTCTGGGCCAAAATTTATCTTCATCTGCAAACCTGTTAAATCTAGACACAAGTATCTGCTTCCAAAGGTCAGTGATGGAATAGGCCCAAGGTCAGCCTTTCTAGGCCAAATGGGAGACATTGGCGGGAAAGAAGAGGTAGCAGGCACCAATTAAGTCCAAAATCCAGCAGAACAATTTACATTCATTCTCAAAGCTCCAAAAGTTTCCTCTGTTCTTGAAGAACATCTTCAAGAAAATAGCCCCACCCTCCAGACTGGGCATTGCCTATGCTGTCTGCATTCTGGAAGGGGCTCTTTGGTTCTGGGCATCAGCTCCATCTTCTAGGTACCCTGAGATGTCAATTCTCCTCCTTAGGCTTTGAGTGGCCCAATCCCCCAGTCAGGTAGAGTGGTGACCACCCACCCTCCGACATAACAGGCTCCATTTTTCTGTCCTTCAGGTAGGGCAGCCCTGGTCCCTCAGCTTTGGGCAGTGGCCCACGCCCTGACACACCTTAATCTCATCCCCCAACGCCAGTATGGAGTTGTTGAAAGTTTAACTTGGAAACGGAGGGGGCTGTGGGCCACCCTTGAGATCCCGGAGGTCATGCGTTCCGAGCTTCCTCTAACAGCCACAAGGAGCTCCACCGTGCTCCTCGGACGGCCCTCTTGCTGTCTCGGATGATAACAGACGTTGCTCCTTCAGCCAGTTTCCTGCGGGAGAGGCTGTGGAGCCACAAGGATGGTGCATTCTAGGTCACACGTGTCCGGACTGTACCACGGAAATGTCCACATCTCGGAGGAGTCCTGCCTTTTATTGTACGTGGTTCCTTTGGAAGTTCATTTCCTTCACCTTGAATTTTACTATAAGTGGCAAGGAGAAACCTTCCGGCCCCTTTAAGATCTTGCTTAGAAATCTCTTCAGCCCGATGTCCAAGGTCATCACGTACAAGTGCTACCTTCCACCAAACATCTGAACATCACGGTCCACATTCCTAGCACCATCCAGTTGCTCATACCACTTGGTTCTCGAAGGTGATCCAGACTCTCTTTAGAACTCTCTTTGCTTCTGAGCCCTCACCAGAACTGCCTTTGACCTCCATAACTCTACCAACAACCTCTGCAGGCATTCTATGACCCTCTACTGGCATCTGAAAACTCTTCCAGCCTCTATCCACTACCCAATTCCCCCGCCTTCCATGTCGTAGGTATCTGCTAGCATAGCACCCAACATTTCCAGTACAAAACTCTTAGTTCTCTGGGGCTGCTCTGACGAAACTCCCACAGTGGATGGGTGACCGCAGGCAGACATGGGTTTCCTCAGGTTAGGAGGTTGTTGGCTAGTCAATTCCGACTCCGAGCAATCCCATGTACAGCACAACGAGACGCCGCCCTGTCCGCGCCTCCCTCACGTTGCTCGTACGTTTACGCCCATTGTTGCAGCCACTGTGTCAGTCGTCTCGTGGAAGGTCTTCTTCACAGCCCCTCCACCACGCATGTCCTACTGCACGGACTGGTCTCTCCTAACA
The DNA here is from genome assembly GCF_000313985.2 of Echinops telfairi. Classification (NCBI taxonomy): domain Eukaryota; kingdom Metazoa; phylum Chordata; class Mammalia; order Afrosoricida; family Tenrecidae; genus Echinops; species Echinops telfairi. Next base: position 225,924 of record NW_022111359.1, on the reverse strand, counting down.
GGTCCAAGATACACGAGAGACAACGTCTCGCTGTCCTGGACGGTCTGGAGTGTTCTGGCTGTACTTCTTCCAGGACAGCTCATGGTACGTTCAGTAGTCTCTGCCAACAACACTTCAAATGCATTGAATTTCTTCAGGATTCCTTAGTCAATGTCCAACTGTCACATGACTAGGAGGCAATGGAGAATACCATGGCGCGCCTTGGTCCTCAACGCACCATCCTTGTTTGTCACCACGGTAAAGAGCTCTTCTGTAGCAGACTTGCCCAGTCAAAGTGTCGTTTGGTCTCTTGATGGCTGCTTCCGTGAGCATTGATTATGGAGCCAAACAACTCGACAATTTCAATCTTTTCTGTTTATCCTGATGGTACCTGTTGGTCCAGCTGTGAAGATTTTGGTTGTGTTTACATTGAATTGCATCCATCCCGAAAGCTGCAGTCCTTGAATCTTGTCAGCAAGTCCTCCTCACTTACAGCAAGCATAGTTGTGTCATCTGCACATCACAGAGTATTCATACGCCTTTCTCTCAACCCGATGGCAAGCTCTTCACGTAATGCTGTTTCTTTGGTTCTGGGCTGAACATACAGATTGAGTGAGTATGGTGAATGAATCCTACCTTGACGCATACTTCTCCTGATTTTAAACCATGCAGTGTCCCCTCGTTTTGCTTGCACAACTGCCCCTTAGTCCATGTACAGGTTCTGCACACGCACACGAAGTGTTGTGGAATTCCTGCTTCTCAAAGGTCTCTGTAGTGTGTTATGATCTACACCATGCAATGTCTTGGCATAGTCAATGAAACACAAGTAAACGTCTGAGATAGTTTATTGTGCCAGCCTGGCCGGTAAACACAAGTAGGATTAACTGAAGGGCGGAGAGATAATGGCTCGGTGAGCCTCGCCTTTCTTGTCTCTCGCTCTGTGATCATCGGACCAGTGTGCGGCTGCCTTGCTTGTTCTGTGCCTCAATTTAAAGGCTACACTACCTGTGGGATGCCTAGCCTGTGGACTGTGTCGCTGTAAGTTGAGGTCCCTTTAAGACATCTCTGGAGCTGGGGACTGGCAGTTGGGACTGGTGGTTAGTTGACAGTTGGTGATCTGCCTTGGGATTGGCTGCTGTGCTGAGATAGCCTCGCTCTCTCTATAAATAGAGGGAGATCTGGCAGCAGATGCGACTTGAAGGACTGCTAGTCTTCATTTCTTGTATTATATATTTATCTGTATGTGACTTAACAGTTCATTTCTTGTTATATATCTAAGTATCTTTATAAATAAATATATTTAATTATCAGCAATTTGATTTTATCTCTCTAGCGAACCCTAACACAACGTCTTCCTGGTATTCTCTGCTTTGAGCCAAGATCTGTCTGACGTCAGCCATGATACCCCTTGTACCACGTCCTCTTCTGAAATATGACCTAAAGCTCTGGTAGCTCCCTGTCAATGTGCCGCTACAACTGTTGGATGATCTTCAGCAAAGCTTTACTTGCATGTGATATCAGTGACATTGTTCTATATTTTGCCCTTTCTGTTGGGGCACTTTTCTTCGGCACGGGTACAAACAGGGATCTCTCCCAGTCCCTTGGCCAAGTAGCTGGCGCTCAAACTTCCTGGCCTAGAAAGTGAGTGCCGCCAGTGTGTCACCAGTTTGTTGAAACATTTCCATTAGACGTCCATCAACTCCTGGAGCCTTGTTTTTGGTGAACGCTTTTAGTGCAGCTCGAACGTCTTCCTTCAGCACTGTCAGTTCTTGCTCACATAATACCACCTGAAATGGAGGCGTGGCGTCCACTTCTTTCTGGTGAGGTGACTTTGTATGTTCTTGCCGTGTTCTGTACTGCTTCCTGCATCGGTCAGTAGTTTGCCCACGGAAACTTTCAATATCGCCACCGAAGGCTCGAGTGTTTCTCGCGCTCTTTCCTTCAAGACACGCCGAGCACCTTCTTCCTTCTCAGGGATGCAGGGTCTGGGCTGCGCACATTCCCTGATAACATTTGACTTTGCCATCTCGAGCTGCCCTTTGAAATTTCCTCTTCAGCTCTTTGACTTCGTGTGCCTTAGCGACTCTGTGATTAAGAGCAAACGTCAGGATCGCTTCTAACTTCCACTTTGGTCTTTGCTTTCTCTCCTGTCTTTTCAACGGCCTTCAGTTCTCTTCATGAGTGAAGTAGTTCTTGATGTCCTCCCACAGCTCATCAGGCCTGTCATCCGGGTTCAGTGCAGCAAAT
>NW_022111359.1:212775-221137 GCF_000313985.2 Echinops telfairi | reverse complement strand
AGCTTTTAAGACCCCAGACGCTATATCTTTTGATAGCCGGGCACCATCAGCTTTCTTCACCACATTTGCTTATTCACCCACTTTGTCATCAGCGGTTGTGTCGGGAAGGTGAGCATCATAGAATGCCAATTTACTAGAAGAAAGTATTCTTGTGTTGAGGGAGTACTTGAGTGGAGGCCCAATCAGACTATTGATCTTTATGCGTCCATTCAAGTTCATTTTTGACGACTTCAATCTTCCTAGATTCATACTACATTCTAATTTCTGATTAATTGACACTTGCAGCCATTTCTTCTCATTTGGAGTCTCGCCCCATCATCAAGTGAAGGTCCCAAACCCATTAGGGTCGACTAACTGCAAGGTCGGTGGTTCAAACCACCGGCTGCTCTGAGGGCAAAAGATGAGGCTTTTTACTAATCGACAGCTTCAGAAACCCACAGGCACAGTTCTACCCTGTCTTACAGGGTCGCTGTGAGGTGGGATTGTCTTGATGGCAGTAACTTTGAGTTTCGAGTGTCCTACGAGGAAGAAAGGGGAGGCTTTCGAGTCCCATCAAAAGTGACCATCTCTGAAACCCACAGGCAATGTTCCACCCTGTCCAAAATAGGGTTGGTATGAGTCAGCATCAACTGGATGCAGTGAGGGTGGGTTTTTATCTGCTTTTTGGGTAGAATTTCCCAGTGCCCCACTCCTCCGTGCTGAGTGTCTTAGGCTGGGTTCTCTGGAGAAGTGAAGCCAGCGGTGCTTGTGGGTGAGCCTGTAGACAGAGATTTACACAAGAGCAGGTCACGCAGGTGCAGAGGCGGGTAAGCCCAGCCCGGTTCCAGTCCCTAGGTCAGATGTAAGCTGGATGCTTCTCTTGATTCACAGAGCTCAGGGGCTGACGGGCAGGAAGCGAGGGGGAAGGGGAAGCAGGAAGAGAACTGGCTGGTAGATGCAGACGGGAATGGATCTGAGGCTGGCAGTCTGTGGATGGCTCCGATCGATGGGCGACACCACATGAGGTGCATGACCCAGAGGCAGGGTGCAGATCCTGTAGCAGAAGTGCGCTGGCTGCTGCTCCTTTGTCAGTTGCTACAGGAGTCAGTCACAGGCTAGAGGAAACCTCCCTCAGTCGCAGCCAGGCTGTGTCCAGATGAAGGGGGTCTGTCCTCCCACGGCTGCTTGGCTGCCTCGCAGAAGATCCCATCGTGGTGCTGACCACGCTGTGCGAGATCACATCACGGGAGAATCCTGCCCCAGCCAGGGTGACGTAACACTGGACCACCACCGCGAGGTGTGTGCCCCTGTGGGGGTGGGCCACGTGGGAGCCTGGCTCCTCATCCGTCGATGGTCACTTGGGTGTGTCCACCTCTTGGCAACTGTCATTCGTGCGCCAAGCCTTTGCGCACAGGCTGTGGTGTGGCAGTGCGCATCCCCGGGGCTGGGAGGACATGAAGGCCCTAAGGCAGCTCTGGGTTGAACTTCCTGAGGAAGTTTGAGGCTGCTTCCGGCGGCAGCTGGCCCACTTTGCAGTCCTGCCAGGCCCTGGGCTGCCAGCGCCTTGCTTTCTGCTGAGTCATGGCTAAGGATGATTTCTGAGTGGTCCCCCGAGTCTCCCATTAAGGTGGCGTCTCCTTGCTGCCGGTCTAGCGGTGTGCTAATAAGCCGTGCTTCTCTCTCGGCATAGCTGTGGGCCCGGCTCCTCCGTGGAGAGTGTGTGTGTCTGTTCGGCCTGCCTCCTGCTCTCCTCTCAAAGAGCACATTCCCCCACCCCCTACAAACTTTGGTCTCTTATCAGCCCTGAGTGCCTTTCTGGTGCTGTGTGCTTGCCCTCTGCCTGCTGGAGCCCCTGGCTGGGCCAGTACAGGGTGTCTCCCAGGTCTCCACTCTGATTCAGGGGACGGTTTCCAGAGAGAGGTCAGTTTCACACTCGTCCACCGTGTGCCCACTCATCCAACTTCCTCATCTCCTCATCCCACTTCCCCCTGGGCTTCCTGTTTCCGCCTGCCTGCTCTCCTGGCCCGAGACTCGGGTCAGCTTGGCCCCTTTCATCTTAAGGGGATGACTTCAGTTCCAGACCTGAAGGGTCACGAAGGGCCAGTCTCCAGGGTCCCTCCAGTCTCTCTCCGACCAGGAAGCCCTTCTCTCTTATGTGGCCCACACCTTCCTCCCACCCTACCCAAGACTTTCTCAGGTGATCCTGAATCGACTAGTTGGTGGAGTTGGCCGGGCACTGTCTAATGCTTCTGGTCTCAGGATTATGGAGACGATGTGCGTGAGGCCCGTTAGTCTGCTGGATGTGTCTTCCTATTGTCTTTGCTCTTCTCCCTCCAGACCGGGAGAGACCCGCTGTTGCAGCTCAGCAGGTGGCTCACAAGGCTGCGGTCACTCCGCGCCAGATGAGGATGCACAACATTGCCCTTGAGCTGAGTCCCGCCTGTCGCCCTCGGTGCTCCCGAGACTGTGCACCCGAGCTCTTTTCCTGATACTGCCCGTCCGCTCCTCCACATTTGCAGGCACATTTGGAGGAAGCTGAATGCACGTGTACAGAGTCCCTCTGCCAGATCTGTGTGCCATGGGTGCACTCCCTGCCCTCCCACCCCAGAGGAGCTCCAGGCATCTACTTGTAGATCCTACCCTTGCAGGACTGCGCCTCAACAGTGCTTGCCTCTCTCATCTCTAACTCGGGCAGCACCCCACTCCCCTCAGTGTCTCCCCTGCCGCCATCATTTCCCCCAGCCTCCCCTCCACCCGGGGTTCACACCGTCCCACCTCCCTCCCTGCTAACCTGTAAAGAATGCTGCTTTCTTTCTTTCCTTTAAAAGAATGCTGCTGTCATGGGGAAACCATTTCTTGACGCTGGACGACCGACCGTGGCCTCTCACAGCGTTTGTCCTTCTGTGACGGACGGACTGATTTCACTCAGCAGAATGCCCTCGGTCCACCCCCTGCGGGCTGCTTCACAGACTCCTGGTGATTCTCTCACGTCGGGCAGAGTGTCCACTGTATGTTGGACCCAGTTCATTTACTCACTCTCCCACAGGCGGCTCCTTAAGTGCTTTACTCTGCGGGGGTTGTTGGTTGTCAAGTGTCATCGAGTCGGCCGCTCCACCCCACTGCAACCCGATGCGCGGCCCAACCAAACCCCTCCGGGCCCTGCAGCAACCTCACAGCAGTTCCTGGGCCCGAGCCCGTGGAGGCAGCCACTGGGTCCGTCCATCTCCTTGAGGGCCCTCCACTTTCCCAAACACGATGTCCTTCTCCAGGGGCTGGTCTCTCTTGACAACATGTCCAAAGTATATAAGAGGAAGTCTCGCCATCCCTGCCTCCAAGGAGCGCTCTGGCCATACGTCTTCCAGTCCAGACCTCTTTGTCCTGATGGCAGTCCGTGGGCCTTTCCATCTTCTTCTCCAGCCCCACAGCTCAAATGCATCCATTCTCCCGTGGTCTTCCTTACTCAGTGTCCAACTCTCACGTGCCTAGGAGGCCATGGAGAACGCCACAGCTGGGGTCAGGCGCACCGCAGTCCTCAAAGTAACACCCTTGCTCTTCAACACTCTGAAGAGCTCTTGTGCAGCACACGGACCAAATGCAACTTGTCTTTGGCTCTCTTGACTGCTGCTTCCATGAGCGTTGATTGTGGATTCAAGCAAGACAAAATCCTTGACAGCTCCAACTGTGGGGGACCAGTCTCCACAACCGATAGGGTACTAAGGAGCAATTGTATCATTAAAAGGAAAGGAAAAAAAGGACAACAGACAGAACATGCAAGTGCTCACCTTTTCCGTGGAGTCTGGAATCAGAGAGAGAGCTCATGTGTTCTCCAACAGGTTTATATAATCTTGGGACATGTAAGCCATGGCATATACATACGCAATAGGAAGGGCATGTTCTGGAGGCATACACGTAATAGGAAGGGGAAGAACTAGCTAGGGCATGCACGTGACAGGAAGGAACAGATGCAACAAGGTGGGCAGGTCCTAGAGTTCAGGTGGTGGCTTAATCTTGGTCCTCCCTGAGCGGGCTTGACCTTACATGTCCTGAGCTCTTCTCCTGGGAAACAATCTATGATCAGTATCGGAAGGGAGGGAGCCGCACTTAGGATGGGGTCAGACAATAGGGTCTGATTGTTCTTGGCATTATTGCAGGGGGACATTGTGGGGAATAACTTTTAGAATTTGTGATTGGGATCCATCTCCAACTCACGAGGGTGAAGGCCTCCCTCCACCAACGTCTCAGCCTCCCAAACTCTTTAAATATGAGTGGAGATCATTTGTCTGTATACACCCTATTCCCGGTTCCCCGTTTTCCAGTCAAATCTTTCCTCCATTTATCATGATGCTACCTATTGTTCCAGTTGTGATTTTGACATTGAGTTGCAATCCATACCGAAGGGTGAAGCCTTTGATCTTCATCAGCAAGTGTCTTAAGTCCTCCTCACTGTCAGCAAGCAAAGTTGTGTCACCTGCATATCATAGGTTGCTAATACGCCTTTCTTTGATCCCGATTCTGAATTCTTCATATAATCCATCTTCTTTGATGATTTGCTCAGCATACAGATTGAATAAATTTGGCAAAATATGCAATCCTGACATAAACATCTTCTCTGATTTTTTGGGAGGGTAGGATTCCTTTGTTCTGTTCACACAATTGCCTCTTGATCCATGAGCACAATTGAGTCCTATGGAATTCCACAGAATGTTCTGTGCTGAGCTCACGTCAATGAAGGGTTTTCACATTCTTTTCTCCCTTGATGTTGCTGTTGGTAGGAGAGCTGTAGTCGCTCCTGACCCAGGGCGGCCCTGTGCACCACAGAATGGGACACTGCCTGGCCCTGCGCTGCCATCTTCACAATGGTTCTCGTGTCTGAGGCCACGGGTGCGGCCACAGCATCAATCCACCTCCTTGAGGGTCTTCCTCTCGTTTGCCGCCCCTCTACTTTACCAGTTTCAGCCTGGCAGGGTTGTCTTGCTTTGGATGGTTCCACCTCTGGGTCACACCGCTGACCGGGAAGTAGTTTGTGCGGGCTCAGATGGTGGCTGAGGTCAGTGTGCTTGTTTCCAGAAGGAATTCTTTGGGGCCCAGCGGTAGCGGGGCAGGGCGTCTGGCTGGGGCGGAGTTCCAGCGAGGGTCACGTCTGGGCACAGCATGTTCTGATGAAGGGAGCTCTTGTGTCTGCAGACTCCGGTGCACCCAGCACCCTGACCTCACATGGTGGGGCAGGGGTTACCATTGCTGTGCTGTGCTGGCCACCAGGAGAGTGTAGGGAAAATCAGAGGTCCACCTTTCTCGCCGCTGTCCCCGGGTGTGCAGGGCTGCTGTCTGCTGCTTGCCAACCTGCCAGGCAGCTCACCGTCTCCTCTCAGCTGCTTGTCCAGCTCGGCACTGTCCACTCCGTGAGCCTGTCCTCTGAGGCCCAGCATCCTGGGACTGACCTCCATGAGCCTTTGAAGGAGGCAGCCTGTGTGGGAGTCTGCCTACGTCTCAGTGGATTGCAAGGGGCTGGTTTCAGAGGAGACCACCAGGCCCCTCTGAGGCGCCTCTGGGTGGACCTGACCCCCCAGCCTTTCTGTTGGCTGCACGAATCTGGGCATGGTCAGTGCCCAGGGCTCCTTGCTCATCCTGGGTGTCCCCAGGAAGCTTCAAACACTGGGTGGGCAGAAATCCCATCATCTTTTCATTCTTTCCCCACATCTTTTGAAGCCCCTTATATCCCTCTCCCCACTGGTAGAGCATCCTTCACAGGAGCTGACAAAATATCTGACCTGAATCCAGATCCGAGGGGATGCGTCACAGCACCTGGGCGCCCCCCCCTCCCGTCCTGAGGACCTTGGCCTGCTGTAGCCACAACCATGCTGACCTTTGGGAACTTAGAGCTGAGTGTGTGTTGACAAGCTGCACACATGCACACCATACCTACACCACATGTACACACATGCCACACTTACAGATGAGACATATACACAGATGACACACATCACACACACAGCACCTATACACAGGCATACTGACAACACACACATATACACACACACATCAGACACATACACATATCACACACATACCACATATATACACACCACACAGATCACACATACATCATACATACACCACACATACACACAGCACCTGTGCCACATACATACACAGAAACACTGACAACACATACAAACACACACATAAATCACACACACCTACACCACACACATACACAGACACACCAACTATACACACACACGCACACCACACATACACACCACGACCAGGTGAATCATGGGCATGGCATGGCGACAAAGTGGGCACATCACATACAAAACACATACACACCACACACATCACACACCAAGGACACACACACAAATGACACATACTCACACATGTGTGCATGCATACTGCAGTGGGAAGCCAGTCAGCACCAGGCCCTGTGTCCTTGGGTTGTCACTGGGCTGCAGCATGGGGAGGCTGGGGAGCCCGTGGGGGGAGGGGTATCTGACTCTTCCTTAAGAGACAGACAGCCCTTCCCTCCGGGTGCTCCCTTTGTTCCCCTAACAGAGTCTGTGCCCCTCAAACAGGGCCCCCATATCCTCTCCCACAGCTGAGGGGGAGAGAGCCTGTCCTTATCTGGGAGGAGTCTGGGCTCAGAGTCTGGGCCAGGGGTGGCGTAGGCCGCCCCCCACCCCCACGGGCCATAAGCGCCCCCCAGGAGGGTAGTGTCCTGGCATGCCCCTGAGCCCATGGTCACCAGGGTTCGCCCTGGGGCGCTCAGCCAGGCCCAGAGACACTGGGGGTGCAGCCTGGGGTCTGGCAGGGCAGGGGCCAGAGGCTGCTCGCACCTTATCAGTAGTGCCACTGTGTGGGGGCGGGGGCACCTTCTGTGTCTGAGCAACTACATTGTAAAGGTGGACCCCGCAAGTGCCTGCTGGTGAAGTCCCTGCCCGGACCTGTGCCCCCACTCCTGACCCCAACCCTGGTCTCCCACTCACTCTCTGGACCCCATGCCTCCTCCCGCTCCTCTGCGGCAGAATGGGGTCCACTTGTCAAGTCCTCTGGGTCTGTGCCCCTTCCCCATCTCTGCAAGAAGGGCTGAGCTGTGCTGAGAGACCCCTTACAACTCCTCCCCCACCCCAGCAGGCACCGCCCAGGCGCCACAGGCCCAGGGATCCCGGACAGGGTGCTTCCTCTGTCTCCCTCCTGCAGGGCCCCTGGCCGGAGAACAGGGTTTGCTGACACACTTGCAGCTGCTCGTCAGCCGCCCAAGCAGCGCTGGCTCAGCAGGCTCAGCGACTGATGATGTCCCCAGTCACCAGGGCAAGCAGAGGAGGGATGCGGCGATGGGCGGCACACGCAGGGAGAGCACATGCAGTCACTCTAAGCAGCGCGTCTCTTCCCACGCTGCCCCGGCCAGCCTCTGGGTCCACTGGGGTTCCTCAGGGGTCCTCCTTCTGGCTGGTGTCAGCATGTTAAGATGGTAGTGTCAGTGCACCTTGTTCCCATCAAAGCTACACCGCCACCCCCGCCCACCCCATGATGGGACAGAACTGTCCCACGGTATCTCCAAGGCCACCCCACAGGGTCCCCAGCGCTCACACACCCACCCTCAGGGCAGGTAGAGCTGCCCCACGGCTGCTCCCTGGGAATTGTCTGGGAGGTTGCTGGGGCCACGGGCAGACCAAAAACAAAAGGGAGGAAATACACACAGATACACACACACACACACACACACACACACACACGCACACGGATAGACACACAGACAGACACACACACACAGATACAGGCACACAGAAACACACCCGTGCAGGCCCACCCCCTCTGTCTTCACAGTCTGGGCCCAGTCCTGGAGGCCATTTGCTGTCCTGTCGACTGGAGGTGCCCACGCTCGTGGTCCAGCAAAGCCTGCTCCAGCTAACCCGCTGGCCTTGATTCCCAGGCTCCACGCGTTGGGCACTGGGATGGCGGGCTCTGTGTGGGGGCACTCTGCAGCCGGCCAACACTGGGCTTTCCTAGAATGGTGGCACAGTGGCTTTGCCGCTGGGCTGCAAATGGCATGGTCAGCCTTTCACAACCGCCATTCACTCTGCCTCAACAGCTGCAGTCCGGGAAACCCACGGGGCAGCTCCACCCTGTCCTAGAGTCTCTGAGTCGGCTTCCACTGGACAGTAGTGAGCTTTTCCGTGTTTCCTGGGAAAGGCTAGGCCCCCACTTTGAGCTCAGGGTGCCCTGGGTGGATCTGATGGTGGGACACCTGGCTCTTCTTTGGGGATCCTCCTGCTGGTCTGACGGGGACTGCAGGGTCTGAGGGAGGCTGTGTGAGGGGGGCGTGGCTGTGGCAGTGCAGAGGGCTGAGGGGTGGGCTCTGATGTTGGAGTGGGGGGGGGAG
>NW_022111359.1:207833-211762 GCF_000313985.2 Echinops telfairi | reverse complement strand
GGGTCTGCTGTGGAAACACGTGGGGAGCAGCCAGCAAACACTCAGATGGCGCCGGCTCTTGCAGAGACAGACCAACAGCCTATGCGCTGCCCCAAGAAAGGCTCTGGTCAAGGAGAGGCTACGCGTTGTGCCGCTAACCACGAGGTCAGCTGTTCAAGCCTACCAGCTGCTCAGAAGGAGAAAGATGGGGCTACCTGCTCCCGTAAAAATGGACAGCCTCAGGAACCCCCAGGGGCACCTCTCCACTACTCACAGGGTCACTCTGCAGGGGCCACCCCATGGCAGTGGGGGTTTTTTTGTTTTGTTTTGTTTACTGGAGAGAGCTGGGTTCCCCAGACACTCTAAGCAAGGGAACCCTGCCCCAACTCCTTACTCTGTCTGGTAAGTTTCTTAGCATTTCTCTTCTTACTGCTGTCTGTAATGAGAAGCCACCCACTCCCGGAACCCTCTCTGATTCGGATGTACGGCAACCCTTCACAGGGTTCCCACCTTGACAGATGCTTTTATTACTGTGGTGGGTGCTGGCGAGTTGGATCTGACTCATAGCAGTCCTGTGGGACAGATGGAGAAACTACACCCTGCTTGGTGAAGTGGAAGGTCAGGGGAAAAGAGGAAGGCCCTGGAGGCACTGGACGGACACAGTGGGCTGCATCTATGGGCTCAACAGAACAATGGGGCGATAGGTTTTTTTGTGCCAACCTGGCTCATGTGGACAGTTTAGCCTGTCGATCAGGTTGCACCTGATTGGAGGGCTCCCGAGATAAATGACTCTGGAGGCCTGTCTCCCTCCCTCTCTCTGCTGCACCTTACTGTTGAGGACCCCTGTTGTTGGAGGTGGGTGTTGCCAGCCCCCCACCACTAACCCCGGGTTCAATAGGCACAAATGTATGGCTGAGATATACAAATATTATATTAACATAATTACGAGCATGGGAGATAGAAGAGATATTGAAATAATGGAGTCAGACACATTTCTTTTCTTTTTTAAAAATTTGCATAAAATATCATTCCAGTTGTCTAGAAAAAATACTAGAAAGTTACATATCAGAACTTTGCATAAAACATTATTCCAGTTGTGTTCCAATATGTGCTCATGTACAAAAAAAGATGAGAGAATTACCTAGCGGAACTTCAATAGTTAGCAAAGTCATCAAAAATCTTTGCTTTTATGTTTTACTGACGGGGAAAATAGACCCAACAAGACGTGCACTGGTCCAACCCTTTCATCCTGTAGGTGCCAATGAGGCTGCTGCCGTTTTCAAGGCGCAGTCCGGGTGGGGCACCAGTTCGATGCCGCCAGCCACTCCTCGGGAGAAAGATGGAGCTTTCTACTTCTGCAAAGAGCGGCTGTGTCCAGAAACATTTCATAGTTGCTCACCTCAGCCCCACTTGGTGGTCCATGGGGGTGGGGGGGGGGGAGAGAAGGGAAGGAGGACAAGGGGAAAGGGAACAGGGGAGCGAGGACAGGAGAGGAGATGGGGAGCCAACGAGAGGTCAAGGGAGGAGCCAAGAGAGCGAGAGGGCTCTCTATTGCTAACCCAGGCCTATATCTATTTGGGGGCAGTGTAAGCCCACTAATTACAGGTAAAGTCATACTCACAGGAAGGGGTTGCACTATTGCAATGAGAGGGGGACAATCTAGGGATATACACGCAATAGGAAGAGGAGGGATTGGGGATATACGTGTGACAAATGGGCGGATCCTAGATTCAGGATGGCAGCTTAACTTTGGATGTCACAGAGCCAGTTTGGTCTGTTCTCTGGATCTCTATAGGAACCATGATCAGTAGGGTGTAGGCCCCACCTACAGGAACCAAGCTAGTGGTCGCAAGGCTCAGGGAGAAGTAGTCCATTGTCTCCAGCAGCAGGGAGCAGACCCACCCCACGGTGGGGCTAGGCAGCAGTCAGGCAGCTGACTGCCTGGAAGGAAATAACTTTTCCTATTAGCTGCAAGCAGTGTCCTAAGTCTAACATATTCAGGGGAGACGCCGTGGGAGAAATCTTTCTGTTTCCCACAGAGCCCCTTCGAGCCACACTGATGGCCGCCAGAGTCCTAGAGATGCGTCCGCTGCTTTTAGAGCCACAAGACTTTGCACCTGCAGGCCTGTGATCTCCCTGGATTCTGCATTTGTATGTGCTGCGTGAGTCTGAAGAGGAGTTTATGGACTTGTGTTGGACTTATGGACTTGACTGGGCTGGGATGTTTTCCTGATATATAGCTACTTCTTGATATAAAGCTCTCTCTCTATGAGTGTCTCTGAATTTGTTTCTCTAGTCAGGGGTCATCAAACGGCACAGGTGCTCTATTCCGTTTATTCAAGGCCCACAAATGAAGCTCTTCCTTTCCTGGGTTGGGACCACATCACCACAGTGGCTGCGGCTGGTCCTGGGCCCCCGGGGACAGTCACTGGTCACCTTCTCCACAGCGTCAACCACCTTCTCCTCGGTCCTGTCCCACTGTTTCCGTGCCCATTGACGTCAGCGCCCTTCCATCAACATCTCAGAATTGCCCGTTTAAGGCTGACCCTCCTGGCTCATAAATCCTGCCAGGGCCCTGTGGGCAAGGAGAGCCCCGTTGAACCTCGCTGGGACCTGAGGCTCCCTCCCTCATCCGGTTTCCTGGCTGTGGCTTTGAAGGTCCTTCCTGTCCCTCCCAGGAAACCCACTTGGTGAGGCCGGCTGCAGGCAGGGAAGTGGCTTGCAGAATTCCTCCCCTCCCCCAAACACGCCTGCTTCTTCACCAGGGGCATGTTGTATGCTCCCCCGTTTGGGGGACACCTGGCCCTCCTCTCAGTCACTGCCTGTCTAAACACACTGCTTCTGACCACTGAGCGTGCTGCTGGCTCCCAGTGATGGGGATGTCCCTGTTTGGGGTCCCAGGGCCTCAGTCACAACCCCATAGCCTGGGTGGCTGAAATAGTGTTTGTTCTTGGAGGACCTGAAGGGCAGAGTCATGGCCCCTTCTCCGACAGTGAGAGGTGGGCTTGGTTTTAGATTAGAAAGGTGGCCGCCAGGCATGACCTCTCCTGCACTTGGGTAGGTCCTCATGGTGCCTGTCATAGCACAGGCCCCTGCAGCTCACGCCAACAGTCTCCATGCTCGCCCTGTGGTCAGAGGGCACGTCCTGAGACCTGGGGTCTTTGACAGGTGGCCTCAGTAGGTGGTCTTGACCTAGTCTGGCCCCTGGTAGCCAGGCCTCAGGTTGTCGGTGGGGAAAGCATTGCAGTCTGTGGGTGAGTGGGCGGGAATTCGGCGTTCACTCCTGACGGTAGATTTCCCTTGGTTCCAGCCGACAGGGGCCAGGGAGTGGGTGCTGTGGTGGTGGGGGGGGGCAGGTTTAAATTTGGGTGTGCTGTGTGTCCCTGTGCGCCAGGCCAGCGGGAGCGCAGAGGATGGTTTGCACCTTCTTCACCTTTCTGCACCCTAGGGCAGATGCTCTGAGTAAGCTGCTAGGCACAGCGCATGGGCGGCCTGCCAGGGAGTCACCAGCCTCCCTCACACCTTCCTCTTTGTAAATGCATTTGTGAACGTTCACACTTATGGACTTGGAAAGCATGATGGAAAGCATGATGGGGTCTGAGAACACACAGGGCACTTACTGTGTGGGGCAAGTCCGCTTCCGGCAGTCAGGGGCCTCGTCTCGGGGCTGACCGGCTCCCAAACCTCACAACTGGAAGAAAAGGTCACAGCATGAGCAGTGGAGAAAAGGGTGGAGCTGTCAAGGTTTCCCCTTGCGTGGATCCACAATCAGTGCTGATGGAAGCAGCAGTCAGGAGACCAAAAGATACAGCACATTAGGTAAGCACAAGACCTATTTAGAGTGTTGAAAAGGATGTTTCATTGAGGAATGAAGTAGTTTATTGTGCCAGCCTGGCCGATAAACACAAGTGGGATTAACTGAAGGGAAGAGAGATAAATGGCTCAGTGAG
>NW_022111359.1:202282-206069 GCF_000313985.2 Echinops telfairi | reverse complement strand
TCAGAGGTAATCCTTTGGTGAGCATTCACGTGAGATATAATTACCTTTACTTTCTTGGTCCATTCAGAGAGGTGTATCCACATACCTCTTTCCCACCCCTCTTTGTCACCAATTTTCCAATCATGGTCATTCCAATTCCCTGACCATCCAGCCAAGCCCTTGAATCAGTATACAGTCTCACATCTGGCCATTTTCCTTATATGCAAACTGAACGGCCAGGAGTTAATGCCACAGCTGGCAGACTAGGGACACCAGGGCCTCCCCAGGAACCAGCTGAGATGAGGGACCCTCCCTGGTCCCAGGGGAGCTCTGCCAACACTGCATCTGGACTCTGAGGACACCATGAGCATCTGCTCCTGAGTTCAGGCCGTGTGCAGTGGGAACCCTGAGAGCCGGCACGTGGGCGGCCTTGTCTGTCCAGCTCTCCCACACTGCCCGGCACTGGCAGGTGTGGCCCGATGTTGCTCATTTTAGTGGGAAATGTGTGTTTCCCTTCTCTGGCAGGTTTCCAGTACTCAGTCTTGTTAGCTGTTGTCTGGGCAGCCCCAGGAGTTTAAATGGACCAAGCGAGAACTGAGACTAAAAACCAGATACCAACATATAAACCCGCTCCTTTATATGTATATATGCAAAATGTGTCTCTGTACTCTATGCACTTACTGTAATTTATACCAGAGAGTTTAAAATTTGCACACCAAATCCCAGCAACCTGAGATGACTAGTGTTAAATTTTAGAATATGATAAGCTATCTGCTATTGCAGAAACACGAGGGGGACACAGATTGGCACCCAGAAGGAAACATATCCCCCTATTGTGTCAAGAGGAGCCCTGGTGGCAGAGTGGTTTCGAGTTGGGCTGCTAATGCAAGGTCAGCAGTTCAAAACCACTGACTGCATGCCTCTGGGAGAGACGGGGCTTTCTATGCCCACCAAGAATTAGTCTCAGAAACCTACAGGAACAGTTCTATCCAGTCCTATAGGGTCACAATGAGTCGGACTTTGCGTGGTGCAGTGAAGTTGGTCTTTGTTAGTTTGTCTTGTCACTTGCAGGAGCCCTGGAGGTGCAGCGGTTATGGTGCTTGGCCACTAACCCAAAAGCCTCAGGTCCAACCCTACTCGCTGCTCCTCTGGAGAACCGTGGACATCCGCAATGACTCACCACCTTGGAGATTCTGTGGGGCAGTTCTCTCTTCGCCCTACAGGCTCAAGCTGAGTCAGCGCCCTGGGTGAGGCGGTGATAGCCAAAGCAGGGCGCCAACAGTCACTGCAACCTCCTCATGTTCTTGCATTAAGTGACTATACAGTGCTCAGATTAGCGCCAGTGAGAAGTGCATGCATAACCGTTAGCTGTGATTTTATTAAATGTCTCCTCATTACGCTGTGAGTCCCTGGTGCTGTGTCTGTAGGACTGTCCGCCCAATGCCTGTCGCCAAGCAGCACTCTTACTATTTGTTGGAAGAAAGAATCTGTCCCCGAACCTCCGAGGTTCCCAGCTGCAGCAGAGTCGGCTTCTAGAGCAGCACACAGAGTTGCTGAGAGAACATATTTTAATAGGATCCACCCTGCTTGGAAGTCGGTTATGGTTTTGATTAAAAATTTCCCCCCTCTGCTGGAAATAGATTATGGTGTTGGCAAAGAATATTGAACATACCACAGACCACCAGAAGAACGAACAAATCTCTCTTGGAAGAAGTACGGTTGGGATGCTCCTTAGAAGCCAGGATGGCGGGGTTTCATGTGATGTACTTCAGATATGTTATCAGGGGGGGTTGGTCCTGCAGAAGCACCTATGGTCGGTAGAGGGTCAGTAAAATAAAAGAGGAAGACCCTCAGTGAGACTGACCGACAACAATGGGCTCAAACATAGGGATGATGGTGAGGACCCTGCAGGACTGGGTGGGGCGGGGTTTGTTTTGTTTTATTGCTATGGTGCACAAGGTTGCTATGAATCAGAGTTGACCAGGTGGTATCTAACAACAATAACATTGAAAATGTAAATATTTTTCTGATGTAAGACATTTTAAAACTGGCTTCTACCATATTGTAGTTAACCAAATATCTATTGTTGAACGTTTAGGAGACTTCTGATTTTTTGTGATATAATATGTTACAGGAAGAATCCCTGAGCATAAATCTTCATGCACCTCTGATTATATTCTTATGATAAATCCATGGAAGTGGAAATTGCTGGGTTGGAGGGTCTGAATGTCTTCAAGGTATTTGACAGATAACATCAAGTTGTTTTTCAGAAAGGTACCAATTCACATTCCCAGCAGTCCTGTCTGTATTAGGAGAGCCCATCTCTATCCTCCACTGGGGCCAAGCATTCTTCCTTCTTTCCTATTTGTTAATTTGATGATGGGTGAAAAATGTATTAAGTTTGCTACTGAACCATGAACTAAATCAAAGATTAAAATACACACACACACACACACACACACACAAGCCAGCCTGAACCAGAGCGGAATCTATATTTTCCAAAATGATTGAACTGTTAACATCAAAATAGCCTCTGAACTGAAACTCAACCAGGGCTTCAATCCATTCAAGTCCCTAATTAGGCCATAAGGGGACCACACTGGAAACCTTGACCTTGTTAGCACTGAGCTACAACGCCAGCTTACACACATCGGAACTTCCAGTGTGTCCCACAAGGGGCTGGACAGGTGTCCCATTAGGCTACAGCTGCCCCCCCCCCCCCATCAGTCCTGTTAACGGAAGAAATTCACCAGACCAGGGGCAGAAGGGGGAGCTGGCATCTCTGGAGGTTGGGGATGCCCTATACAAGGGTGGCAGTTCCTTGGCATTTTTATGGGCTGTGGCACCACGGAAGAAGTCAAGAATGTCTGGGGGAGACCCAATGTACCACCACCCCAGGAAGCAGCTGCACAAAGCCGTGGGGCCCCAGCCTGCCATCGGATGAACTGCTCCCGCGGGGAGCCGTCCCTTCTCCCCCACCAGCAGAGCGCCGGAACCCCGGCAGCTTTGGGGGTGTGGGCGTGGGAGCTACCCCTTTTCTTCCCATTGCTACTTTTAGCGGTGAGGACCGGCTAGACCTGTCGCGCCCAGCGCCAAAGGGCCCCTTGTGACGGCCCTATGACGGCCTGGAGGACGCCCTGTGGACCCGGAACGTTGAACCCTCATTTCCAGCCCCGGGCGACTCCCCCCATGTGCCTACGGTGTGGTCAGGCTTGGAAAGCGAACTGGTGCGGCACCCTGCTCTGTGTCTGGCAGAGCCTGGGCGATAGAAGGTTCTGGAAAGTGTTCGCCGCGGGTCCAGGGAGGAGTCGGCATGGGGCGCAGGGGGTGGGGTAGGCGGGGAGGAAGGCTCGACGGTGGGGTGTTAAGGGGGTACTCCCGTCGGGGCGACCGGGAGCGCCTGGGTTTGCTGCCAGCTGAGGGCCCGGGAAGCCAGGGCTGCAGGAGCCCGACTGGAAGACAAAGGCGAGGACAAAAGGCGGCGGGGAGAGCAGCAAAGCGAACGCCTGGAGGCTAGTTTCAAAAAATCCCGACAGAAAATCTCCGAATTCTCCGGCGGTGGGGGCGGGGACAGGCCGAGAAGATGGAGGCCGCCGGGGGCGCGCTCCCCTCCGCCGTCGCGAGTTTCGCGCCCTCACGAGCGGAAGAGGCGGGACAGCCAGCGCGCACAGGGCGGGGTCTGGACGCCAGGGACTGCCGCTTGGGGGGCGGGGCCCGGGCGAGTGCGTTCCATTGGGCGTCGGCCCCCTGGGGGTGGGGCTTTCCGCCACCGCGAGGCTGGCCCCGCCCCCAAATCCCGCGGGGAACG
>NW_022111359.1:177231-200784 GCF_000313985.2 Echinops telfairi | reverse complement strand
TGGGGTCCTTGTCACACCCTAGTGCTGACCTGTCCTCCTCTAATTAGCCCCCCACCTGGAATAAACAGATTGAACAAGTATCTCAGAAACCTTGTGTGTGTAGGCTTTCAGAATGACCTGCTATATTTGTGTTCATTTGTTGCCTCTTTTGAGAACAGTTTTCTTTCAGTTTTTTTCTTAATAAGGATTTCGTTATTGTTTTTTTATCATAGGTTTTGGCCAGAACTGAGACTTCGACAAGAAATAAGAAAAAGAAGGAATTTGTTCTAGATGTTCAAATACTCTCCCTAGATGAAAAGTTGAGTGTTGTGACTTGGAGTTTTTGTGTTTTTCTTTTCCCCCCTTTTAATAGGTACTTTTCCCCACTTGTATATAATTTCTGGTAATCTCCCCCCACCCCCTCGCCAAAAGAAAAAAAGTGAAGTCCCATGGATGAAGCTTTAAATTCATAGAAAAATTCCATTATAAATTCATTTAAGAATTAGTAATAACTCCATATGAAGAGTTCAGCGGTTTTTATTTTATGTGTCAATTTGCAAATTGAAAATCTGCACAAGGTATTCTGTCAGATCTACAGAGAGCGCTACAGAAATTGATTAAATACAAATTATGATCTGAGGTCAAATCTTTGGGGTTAAAGTAGGAGGGTTTTCTTCAAACAGATTGACACCTTCCCCCCTCCTCCCCATCAGAAATCTGTGTGACAGAACAACAGTTTTAAAATATTTCACTTTTGAGCCTGTCACTCCGTAAGGAACTTAATCCAGCCTTCAAAAGACAGCCCGAGACAGGCTGGTGATGAGTGCCCTGCTCTTGCCGGACTGGCCTTGGGGTGCCCTAGACCATGGAGGAGGATGCTGACTGCATCATATGTGATCGTGCTGCCGTGCCTGTCTGATGTGAGAATTCCCTCCTCCAAACAAAGCTCACACACCAACCTAGCCGTACTTCTGCGTCGTCTTCGTCGTCGTCCTCCCAGTTCTTGCCCCTGCCCCTCTCCTCACAGGGAGCTCCATCTTCAGAGCTGTCTCCTAAGCAAGCTTGGTCCCCAGCTCACACTTTCCCTGCGGCTGGAGAGGTAATTGAATACTTGAGTTTAAAAGGAAAGCTCATCCTTTTAAACTAAGACACACCTGCTGGGCTGTAAACAGCTTTTAGTGACATTATCATCGGCTCTGAAAATCTAACAAAGGACTTATTTGTGCAGTTGAAAGAGGGATTTGTCTCCTAAAAGTCACAATTTGAATTCATTTTTAGTCTTAAATCCAGCCAACCTTTTTTCTGTCTTAAAAGGAGGAAGAAGAAAAATACAAAACAGGAAACCACATTCACCAGGGTCCTTGCCGCCTCTAACCTCAGGCATGTGAATTCCTGGTTGGCTGTAACTTTTGGTTTGAGTGGAAGGTTGCTACAAGGAGGAAAATGAATTTAATTCTTTTGTCATCTAAAGGAAAAACACGTTTGAAAGTGTCTTGTTGGCATTGACTGGTGGTGGCTAACAGCGTTTTCTGTCTCTGCAGAATTAAGGTGAGAAGCACAGGAGTCAAGATCCTAAAGAAGTCCCAGATTGAGGACATTGCCTCCTCATTAGGTAAGAGCATGTTGCTGCCGCCTTTGGAGAAAGCACGAGACCCTTCGAGTGAGGCTCAGCTATCTAGGTAGTATCCAGCACTTTCTTCTCCTTTCGTACCAGGGAATGATTCCCTGAGCTGCAGAGGAAAAGCTCTCTTAAACACTTCAAGAATTTGCCCTAGAGTTGATCCTGTTCTTACTCCCAGGCGGCCCAGGGTGCTCGTCAGGCCCGTCTGCTTTCTGCCGGTGCCCTTTAGCGTGCACAGCCCCTCGAGGAGCAAGGAAATGCCTTTGCTTTCGCCCTGTAGCCTGTCTCCTAATCAGCCTGTAAAGTGGTTCGCTGGTGGCTTGACTTGCTTGATTTCCAGCCAGAGGTTGCAAAGCACTTGGTGGTTTTGTGTTTAAAATTCCAGACCTGAACCCAGGATGAGAAGGAGGGATGGCGGCTGGGGCACCCAGCATGTGTGTAGGTGCTGTCAGAGGGAGGTGGGGAGGTGGGAGAGAGTCTTTATCCCTTCTCATCTAGCGTCCACTTGAGTATTCAGGAAGCTCATCTAACCAGGGATCTGCTATGTGTGTGTGTGTGTGAGAGAGAGAGATACACACACAAACCCTACAGGCAGCAGTGACTCCCTATTCACCTAGTGGGAATTATCAAACGTAAATATTAAAAAACAAATAAGTTGGAAAGAAGGAACTGATTACAAGGAACTATAGGTGACCTCCCTGGGGGATGGACAACAGAAAAGTGGGTGAAGGGAGATGTCGGACAGGGCAAGATATGACAAAAGAATAATTTATAAATTATCAAGGGCTTATGAGGGAGTGGGGAGCGGGGAGGGAGGGGAAAAATGAGGACCGGATGGCAGGGGGGTTAAGTGGAGAGGAATTGTTTTGAGAATGATGAGGGCAATGAATATACAAATGTGCTTTACACAATTGATGTATGTATGGATTGTGATAAGAGTTGTATGAGCCCCTAATAAAATGATTAAAAAAACAACAACAACAAAATGGAAGCATTCCTCCCCTCAAAATGGGAGTGTTTATCCCATTTGCAGAGTTTGTTTTGTGAAAACATTCACTGGGATGCCTTCTGATGGTGTTTCTGAAAGAAGACTTAAGTTTTGTAGCGCTTCAGAAAGGCAGTTATTGTTTGGAGCAGGCTGTTCCAATCACCCTGAGGTGGTAGCTCCCCCATCTCCACTCCACCCCTGTCTCCCGAGAGCTGTTTTCATTGTTTGCCCACATCGAGTTTGGGAGCTGGTCATTTATGGGAGCTTTTAATATTAAACGGGGCAGGAGATGCAGTGTGGATAGTGGTATTATGCCTGCGGAGTACGAATATTGTACCCATCATCTCCTTCAAATAAACAGTGCCATATCTAGGTGTCGGACTGAGTAACTGAAACTGCCGCAGCCAGGAAGGTTGGGCTGAGCTCTGGAGGGCTGCAATGCTTGTTGTGGGCATTGAAAGTCCCTTGCAAAGTAGTGTTGAGGATTGATCGGCCCACAATGAGTCTTTTTAGTCGGCGGTCCCTCGCCCCCTCCCCAACCGAGCATGCATCTCCGTGCAGCTCTTTATTTAGTTGGTATTGGGTTTTATTGAACCTGATGGAATCCGAAATTGTAAGGCTGGGAGAGGATTTGCAAAACATTTGAATACATTTTGCCCAGAGTATTGTTTTGTACCTTGGAGGACTTTATCTTTTTAACCACTGAGTTTAAGGTCAGTCAATTTGGTTTTGTGTTTCTGTTTTCCAAGTACAACCGTAGGAGCTGCCAGCCAATGGCAGCTCCTTGTCCCTGTTTAGGGGACACCATGGTTGAGAAATGCTGTTCCCTTTCGTGGCTCATTGAGATCAGATGCTTCAAGGTCAGAATCAGTGGGCGTCAGCTTCCTCACCGCGCCTTGTTGGTCTTCTGTCCCCGCAGTCTCACAGGATGGAGCCCCGGCTGCACCTCTGGAGGAGCTGGCTTACAGACGGTCACTGCGAGTGGCCCTGGATGTTCTGAACGAGGGAACCGGTTCTTATCACGAAAGCCCTTCAGGGGGAGAAAAAGCAGCTCTGTGCCCAAGCTCGTGCCCTGTAGACCCAGCCAACTGGCTCAGAGGCTCTCACTCGGCATCTCTCCACCGCAGAGACATGTTGGGCAGCCCCCCATATGGCCGGAAAGGGCGAGCCCAGCACAGCTGGTCAAGCTCACCTGCTTGCGACAAGGATCTTGAGTGCATGGGGGGCATTGGAGCCCTTCATGTTGGAGCTAGGTCTCGGGATGGAAACAGGTCTAAAACTCACCAGAAGCCGGGCATGATTCGCCTAAGTGATGCCCAGAAGTCCAGCTTGGGCCAGAACACACTGCCTTTCCACGCAGGGGCTGAGAGAGAGGAAGGGAGCGAGATGGGGGCAGACAGCCCCCCAACCCTGGCGATGCCACTGTCCCAGGGAGCTGGCACTCAAGTCAGGACCCATGAAAGTGACCTGCTGTCACCAGGGGTGCCCCTCCCTGTGCTCCGGGACAGCCTGCTTACCAGCGAGCTCCCCAAGAAGAGGCTGCGCTGGGATGGCAGCCAGAAGTCACCTGGTGAAGCTGGGGCTGGGCCCGAGGGGTGCGTGGCCCTACACGGTGCTGCCAGGCTGGCTCCTGCGCTCCTCCCGGAGCCTGGGAAGGCCGAGGAAGGTAAGCTGGGCTGGGGTTGGAATCGCCCCTTGTGTGTGTTTAACCAGACCCTAATGAGCTTACTCCCAAAATAGACTCAGAGCGAGGTTTCCTAGTTCCATCTTCTCTGCCTCTCCCACTGGGCTATAATCACTTCTGCATCTCCCAGACATCATTTTCATTTGTGTTTGGAGCTGGAGGGAGCCCCCCAACCCCGGTGAGCATGGCTGAGCGGTTGCTTGGTGGCGGGACTATTGGATGCATTGTCACTGACAAAGTGCCTCGGCTGTCCTGCCCCCGGGGATTAGCTCTTTTCTTTTAGAACTGTTGCAGAAGCAACAATGCATCCCAGGCAGGCTGGGCAGGATCTCAGCGGTGGACAGGCGTGCTAGGATGCTTTCAGCTTTCGAAGAATTCCCGCCAGAGTGCAGCTAGCCCAGGGTGCAATTCCCCCTCTCAGGTTGCACCCCTAGATTTATTTTTGAAATGCTCGTTCTGGTCTGGTGCCCTGAACCACACGGCTGTTCACAGGCTGCCGAGTCCTCTGGAGGCTCCTGGCCAGCATTTTCGGAGAGAAGGTCGTGCCCCCACCCCCCTGCTCTGCAGTGAATCTTGTCTTCCCGGCACCCCACTACCCACACTCAGGAAATGAACCACAGGCACAAGAGGCATTCCTGCCCCAAGTCCGCTCCCCTCAAGCTCGCGCGGCACTTTTCTGTACTCATCCCCGCTCCCTTTGAGCTCCTGCTGCTGCCCCGGTGCCTTCCCTCAGGAAGGACAGCGATCCTCAGAGGCCGCCTTGTTGACAGGCTGTCGGTCTCCTGAGTTGAGTCCCCTGAACTCTGTCCTGGATGAAGATGAGGATGAAGAGGAGCCCCCTAAGATCCTTCTGTACCATGGTAGGTGTGCTCCTGATTGCATGAGCCTGCTCAGGGGCCTGTTGCCCAAATCTCCCAAGATGAGCGGGCGGGCGGGCAGGGAGGCTCCTGGAGGCTTAAGTGTTAGAACAGCCAGTCAGCGGGTCACTCCTCCCCACTGTCTCAGAGCAGGATCATCCCTGGTCCCTCAGGTAGTAGTACCGATGCAGACGTGCCCGCTGACCATTTCTTTTCTGTTTTGTTTTGTTTTGCAGTCCTTTGTTTTGTAAGCAACCTCACTGCACCGTAGTAGTTCACATCCCTCACATCCCTCGGTGTGCCTTCTCCCTCTACCTCAGACTGGTCTGTGCTGTGTGAGACTAGGACAGGAGCACAGCATGCGTTTGGGGGCGGGGGCGGGGGCGCCTACAGGCTCCCACCCACTGTGCCTGTACTGCCCTTGGCTGTGGGGTCTTCCCCCAGTGCTGAATGCTTTCCCACTGTTGAGTCCATGCCCTGCGGTTAGGCGTCTCCTCTTCCCCACTTCAAGGTGGCCTGATCTTGTTATTCTTGAAGGCCATCAACTGTTAGATATTCCCTGAACCCCCCCATCCAGCTGCCAGTGGGTGATCTGGTGGCCTGAGAAATGGTTTATGAGGGGTCAGTGCCAAGAACTGATGTGACTGGGCTCCATGAAGGGACCCTGATTCCAAAAGGGCAGCAGGGCCATCGTGGTGCACATCTGACCATCTGGTCCTGGCTTTCCTTTCTTTCAATTCTAGAGCCACGTACGTTTGAAGTGGGAATGCTGGTCTGGCTCAAATATCAGAAGTACCCCTTTTGGCCAGCAGTGGTAAGAACCCCTCTTCCCCATCCCTCCGGATCCTGAATCATTCGGCAAGATGAGTCCAGGGCTTGATTTATCACGGTGGAAAATGGGCGGGTTCTGGTGGTGCACTTAATGAAATATGGGGAGATTAGTCATTTTGGCCCATTTTGGTGTGAGACTTAGCTGTCAGGCAGACCTGGAGTAGACTCAGAGAACCAGCCAGGTTGGGTGGGGATGGGACAAAACCCCAAATCATACTCAAGTGTCCTTGAGTCTGTTCCAATTCACAGGGACCCTGCAGGACAGGGTAGAACTGTCCCTTGGTTTTCCAAGACTGTAATTGTTTATGGGAACAGAAAGCCTCTTCTTTCTCCCACGGAGCAGCTGATTGGTGGTTTTAAACTGCTGACCTTGGAGTTATCAGCACAACACAGGCAGGGGCTCCAGTTTCAAGCCTCTTCCTCCCACGCATGCATTCAGATTTTGTGGTGGGCTGAGCCCCCTGTGTAGAGGCAAGTGCATGAGGGCTCAGTGGAGCCTTGCGGAGTGTGTGACGTGCCTCAGCGCACAGAGCAGCGGCTGAGTGGCCTTGCATCAGGGCCTCTGGCTTGGGGGTGGGGGGGGCACTTGGCCTGAGTTTCTCAGGTGGGTGGCACTCCAGATGACTCCCCCAGTTTCCCTCCTTCACGCTCCACCCTCATTTCCTGTGGTGTCCCCACTTTCTATTACCTCTGTGACATGGGGGTGTGGGGTGCTTTGCAGCCATCAGGGGTGGCTGCTGCTATCCTAGAGCTCCCGCGTGCCCCCTTCCTCCTTTGCAGCATGTGACAGTGACACCCTGTGAACTGCTGGTCCGTGAGGGTTGCCTTGCCACACCACAGGCCAGCTGTTGGCACCTATCCTCACCAATGCAGGGTGGCGCCTTGGGCCCAGCATGAGGGGCTGGGTTGTAGCATCTTGATCCGACCTCTCCTCCAGACCAGCTTCCTGGCAGACACCCCTTTTTTCTTCCCCTGGCAGTTGGCACCCCATTTTTCTACTTTATTCAGTTCTACTTCTGTTGGCCTGCCAGTCTCAGTGGGTGTGAGAAGTCCACACAGCTGACCTGGCCTTGAGGCCCCATTGTCCAGGCAGCCTGGGAGGCCCTGGGGCGGGGTTGTCACTCACCACGCATTTCCTGCATGCTCCTGAGCAACTGTCAGCTCTCTGCTGGCCCAGCAGCCCCTGGATAGTGACCCCTGTCAAAAGTAAGTTTGCAGTGGAAGGTGCTGTGCCTTTCATGAGGAAACACAAAAACGGCTGCTTGGTTCTGCTTTTACAAAACCATCTGCAAGGTGTGGGCCCGGCACCTGTCCTCTTTGGGGTTTATGGTGCTAGACTTTGCCTGGGAGCCCTGGTGGCTCAGACAGTTAAGCACTGGACCAAATCAGAGGGTTGGTGGCTCAGACTGACCCAGAGGAGCCCTCTGATGACAGACCTGCCGGTCTGGTCCTGAACAGTGACTGCATTGAAAGCCTTCCACCCGCGTGGGGCATGTCTCTTTGCATCAAGTGTTTCCACTAAGATGCACAGGAGACTGTCTGGGGCTGGTTTAAAGCCCTGACCTCCCCTCTGCTCTCCTTTGTTCCTGAGATGCCATTATTCCCTTGGATTTGCCAACAGGTCAAAAGCCTCCGGCGACGAGATAAGAAAGCCAGTGTCCTCTTCATCGAAGGAAACATGAACCCAAAGGGGAGAGGGTAAAGATGGCTGCTTGTCTCCCCACGAGGGATCCCGTGCTCAGCTCGAAGGAATGGGGGCTAGGGGTGGGGAGGCCTGGTGGCAGAGCCCCAGCTACTTGGGCTGATGGGTATAGGGACCCATAGACCCTGTGGTTTTCAGCACTGCCAGAGAGGGGTGAACCTTGGGATTGGTCCTGGTCACCTGCTTTGAGGTATCTGAGGCAGGTCACTTGCTCTGAATTCCCTGTGGCCACATTTGACCATTGGCCAGTTGTTTTCTGTGAGCTCTGATGTAGAAAGAGGCAGAGGTGGCCTTGCAGGCTTTAAAAGGTGGCACAGCTGGCTAACTCGCAGTTCAATGCCTCTTGTCTGTGCTGCCACTGCCTCCTGCTGGTGGCCGAGTGCGATGCCACCATGGCATTCCTGGGCCTGCTCTTCCGGCCTGGCTGCCCAGCATCTCTCTATGGGTTGATCCTCCTGGGTGTTGGAGAACTGGGTGCAGGGTCCCTCAGCCTCCCCTGGCCGGAGCAGGGTGTCTGGTGCCGCAGGCGCTTATGTGCGCACTCTTCCTGGCAGCATCGCGGTGTCTCTGCGGCGGCTGAAGCACTTTGACTGCGAGGAGAAACAGAGCCTGCTGGTAAGTGGGGGAGGATGGTGGGTGAGCACATTGCGTCCCTGTGTCCCTGGGCTGGCTTCTTCCCGGGGAGAGGGTGTGGGGGGGCCTCCCAAGTCCGAGGGGGCACAGTGGTGTGAGGTCTTGGCCCTGTGGGGTCTTCCCCTAGCCTGCTTTCTGAACTGACACCTTTGGGGTCCCTGCCTTGAATCGTCACAGTGCTGGGGGAAGGCCCTGTGTCCCTTTCTGCAGGAGAGGAAATGGTGGGCTTTGTGGAAGAGGCATGTCCTGGGCCACAGCAGGAGGCAGGCTGGCCAGGGGTCCTCTGTGAAAGGCCCGTGGATGTTGGCAGATATCCTATAGGGCACTTGGCCGGGAAAGATGTGGGGGGTGGGATGGAGAGGGGTCTCCCGGTTTGTGTTCCCTAGCCTTTCTCTGCCCCCTGAGCAGCTAGGGGTGCTTCACTGCCTAGGCCAGTCAGTCTCTTTCACCTGGAACCCTGAATTGCTCCCCAGAAATAAGGGCCAGGAGTGCAGAGAGGGGACCTCTGCTGGCCAGGGTGTGTGTGAGGAGTGCCTGATGCATTGGTCCTGCAGCTCCCAGAATGTTCTAGAATGTGCAGGTCTCCTCTCTGTGAAGCCAGGTGTGAAGGTGTCGCATAGCTCCGATGTTTGAGGGGTTGCTGGCCGAGAGGTCGCTGGTTTGAGGCTACCTGGCGGCTCTGGGGAGAAACCAGTGAACCTGTTTCCGTAGAGATGCCCTTAGGCCCATTGTGTCCCATCGAATCACTCCTGGGACCCAGTGAAACCAGATCTCTGTGTGCCTCTGGGGCATCCCTGGGGTTCAACCATGGCCTGGGTCTTCCCAGTGCCTGCCACCTTGGCTGGCTGTGTACTGGTCCTGGCGGTTTCTGCATGCTCATGGTGCGCTGTTGCTGCTCACACTGCTGCATGTGCCCACAGCTCCGGGTTCTGACGGGCGGACCAGTCCTGCTCTCCAGCCCTGCTGGGGACACTGGTGACCCAGGTGCCTTCCCTTTGGGCACAGCCACCCACCATCATTGAGGTTCCTTGTCAGACATCCTATTTCAGAGGCTTCCAGAGCCCCACGTGCCTATTCTGGCCAGGCCTGAGAGTCTGCCTGACCCCGTTTGGGCCCTGAGAAGTCTGTGACACCCCCTCCCCAGCCTTGTGAGCATGGGCGCTGAGTGTTTACAGCCTCAGAGAAATCAGGGATACTGCCCCCCACCTGTGACTACAGCCATGACTGGGTTTCATAGGCTCCAAGAAGTTGGGGAAACCCCATCCCACCCGTGATACAGGCCCCCTTGTCTGCAGGCGTCGTGCTAGGAGATGGTCTCTGAAGGTCACTTCCCGTGCCTTTGTTCCTGTGTCTTTGTGCCTCGGCCTGAGGCAAGTGGCCGGCCCTTTACCGATGAGGCTTGGAGGTGCCCAGACCAGGTGGCACCAGACCCCAGGTGAACCTGAGGGCTATCCGATGCCTTGACGCCATGTCTTCTTGCAGCACAAAGCCAAGCAGGACTTCGAGCAGGCTGTCAGCTGGTGCGTGGCTCTCATCACAGACTACAGAGTGCGGCTAGGTGTGTGGGGCCTTGGGGGTGTGGTGACACCACCCACACACCCTGCTCGCATGCCCATGGGGCCCCCAGGGCCTGATCAGGGAGCACAGAGATCACCCCGCAGGGCACCACGGGTGGGCGGCTGGTCCATGTCCTGTCCGTCAGCTAGTCAGCGCCCCTCTCTCCCACAGGCTGCGGCTCCTTCACCGGCTCGTTCCTGGAGTACTATGCCGCCGACATCAGTGAGTCCCAGTGCCCTCCCTTGGCTCAGTCTGTCTCTGTTTTGTTCCTATCTCTCCGGGGCACAGGGACCCGGGCCCACAAGTCCATATCATGCATTGCAACTAGGAGCTCTGTATGTTGTGACATGGTCAGCTTGTGGGTGGTGCCCCTGGTCCATCCAGGGGGGCAGCCCCTTGGCTACCAACCATTGGGCATGTCCTGTTCTTGTTGCCCGGAGTAAAGCGCCTGCCAGGCGCTGATGGGCCATGGGTGTTGCTGTAGCCTGCACCATGTTCCCTGTGTTCCTGTCCCTGTCTTCCCCGTGTGTACTCTGTCATCCCCACACATCCCCATCATGGTTCTGGGCAGGTGAAGGGCAGAGAGGCTCTGTTTGACAGGATCGTGAAACCTGCCCAAGGAGGATCCTGTAAGAATGTGAACGTCATGCGCTCTGCGTTACCCTGAAGGCAGGGCAGCTCCTTAGTCCCCAGCTCTCCCCCACCCGCTCAAGACCTGGACTGAACCTTGTTAGCAGCACTTTCAGGCAGCATGGGCCCCAGCCTGTGAGGAAGCCCAGGCAGCCACAAGAACTTCCCCTCCCCCTGACCTAGGCCGGCCACATGCTGTAGCAGTGCCTCGAGCCAGCGTGGACGCCTGGCCTGTGCTTCCCTGCAGGCTGCCCCGTGAGGAAGTCCATCCAGCAGGACATTCTAGGGGCTGCGTTCCCCCAGCTGAGCCGGGGGGACCCTGAGGAGCCAGAGGTTGGCAGCCCCTTGGGCCAGAGTACGCCCAGCCGGAAGGTGCTTCCCGACCGCACCCGGGCGGCGCGGGACCGGGCCAACCAGAAACTAGTGGAGTTCATTGTGAAGGCCAAGGGTGCTGAGAGCCACCTGCGCGCCATCCTGCGGAGCCGTAAGCCCTCGCGCTGGCTGCAGGCCTCCCTGTGCTCCAGCCAGTACGTGACGTGCGTGGAGACCTACCTGGAGGACGAGGAGCAGCTGGACCTGGTGGTGAAGTACCTGCAGCGCGTCTGCCAGGAGACGGGCAGCACTGCACTGACCCGCGCCCACGGGGACTGCGTCCGCCTCATCCTCGATGTGCTGCTGCCTGAGGTGGGCGTGTGGCTGGGGGGCCACTGCCTGAAGTGGGCATACAGGGGGTGGGGGTATTGCCCAATGTGGGTGTGAGTTGGGGCGCTGTCCGAGGTATCAGTTGGGGAGTGGCGCTGCCCAAAGTGGGTGTACAGGGTAGGCTGAGACCCATGCCCTGCAGTGATAGCCCCAGAACCCACCCTTCCAGTGGGCTGCAATGCCCTCTGCTGTTAGTGGCACCCTGCCTGGCAGTCAGACTACCCTGTGCTTACCCAGCGCTTTCACTCTGGTCTCTGACCCAGGAGGCGGCTCACTAATGCTCCAGCTGTGCCACCTCCGCAGGCAGCCAGCCCTGGGGGCTGTTGCAGGAGGCTGAGCTCTGGCAGCCGTGCTGCCGTCCCTCCTCCAGCCCTGTGTTCTCTGCAGGCCATCATCTGTGCCATCTCTGCCGTGGAGGAGGTGGACTACAAGACAGCTGAGCAGAAGTATATTAAAGGACCGTGCCTCAGCTACAGGTAGGCCGCCTGCTGTGGGCTGTGGGAATCTGAGGAAAACGAGCTCTGGCTGCCAGGCACTACCTCGCTGCACTGGGTCAGGTCGTCACACCACAGGCCCCTGCATGTTTCTGCGTTTGAGGTGCTCCCTCGGCACACAGGCGGCTGCAGTTTTGTTGCCGGACAGTGGCATGGTGGCTTGGGGCTGTTGACTGCAAGCCCAGTGGCTAACCCCCTGCTCCTTGAAGGTTGCGTCTTGGAAGCCCGTGATGCTCTGGTCTTGGCTCTGTACACCTGTGCTTGAAGGCACAGTGGTCACCTAACAAACCCTGGGGGTCACCAGAGTATTAGAGAAACGCTTGGCAGTTTTCTGCCAAGGCCGGAGACTTGGCATGCACAGTCGAGGTGTGGTGGGCCGGCCTGGTGTGCAGGGGAGTGCAGTTCGCCGGGCTGGCTTGGCCTGGCATGCCAGTGGCTCCCATCTCTTGTCGCCAGTCATGTTCCCGAGCTGCCAAGGACAAAGGTGTGATTACCCTGGGCGGTTCCTCGCCCAAAACAAAGCGGAAATCAAGACGTTTCTCTGGCTGGTGTGTGGGCCACCCTTGGGATCTGGCCTACCCCTGAGCCCCTAATCCTGTCCCTGGGCAGGCCGCCAGGAGCATGGGCCAGAGTGGGGCCAGGCAGCCTCAGAGAAGAGCCTCTGTGCCAGTGAGAGCTGGGTTCTGGCCAGGCAGGCGGTAGCCGCAGGGACGTGGTGGCAGAGGCCTGCAGCCTCTGGACCCTCGCTCATTTCCAGGAGGCCCCAGTGAGGGACGGTCTGGCTCCCAGAGAAGCTGGTGTCTGACACCCCCTTATGTAGTGAGACTTGACAGAGCAGGTTTCCCGGATGTAGTGAAATTTGAGAGACAGCAGCTTTCTGTCCTAAACTTGTGCTCATTTTGTTTTTCACACATTGCTGCCCCTCACTGTCCCTCAGCTGCTGCCTCCCTGGGCCCGTTCCTATTGGCGGCCCTTTCCTGCTCTTGCTGCCTCTGGGCTCGGCCACATGGTTGGTGGTCCTGGGTGTGTCCCCCCACTTGCAGGCCTGTCCTCTGGTGCAGGGGAGCAGCCCTATGCGCCGTTGTCAGACCAGGAAGTCTGTCTGGGTTGGGTTTTAGGTCCAAGTCCCGCTGCTGTGACCCCGCTCAGAGTGGTCCATTGCGTTCCGGGCCCATTGTCCCCACCTGTGACCCTGGTTTCTTTCCCCCCACCTGCTGCGCTCACACATTACAACCCCGCTAGACTCGGCACTGGGCCAAGGCCATCTTTCCTTTCTTTTCCTCGAGGACCTTTTTGTCCCCAGTGACTGCGATGCCACATTTTGATTGAAGTGCTGCTTTGCAGGCTGTGCCTGAGACCCCAGTGACCAGGCCCCAGTGACCATGGAGAAGGACGCATGGCTCTGTGGCTTGGAGTTAATCAGGCCACTCGCGCAGCTCACCGTGGTTATGTGGCGGACACGGTCCAAATACCCTGGTCCCCATATCTTCTCCGCCTCAGTTCTGTCTCCAGTTCTCCCTGCCAGCACAGTGGGTCTCGAGGCACAGGGCTGGCCAACCTGAGGAGTCAGAAACCCACTCTGATGGCACTCTGGCGTCACCTCCAGGCTAGCACCTTTTGCATGTATTGTGTATTTATTTCCTCTGTGACAGGCTTTTTGCTCACTTTCAGCCCCCCTGGAGGGCTTCTTGACTCCCACTGGATCCCTTGATGTCCTGGGAGTGTCAAGCCGAGCAGTAACTGATAAAGTCTCTTTTTCAACTGTAAAAATATGTTTCCCAACTCAGCGTTTTCCAGGGGCACCGTGTCGCGGGATGGGCCACGTTGTGCCCTGGCCACCCGAGCGCTTGGGTGGTAGTTCCCGCCTGGCGGGGAGGCCGGGTAGGAAGGGCTGTTGGAAGCGGCTGCTCTCTGAGCTGCTGTCACTCTGTCTCCTGAAGGGAGAAGGAGATCTTCGACAATCAGCTCCGGGAAGGGCGGCGGCGGCAGCAGCAGCAGCAGCAGCGGTGACACTGCTGCCATCCAGGAGTGCTGACCTGGCGCTCCTCAACAGGACCCCCTCTGGACAGTGGCACTTGGGAGACACCGGCTGTGCCCCCTCCTTCTGCCCTATGTGCTGTGTCCCACTACAGTGCCCCATTTCCCTGTGGTCTGTGTGCCACCCCGTTAAAGCCCATTGTGCGGCTGCCTGGTGCGCACCACCAAAGAGCCTGGTTTTTTTCCGTTGTGCCCTGTAGGCGGTGGCCCCACACTGCTGGGTGCCTTTGAGGGAGAAGAGACTGTCTCTTCAGAAGTGGAACCAAAGGGAGAACAAGCTGCAAAGAGTCGGCTGGTGGCCATTCTGGGCTCTCCCGGAGAACAGCCCCCAAGCTGGCCATTCCCAGCTGGACTAGGTGCTCGGTCTGAGCTGTGCCGGCGTCTGCGGGTATCCCACTGTGCTAGGAAGTGGCCGTGTCTTTGTGCTGGGCAGCCCGGCAATCGGCCTTGACCATCAGGCCAACTGCCGTAGGGAGAGCAAGCACATAGTCTCGAGCCTCTGTTGGCGTTGATGGTGTGGAGGCACCAGTCAGTGTTCCCCGACCCCAGGCTGACCTGTGCCTTTCCCCAAGGCCACACCCACTTTACTCCAGCCGTCTGGATGGGGGAGGCCACAGGCCCCCACTCAAGCTCGTTCCCAGTGAGCCCAGGAAGAAGCCCCAAAGTTAGTCCAGGTGACCTGAGTCTGGCAGTCTGGCCTGTGCACAGTTTAGCTGCACCTGGCTCAGTGCTGGGGCCGCCTCAGGCTCAACGAGACCCCATGCCCTGCTGCATGGGGAACTCGGGACCCCCCCAACCCATACCCCCCCACCCTCTGGGTGCCGGGCTCTGCTGGTGGATCCCCCTGCGGTTGCTCCAGGTGGGACGGTACCTGCTGCTTTGGGGGAAGTGGTGTCGTGAGGGCTGACCCTGTTACTGTGACCTGTTTTTATACCTGTTTCTCTGCTTCTCTGTCCATGTTCTTGCCATTTGGCTGCTGGGTTTAATTCTTTTTTTTTTTTTTTTTTGAGTTTAATTCTTGCAACTGGAATTAAAAACATTTTGAGAGTCCTGCCTTCCAACTTTTCTATTTCAACCCCATTCCATTCAGCAACTGGGCAGGACCAGGGCCGTCCTTGGTCAGAACAACTGGCAGCTGCAGGGGCTGATGCTGAGAAACTCAGAATAGAAGGCTGACCGTCGGCTTCTGAGCGGCCTGGAACACACTTTGTCCCTCCACAGGACAGATGCAGGGGCCCTTAGATA
Source organism: Echinops telfairi (assembly GCF_000313985.2). Lineage (NCBI taxonomy): Eukaryota > Metazoa > Chordata > Mammalia > Afrosoricida > Tenrecidae > Echinops > Echinops telfairi. The sequence continues at coordinate 185,824 of NW_022111359.1, read as the reverse complement.
TCTTCAGCCTAAATATGGCCAGCTCCGTCAGGTGGCACCCAGCTCCTGAGTGGTGGGGTGGGGGTGGGGGCTGAGACGTAGATGTCTGCTGTCTCAGTTGCATGTGGGTCCCAAGGGCATTTATTGGAAGCCAGCCCGAAAGCTGCCGTAGGACTCAGCACAGTAGGAAAGGGGGGTGGGGGTGGGGAGCAGGGGGCTTCTACTTGTGCTCCACATTGTAGATTGACCTCTGGTGAGGAAGCCAGTCAGTGGGCTGTACCAGCAGGTGAATTGAAGAATGTTCTAAGAAGGTCCTGAGAGGAAATGCAGAATGCTGGTCCTTGAATGTCCTTCTAGCTGTCCACAGCCTCCCCACCTCAGCGAACTGTCCACAGTCCCTCCGCACACTGTCCATAGCCCACTGGCTCTGCACCCCTGCCCCAAAAGGGTTCCCTCCTCCCAGCTACCTCCAGCTTCCCACCTTTCTTAACCAACCATAGCAACCACTCCACTTTACCACCCTGGGGCCCCCACCTCAGCACTGCCGACTCAGGAGTGGGTCCTGTGCACCAGATTGGGCAATAGCCTGGCCTCCACGCCCTTGATGCAGCACGACAACCACAGATGTCTTGCATCACCCAGTATCCCCTGAGATCCACTGACCCCCAAAGACTGTCCCTTAGTTGTCTGGCCTACTGATGTCTTGCGACGTGGCCACTGACTGAGGGGAGATGAGGGACCCTCACCCTTAAGGCTCTATCGGCAGCTTGTCCCAGGATGAGTGTGAGTGAAGTGTGGCCTACCCTTCCCCAAACGGCATGTTTATTGCATCATCTGGTCCTGAGTGGTGTCGTCGCTCCCACCTCACTCCCGCCCCAGTCCAGTCACCTGCCAGCCACACTGATGGCCCTCCGGCATCCACCATCAGTACTGCAGCACCTTCCCCAGGGAGCCAGGGGTGTTCAGCCAAGTTCTCCCAGCTTTTGTGGGCTGGGATTCAAAAGCAGCCAGGCGGTGACCAAGGCCAGGTCTCTGCTTCCAGGGTGCAGGGCTTCTGTGCCCCACTCTCCTAGCCCCAACACATGGCTGGCTTGGGTGTTGTTACATGGAGGTGGCTTCCCTCAGCAGGTGACCCGAGGGAACACCCTGTATAGCCTGGGCACCCAGTGCAGCTGTGACAATCACCATGACAGTGGGTGTTCCTCTTCACCCTGGCAGGGCTGCCACTATTCCCTGCTCACTCAGCTTACCCAGCCTCCACACACTGGCTGCCACATCCGCTCAAGGCTCCACTGTGTGGGCAGCTCAGGCCTAGGTGTGTGTGCCTCTGTGGGCAGTGCCAGCCGCACACCCTACACTTACCCTGCCTGGACAGCAGAGCAGAAGGAACCTCGGTCCATAATGGGGTTTTTACCCCAGCTAGAGAGGTTATAGGAGACAGACTGGGTGTCTCCTGTAGTCTCAGTCACGGAGACCTATGGGGCAGTTCTTCCTGACCTCTTGTGCTGCTGTGTGTTGGCATCAACTTGACAGCAGTGAGTTTAGTTTGGGGATAGGGGTTAAGGGGATGCCAGGCAACCCATCACAGTCACACAGTGCAGGTGGGTGGGGGGAGTGGAATGACAACACAGGAGGGCATGAGGTGGTCTCTTGGGCCATCAGGGATGCGCCCTGCCTACTACGATCAAGTTGATCCACTCATGGGGACCCAGTAGACCTGCTCCGTGGTTTCTGAGGCCACCTTGTCTTCCTCCTACAGAGGGGCTTGGGGTGGCCCAGCCCGACCTTGCCACTGGCAGCCCCGTGCTTGACCTTGCTCCCTCCATGCTTCCCTGAGGGCCTCAAATCCCTTGCACGCCCTGCCCAGAAAGGAGCCCGAGCCAGCAAGTCTGGCCGCTGCTGCCCACTGAGAAGCACAGGGCCAAGAGCCATTTCACAGCTCCCCACTTCCTGTAGCTTCTCCCACACCACAGATGCAGGAGACTAAATACAAGGACCCCCAACCCCGACTCGGCAGTAAGGCAGAAGATTGTTCAGCACAGCCACCCACCAGAAACCACATCCAAGAAACGGCCACTCCCTGGCTAGAGGGCGCATGGGACCCCGAGAGCAAATGGATGTCTGTACAGACGGGGGTTCTGCAGGCAGTGCCTCTGCGCACCCCCACCCTGGGCTCGGAAATGGGAGGTACAACAGCGACGTTTCCTTTCTGAGACTAGCTCATGCTGAAACAAACTGTCAGCTTAGATGAAAGCTGCAAATTGGAGCTCATGGCTGCTGCTAGGAGGGTTAGGGGTCGGCACCCACCCCCAGGTCCACCCTGAGGTGCCTGGAGGTCACCTGAGAATCCAGCCATTGAACGTCCCAGGCAGCCCACTTCTGCCTGACACCGGGGGCTGCCATCAACTCAACTGACTGCGGTCTTTAAAGGGAAAGGACTTGGAATTCCTGTTAAGCATGTCCCTCCGCTTCCCCTACAGTTTCAGCCCACATACCACTGTTTGTTTGACAGCCTTGGTGGTGGGAATAAGAAGCACACACACACACACACACACACACACTCCACACCCCTCACTCCTACACCCCTACATCCCCCTCTAGGGCCTCAGCTCAGGAGGGAGCCACAGCCTGGACTCCTGGGAGGAAAGACAGCTTCACTGCAGGTTGAATGACCTCAGCCGAGGGAGTGGGAGGGGGTTTTTCGGTATTTGGCGGGGTGGGGTGGGGGGTAGTTTTGCATTTATGTTAATGGAAGAGCAAAGCAACTTGGGGGCCCAGCATGGCCATGTGATCAGTGTCAGAACTCAGTGTCAGAGTGTGAAAGCTGCGTTTGGGTCTCTCTTGGAAAAAGTACAGCCAAGTGCTCCTTAGAAACGTCGATGGCCAGTCTTCCTCCTGGGATGCTGCATAGAGGCAGGCATTCAGAATGGTTTAGCGTCTGACCTATACAGCCTCTAACAAAAATAGGCTGTCCCAACCCTGGTAATAGAATTGCTTACCTTCCTCCGAAGAAGGTTGGTAAAGCACCAAAAGCTGCCTGTGGCATGCGCCCAGGCCGACAGCGAGGGGTCCATGCTGCCAGCAGGGCCATGTGTGCCAACTGTGTCCAGGGCAGGGATCAAGCATGCTTTCCTCATTAAGGGCAGGAAATCGTGTGTCGAAGGCACAAGCACAGAGTCAGAACGCTAAATAAATACAAAAGAAGCATTTTGAGTAATAAACATATCAAGTAAAAAATAAGAAATGTGGATGGTGAGCCTTCATTCAGCTCACGGACTTTGGACATGTTGTCGGGAGACCAGCCTCTGGAGAAGGGCATCCTGCTAGAAAGCAGAGGGCAGCGTGAAAGAGGAGGCCCTCACGGGGAGTGGTGGGGGCGGCGGCCTGTCGTTCTGTTGTGAGTCGGGACCAACTCCATGACACATCGACATTTTAGCCACAATATGGTAATTATTATATACTAAGTATACTTATCTAATTTAAAACACATGTTTATTTAAGCTTATATATAAACTTACGTATAAACATATTTTAAAAAGAGATGCTTTATGTAGGTATATATTATTTAAATGTATATTTAAATTCAGTATATATTAAAAACGTTTTTTTCCAAACTACTTTATTAGGCGTTAATCCAAACATCTTACCATTTCATAGTTCAATTACATCAAGCAGTATTGTACAATTGCTATGTAAAGTACGTATTTTTTAAGAGATGCTTTCCAAGAAAGGAGAACATGTTTTGAAATCTAACTACTCTAGATTCTGGAGAAGGTAAAAAGGAACAAAGACTGAAACAAAAGGCAACACCACATCTCTGGGTCTGCTTCACCCGCTGCCGAAACCCGGGATCGAACCAGGGACCTTTAGATCTTCAGTCTAACGCTCTCCCAACTGAGCTATTTCGGCCGCTGCGCGAGTCTTTGCTCTTCCCTGGACTCCGCCCCTAGGCGTGTCGTCTGCACAGGCCGGCTGCGCTTACTTCGAAGGGCCGCGTGGAGAGCCGTTTTACAGCGCCGTCTCTGTGGCGCAATCGGTTAGCGCGTTCGGCTGTTAACCGAAAGGTTGGTGGTTCGAGCCCACCCAGGGACGTGCAACGGACGCTTTTTTTTTTCCCCTTTTAATGCTTCCCGAGGTGTGAAGAAACGGGTGCCATGTGGGTTTTTACCGCACCCCAAGGCCCAGCGCACCCCATTGTTCCTTCGGAGTCGTCGTCAGCGCTCGGGGAGGCGCCCCGCGTGGGGCCGGGAAGTGCCGCGGAACGTGCGGCCTGGCTCCTGTTTCCACGCTGCAGCCGAGCCCCTTTGGCGGCCGCACGGGCACCCGGAGCGCCGAGGGAGCGGACCTCAGAGGTTGTCTGAAGGCCGAGCCCGACATGGCAGCGCTGTCTGGTGAGCGCGGCGCCGGCGGCCACTCGGGGCCCCCGGCCGGGCCGGGGTCTGGGCCGCAGGCTGTGGCCGCGGCTCGGGAGTCGGAACGAGGCGCTCCGTCGCCCGCACCGCGGGCCTCGGGCGGCGAGCGAGGGCCTTGCGCGCTGGTTGCGGTCCTGGAAACTGACCCCGGCGGGCCACCGCGCCGGCATGCATCCCGGGAGGGCGCTGGGGCGGAGGCTGGAGGGAGCCCGCCAGTGTCTCGAGGCCCAGGGGCGCCCAGAGGTGCTGCCCCCGAAGTGCCCGGAGGGGCAGGCCAGGGATTGCCCCACCTGACGGGGTAACAGACCCCGGAGGGCCGGGACCCGAACCCTCAAGGGACGGGCAGCTCGGCCCCAGCCCTGCTCCACGCCTGTCCTCAGGTCGGGATGCGACGGGGCGTCAGGGTTTCAGGCCACTCGCCTTCACGGCCGCTCCGACCCCATTCTCTGGGGATCCCGGTCGAGCTGGGCAGCCCCTCGAAGGACTTGGCTGGGTGCAGGTGGCACCTACTTTTGGAAGCAGTCTCCACGCTTCTCCTCTTGGGCGTGGAAATGACCCCGCAGCCTTTTAGTTAGCGGTCCTCAGAGTGACAGCACGCAGGGTCACTGGCCCCTGTTTTGGAATGCCCGCTGTGACCAACCCCTCAGCCATCCAGTTGGTGTGACGCACCTCCACCCTATAGAGGTGTGATGTAGTCCTCTTTGCCTTGCTGTGAGCTGACTCTGGTAGGGAAACTGAGGTGCAGAGAGGGGCATCAACCACAGGAGTGGAGGGCAGCATAGTTGGCCTCTTGCCCAACTGGAAGGGGAGGGGTAGGTAGAGAGGATGGGGGCAGCGGGATGAGGCTGGCCTGCACGAGGTCGGAGTCAGGGTTGCCAGGCAGCCCATCTGAGCTCGAGGAGTTTGGAGGGAGAAGGCTGTGTGGACCAGGGTAGCTGACCCCGGCCCTGGAGCCCCAGGTCCCCCTCAGCCTCCCACCCCGCTGGGCCCTGGCCTTTCTGATCTCTCCCTGTCCAACCTGTTGGTCAGGAAGGTCTCTCACCCTGACCCACCCCTTATGCTGGAAGCCCCTTCAGAGTCCTGTGGACAGCATGACCCTTGCACGCTCCCAGGGACAGGGGCCACGTGCACGGCTGCCCAGGCCTGGCATGTCACTCTTGTGTCTGTGGGGGTGTTTGCTCGGCGTGGACTGTCAATCGGTTGATCCACTGTCACGTGGATCCCCCCCCCCCCCCCCCCCAAAGTCTCACTACCTGACCTCCAAAGACCCCCTCCATTGCCATACCTCCAGAGCCTCCGGCGTGATCCCCAAAATCACCGCCCATAGCCACATTGCCAAACCCTCCAATGTGACCCAAGACCCTAGGAGACAGCGCCCCTTTAGGCAGGACACCCTGGCCTCTCTGAGCAAGGTGACCTCTGCTGCATGCCCCTCTGTCACCAAGTGGCTGCCAGGTAGCCCCACCTGGAGGCCAGGCTGGGCTCCTGACCTTGGGACAGTTGGAGGAAGGCCATGTCTTGTGTCCCCCTGCCCCCTGGGGTGGCACAGAATTGCAGTGGTCCACCACTGAGCACTGTGAGGCTAGTGCAGGGCTGGCCAGTTCTTCCCTGTACCCAGGTTACTCGGTGCTGGAGCAGACTCGGCACCAGGGCTGGGCGGCTCCTCCCTCCCTGTACACGGGCCGGAATAGATGGAGCTCCTGCCAGCAGCTACTTTCACCTGACTGGGGAGTGAAACCACTGGGTGGCGGGCGCTGCCAGAGAAAGGCCGGTGGAAATGCTGTGGGAGAGCTGGCTAAAGCCCATAGTCTGGAGAGGTGAGGTGCAAGCATGCTCCTGGCTGCCTGCCTCACTGCCCCTCTTCAACCCTCGGTTCTCTGCAGCTCCTGGCCTGGTCCGTCTCCAGACCCTCTGTCTGCGGTGAGTACTGGCACCGACCACCCACCCTGATGGCCTGCCCTGCTGTCCGGAGGGGGAGCGTGTGGGCTGGGGACATTCACAGAGCTTCAGCCCCTGTGGCTGGATTCTGGGTGGACTCAGCCGACCGCCCACGTGGGGGTGGTGTGGCAGTCTAGTGGTCGTGGGAGGCAGCCACAGACTCACCCCTCACTGGCCAAGGTGGACAGCGGGGGCATGTGGCCCGGGCTGACCCCTAGGCACTTGGGCAAGGTGGTCGGCCGGCGCTTCCAGCAGGGCACAAGTTTGGGTTGGCTCTGTTGTACAGTTTGGTGAAGGCTGTATTCTAGCTGAAGGTGAGGGCGAGGGGAGTCTGCGTCTGTGAAGGCCGACCGCCTCAGAACCCTTAAGGAGCAGTTAGCTCTTCCCCGCCCTTCGGGGTCACTGCAAGTCAGAATTCACTGGAAGGCGGGGGTGTGGGTTGATTCTAACTGAAGTGCACATTGGTTTGTCACAAAGCAGAAGTGGAAAAGCTTACAGTAAAGCCGGGCCTTCTCTAGACTTGCAGTTAGCAGGGTGTCTACCGGGCAGGTGGGCAGCGGGCAGCCTCACAGGGCAGTCTGTGAGTCGGCTCCATCTTCACACATAGCAACCGCCAGATAGCAGGCGTGAGCCAGTGGGTCTGCCCATAAGACCGCAGTGACATGCACACACTGGGGGCTGAATTGGCCCTGGTGCCTGCCCCACAACTGCCCAAGCTCCTCTTGTGTGTCACATGTAGGCCATAGTGACCATGCTCTGCACAGGCCCTGAATGCCATGCAGCCGGAGGGTTGTGGGGGCGGGGGCAGTCGGCTGGCCTGTCAGTCTTCACAGCCCAGCATGGGTTAGTTCACTGTGTGCACCAGAGCGTGTGGGGGTGGCCAGAGGCTTGGCAGGCCGGGAAGGACAGGTGTGACTGGGGCCTTGGCGAGAGGGCTCCGCTGGCTTCTTCAGGGCAGCGAAGGCTCAGCCCGTCCTTCAGCCTCACTCAGGCTTCTGACCTCCAGCAGCCTCAGCGTGGGCGCAACTGCGCAGGCCCGAGGCGTTCACCAGAGCATAGCCACTGACCGTCCCAGCAGGTGAGGCCCTGCCCCTGAGCTGGTCACCCATTCCTATGGCCAGAAGGAGCTGGGAAGGAGCAGGATGGGGAGACTGAGTGCCTGAGGGGCCATGGCTGGGGCTCCTGTGAGGGGGCTGAGTTAGTGTGCATGCTGGGGGCTGAGAGACCTGCAGGGCAGGCAGCTCCCTGCTCCCCACCCCCATTGTCCTGCTCTTGAGGAGCTGCTTGGACCCAAGGCCCAAAGGTGGCTGGTGGCTGGAGCCCTGCTCCGACCTGCCTCCCTGACCAGCTAACACCTCCCATGTCCAGCGCCCAGCCCGCTGTGCCGAAGGCCGGAGCTCTGGCCCCCAAGGTGGCTGCCTTTCCCAGCAGCCGAGGCGAGTATGTGGTGGCCAAGCTGGATGACCTCATCAACTGGGCCCGCCGGGTAAGCCCCTGTGCCCTGGGCCATGGCTGTCTATGTGCACGTACAGAACTGTGTACATGCAGCTCTATCCTGATGGGCTCGCCTGGGTTCTCTGCACATGGGCCCTGAGCGCACCCCCTCCACTGCCCTCTCACTGGGATGACATCAATCCCCTCCACGGCCCACTGTCTGTTTAGCCTAGGGTTGGGATGGGGTGAATGCTCGCAGAGCAAATTGGTTTTCTTCCAGAGTCCATTCACTTGTCTGGGCCTTGCTGGTCACCCACAGTGGACAGCGCCCTTCCCACTTCCTCCCTGCCGTCCCTTCTAGCCTCCCTGGTGCTGCTGTCCTGGGCTGGGCTTCCCTGGGAGCCAAGGGCCTGAATTGTCCCGTGTGAGCCCCCAAGCATGTGACCCCAGGGCGCTGACTCCGGCCCCTCCCACCCCCAGAGCTCCATGTGGCCCATGACCTTCGGCCTGGCCTGCTGCGCCGTGGAGATGATGCACATGGCAGCTCCGCGCTACGACATGGACCGCTTTGGTGTTGTCTTCCGCGCCAGCCCACGCCAGTCCGACGTCATGATTGTGGCCGGCACACTCACCAACAAGATGGCCCCTGCACTCCGCAAGGTGGGCCGCACACCCAGCCCTGCCCTCCTCACAGTGCCTGTCGCCTTGCACCCAGCACCATGTCCCACACCGGCACCCCTCCCCCATCCCTGCAGGTGTACGACCAGATGCCTGAGCCGCGCTACGTGGTGTCCATGGGGAGGTAAGCGGGGCCACAGCTGGAATAGGCG
>NW_022111359.1:171418-176985 GCF_000313985.2 Echinops telfairi | reverse complement strand
CCCCCCCCCCATGACCACCGTCCCCATCCCGAGCTTCCTGTGATCTAAGTTGCCGTTGTCACATTGACCCCACACCCGATGATGACACTTGACCAAGTGTCTGGAGACCTCAGGGGTGTTTCTGACTTATCAGGAGACTCGTTTGGGGAGTTCATCAGCCTGTGGATCCAGAAAGCCTAGCTTCCCCCCACCCTTCTCACCACCACCCCCTGGCTGCCCAGGGAGATGGTGCCGGGTCAGGCAGGGCCTGTGTGGAGCTGTCCTCAGTCCTGCTTCTGTTCCCAGCTGCGCCAATGGTGGGGGCTACTACCACTACTCGTACTCTGTGGTGCGGGGCTGTGACCGCATCGTGCCTGTCGACATCTACGTCCCAGGTAGGACCCAAGCCGCCCATTCCACCACAGCCGCAGGAGGGTCTAGCGGAGCAAGTGCCCAGGCCCCTCTCCCGAGGGCGCACAGGGTCTGGTGTCCCTGCACCCCCACAGCTGTCTGGAACCACTCCAGTGAGCTCTGTCCGAGTGCAGGCACCCGCTCCCCTCGGGGGAGGAAGCTGGGGGTTGTCACTGTGCCACTGGGGCAGGGCAGCCAGTGACACGGTCAGGAAGGGAGGGAGGGACAGGATGTATGTCCCAGGTGATGGTGGTCAGTGTGTGGGTGTGTCCGGGCTGACAGCAGTCAGTGAATGAATAGCTCCGGTAATGGTGGGATATCCTTAGGTTGAGGGCGTCAGAAATCAGTGACATTCTAGGAATGTTTGAGGCCCCTCCACCCATCTGGGCGGTGTGATGAGGGCCGGGACCTGGGGAGGGTGCCCCCCCCCCCCATGCTGGGGCAGGTGGGGACTCAGGCGTGGCCCAACAGGCTGCCCGCCCACGGCCGAGGCGCTGCTCTATGGCATCCTGCAGCTGCAGAAGAAGATCAAGCGCGAGAAAAGGCTCAAGATCTGGTATCGCAGGTAGTGCTGCTGCCGCTGCCCACACACCGGTCCCCTTTGCGCAGGCGGCCTCACGACCCAGCCCTGCCGCTGCCACATCGCTCCGCCCAGAGCCCTTCGCCGGTCCACTGTTAATAAACTGGTTTTCCTCCACTGATGCGTCCTCACCAGCAGTAACCCTAACTTTGCACCACCCAGTCGCCCTCATCCTCCATGTCCTGGCACCTCTTGCAGGTGTCCCTGCCTTCATAACCCTGACCCTGCCTGTCCACACGGTTATTAACTCAACCCTGCCACGAGGGAGGCCCCCATCCTGCATGGTCACTGCATCCAGGCCTGGAAGGGGCCGCTACATCCATCCACCCGCCAGCACATGCTCTCATCCCCACCTAGACTGGCAGGGGCTGCAGAGGCTGCATCTCCTGTGGGGGCTGGCAGGTGCCAACCCTGCCTGCCACCACTCTGTCCTGTGTACAGAGGGTTATTCTCTGTCCTGTGGCCAGCTAGGGAGCTGGTAGGGGAACTGATGGCACCAGGCTGACCCCTGGGTGGGAAGACACAACAGGCACAGTGGGCTTGCGGGGGGTGGACACGAGGCAAGCTGTGCCCTGTGTTCAGTGAGGATCCCACTGGGTGGGGTGCATGAGCATGTGCTGTGGGCAGCAGGAGGGGGATTGCCTGATTGGGTGAGAGAGACCAATAAGCCTAGGCCTGGTGCTGCCCCTCAGGCCCTTCCAAATGACCCGGGATTAGTGGGGCACTCATTTTCATCCCTGCCCCACCAACCCCTGATGAGCCTGCCATCGGAGGTTAACTAGTCCTGTCTGCACAGTTGGGGTGGGCGCTGCAGAGTACCCGATCCCTGCAAAATAAAACCACACATCTGTTTATTCCAGCTCAGCAGCCCTGGGTCAGAGGGAGGGGTGCTCCCACGGGGGTGAGGAGGCATGTGCAGGAGGCCCTGGGACGCAGCTGACAGATGGCTCAATGGCGGGTCACCACAGGTGTGATCATCTGGGGGAAGGTGTAGTAGCGGCAGTCCGGCGGCGGCGTCAGCGCCATCAGCTCTGTGCAGATGTTCTCACGCCGGAACCCCGCCTCCAGCAGCGACGGCACCTGTGTCTCCTGGCCAGGCATAGGGTGAAGGTGCCAGGTGGACATGGGGCCCTGTCCCCGAACCCTGCCCGCCCCTCCTTAAACAGGGCCTACAAGTGCCCACCCTTGGGGAGGGGGTCCTTCCAGTTTCCCCACCCTCGTGCCCTGGGCCCCAGGGTTCTCCTAGGAACTTGGCTGGCCTCCACCTCTGGCCCTGGGACCCAGAGCTAAACCCACAGCAACGGCAGAAATAGAGGGCAGGGCGGTGTGGCTGTATCCAGGGCACTGGGAAGACATAGAAGGTCCTTGAGCTAGGGAGGGCTCTGGCTAGATTCCTGAGTGGATCCCAGGAGAGCTGCCACCTGTACCAGGCTGGCCAGTGTCCTGTACCAGCACCTCGGAGTGGGGCTGGTATATGGCCCTGGTTAGTGGACCGGTCAGACCGTACTAAAGTCAGTAGCAGGCATCCTCGTGAAATAAGGGCAGTGTGGATAGACAGAGGCACCCACTACCACAGGAGGACAGACAAGGGACCCAGCCACAGTCCAGGGTCGCCTGGGCCACACAGGCTGGGAGAGACTGAAGAAACCCGGGGCATGCCCACGCCAACACCCAGACTTCTGGCCTGGTGTCGAGTGCCCCCTGTGTGGCCCCCTGCGTGCTGGCAGCTAGGGGAGGGCCTGTACCTCGAACATGGCGGTGATGTCTGAGTAAGCCCCCTTCATCAGCTCCCCCCAGGACGTGAGGTTGCAGTAGGTGAGCACACCGCCAGGCTTCAGCAGGCGGAAAGCATGGCCCTGGAGGAGGAAACGGGCTTTACTTCCACCCCCACCCCCCCGGTGGCCCCCCAGCACCCAGCCCTGGGTGTGTGTGTGGGGCTCCAGCCACCCTATTGGCTCCACCTTGATGAAGTTGAACTGGTGCGTGTGCCAGGTGTCCTCAGACAGTGGGTACGTATCATATAGGATCCCTGTGAAAAGCAGACACAACTGCTGGGGAGGAAGGTAGATGTTAACTCTGGACCTCTGTGCTGCCTTCTCCTGGACTGCCCAGGGCAGGCTGCTTGCTAACCCCGAGGCCCGCATGCAATCCATCCCAGGAACCACTGCGAGGTAGGATGAGGGAGGCTGGCCTTTCGATGTCTAGGCTCAGAAGGCTTACACAGGCCCTTCGGAAGTCAGGACTGATTATGACCGTGGGGCTTAGTGGTCCCTGGTGGCACAGTAGGTTAGGCATCAGATGGTGGGCCTGGAGGCAGAACCGCAGCCCCTCCTCAGGAGGGGCCCTCGGGCTGGGTGGTCTTCCGCCTCCAAAGCACTGTGCCCACCAGCACCTGGGTGTTACCCTGTGCCCCACATGCCCTGACTAGCTTCCCTGGACTCTGTCAGACCAGGGCCACCCCAGAGGGAGGGGCTTCTGCCACAACAAAGGGGTAGGGGCCACCAGAGGAGACCCGCAGAGGTACCCCCAAGGGGGCACGTGAGCCTCGTGCTGAGTGTCCCTGCCAGTCCCCAGGGCCCTTACCATCAAAGTGTCCATCTGGCAGAGTGGGCGCGACCTCCTCCCACAGGCCTTTCAAAGGGACAACCTTGGGGTGGAGGAGAAAGAAGACCAGGGGTCAGAGTGGCCCCTGGGTCTCTGCTCTCAGCAAGAGCCTGTGAAGGAACTTCCAAGGGACAAGGGCACCTCCTGCAAGGCTGCAGGCAAACCTCTGCCCAAAGGAGGGGGTGAGGCGGGGTGGGGCCTGCAGGCAGAGGCACCTGGTGGGGCTGCTCCCGGGCCCAGTCCTGCAGCCGCTGGAAAACACCGTCATTACACTCAATGATCCAGTGCTCGTCGATGGGTGCCTCCTGCACCTTGGAGGCCGCGATGGCCATGCCGAAGCCCACCTCCAGGATGCGGCCGCCTGAGGACACACAGGGCATGAAGCGACAGGCTGTACTGGGGTGGGGCCCAGGAAGCCTGGCAGTGAAAACTCTCCTGGCCACATGGGACAGCGCATGGCAGAGGCCAGCAGCTGGAAGGCAGACTTACCAGAAAGGGCACTGTGGGCCTTGGCCAGGGGCCAGCAGCTGGATAGGGAGCCGAGTGGCCTGTTCTAGGGCCCAGCTGAACAGGGAGGCCAGGCCCTTGAACTTTGAGCGTAGCCCACGCTGCCTGAGCAGGACTTATCTCGTTTGGTTACTTTTCTCCCTGGACAAGGCCAGGGCAGTTTCAAGCCCCACAGCCAGGAACAATCTGGGGTGGGGCCCCCACGGGACCACAGAACGAAGCAGTCCCCTATCCATTGCCACCTCTGTCTGGTGGAGACTCTTAGGCCCAATGCCCAGAGACATTCCCTCCCGCCCCCGCCGCTCCACCGCCTCCCGCCGGGCCCCTGACCCCGACACACACACCCCCTCCACACCCCCCTTGGGCACCCCTCAGAGCCGCAGACAACAGGCAGTTGTCTCCAGCGCTCAACTTTTCCCAGCTATTTTTGGCAGGCAGAGGGGGGGCCGGACTGTGTGTGTGGGGCGGGAGGGTGCGCGGAGTCCCATCACGTGCCCAGCTTGGCTCACCCAGCGGGGTCCCTGCCTCTGCAGACCCACCCCCGCCTGGAGGGAAGTTCCCGCTGCCTGCCATTCCCAGCCCTGCTTGCAGCCCACTTTTCAGGCGGGCGACGTCAGCCTCAGTTTACCCAGGTTACCTCTGGAAGTGGCAGCTGCCGCCAGAGCGTGCATGTACGGCGTCTCCCACCGCTCCATCACCGGCTTGCCAAGGATCTGCAGGTGCGTGTCCGCCGCGTCGTAGGACGCGGGCGCAGCCCCCCATGCGGGGCTGCAGTTCTCGCCGGGGGCGAAGATGGGGGCGGCTGCTGGGGCGCTCATGGTGCTGCTGCGTGCGGGCGGCCCAGCTCCTCCGGCGAGCTGGGAACTCGCTCGGTGCTCGCTGGGCTGTACTGCGGGAGGTGGGCGGGGTCTCGGTCCTGGCCGGAGGCGGGTCGGGCGTGGGCGTGGCTTGTGTACAGCCCAATGGGCGAGGCCTGCGGTGGGGTGGTGGGCGGGACCCTAGTGGGACGGTGGGCGGGGCCGTGGCGGGGGCGGGGCCACGGCGAGGCCGGAACGCCATTAGCTGGACGCTGAAGGAATGTGGCAACCCTAGACAGCCTTGTGCAGTGCACCCTGTGCAGTGAGTCCGGCCTCCGTTTCCCATCTGTCCTGTGCATGAGCCCCGACACAGACGGCTTTCCTAGCGCGTCTGAGGAGAGCTGAGCCCCAGAGAGGTTTCAGCTCCTGTTGCTTCGGCGGTAGACGGAGTCAGCGGGCAGGTCCAGGGGCACTTCCAGATAAGACTCGGGAGAAGGACCTGGCGATCTGCTCCTGGACACACGGGCAACTGGACACTGTCTGGAGTGGCGGGAAGGTGAGCCTCGCATGTGGCGGGTGCTCAAAGTATGACAGCAGGGAGAGCTGCCGCCTCAGGAAAGAGTCCGCCTGAATTCCACCATCGGAATTTGACTTCGAAGAGAGAGAGACAGCTTTGTATGTCCACTGAG
>NW_022111359.1:165573-170118 GCF_000313985.2 Echinops telfairi | reverse complement strand
GTACCTAGACTAATACAGTCCACTAACAGTCAGAACATGGAATATACAAGTATGAGTTCAGGACAATTGGAAGTGATCCAGGTGAAATCAAGGAACTGTCCTTGGCATTAGTGAGCTGACCAGACGATGCCAGGAGGGACTGATTGCAGAAGGACAGCATCTCACTCAATGCATCCCACCTTACCTACAGGGATGACCACTGAATACGGCTGGCTGCTACTCAGATGTCTACAACAGCCCCCAATAACAAGGGTAAATAAATGGAAGACTTTTACCAATTAACAAAGTCTGAAATTGATCTAAGATTCAGTCGAGATGTGTGGGCAGCACAAAAGTTATTCCCCAGGTTGTCCCCCCACCGTAATATATGCCAAACCTAAGGCATATACAGACTATCCACTTGGAGGTCAACTGGTAAAGGTTATCTGCCTGAAGGTTATCAGCCATCTTGAGCAGTCTGTCCACCCTAAGTAGAGCCCACTCAACCACGGATGGTTCCCCTGGAGGAGAGCCCAAAGGCATCTAAGGCCAAGCCAACTCAGGGAGGACCAAGGTTAGGCTGCCATCTGGACTCTGGAGCCCGCCCATCTTGTAACTTGTATGCCTTCCTGTCACATATATGCCTCTAGTGCCTCCCCTTCCTATTGCATGTACACCCCTAACGTGTCCCTTCTTGTCGCACTTATGCCTATTGTACAACCCCTTTCTGTTATGCATGTGGTTGCCTGTAATTAGGGGCGCTTGCATGCCCCTTGAGTGTATATAAGCCTTGGTTGGAAATATATTCTCTCTCTCTCTCTGAGGCTCTGGCTGCTGAAGTCATGCTGGTCCTGGAGGTGAGCAATCGCATGCTTTATCTTGTCTGATGTCTCTTTAATTTTACCCCTCAATTACACAATGGCCCATTGAAGCCGTCTGATTGTGGGGGCTGGTGCCCCACAATTTGGTGCCACATAACAGGGACAAGGGAAGGTCTCCCAGAGGAGAAATTACTCAGTGCGATGGTTGCGTAACCCATCAGAAGTGGAGTGAATGGGGAGATTGTTTGAAGTGAGGATCCGGTTGGGGGACTAGCAGATCAGTATTAGTAATAATAATAATAGAGTAAGTATTTTAAAGAGGACAATAGGGCGAGGTAAAAGTAAACCTGAAACTTACAATATTATGCTTAATCCATTTACTGAAAAAAAAAAAAAAAGCGTAAGAGTAACAAAAAGATGCAAGGTTTTCTTCAAGTCATGAAACAGTGTAATCCATGGTGCCCAGAGGAAGGAACTTTCGATCTGGGAACTTGGGAGGAAACGGTACAAACTTAAAGAAGGCATAGAGATAGGGAGAATATCCCCGTGGAGACATGGTCTCTGTGGGTTCAACTTAAGATGGTTTTAGAACCTCTGCAGGAGGAAGAGAAAGAGAGTTATAAGTTTGGTCAGAAGTCTTGTGTGAGCTATCCAGATCTAGAAAAGCAAGCTAAAGTCTCTTTAAATGAGTATAAATTAGGTGATGAAGCTTTAGAAACAGCTGAAGAAGCAGGGACTGATCCATTATCTACAGCCTCCAATTGTAAACAAAACCTCCTGCCCAAAGCCTCTGCAGGGGACTGCAGCTTCCGAAGGCCTAAAGGTGATAAAGCATTAGAACAGCAGTTCTCAATCTGTGGGTCGTGACTCCTTTGTGGTTCCAACCACCCTTTCACAGGGGTCACCTAAGACCATAGGAAAACACATATTTCCGATGGTCTTAGGAACCACTCCTCTATCTGTCTCCAGGCGGGTCCGCCCACATGCACATACGCCCACATATGAGGAGTACCTGCGTGAAGACGGAGCCATGCTACACCATGCTTCCAGACAACATTTCATTGTCATTAGAAATAAATATTCCACAATATAGAATTACGTATTGTTTTGTGATGAATCACTATGCTTTAATTATGTTCAATTTGTAACAATGAAGATGCATCCTGCATATCAGATATTTACATGATGATTCATAGCAGTAGCAAAATGACAGTGATGAAGTAGCAACGAAAATAATTTTATGGTTGGGGGTCACCACAACATGGGGAATTGTATTAAAGGGTCTCGGCATTAGGAAGGTTGAGAACCACTGCATCAGAAGAAGTTAATTCTAAAGCCAAAATCGAGGCTATTAAACAATGCCAGACAGCTCTCGCTTTCTAAAGTAGAGAGAGAAGTAACAGAAAAGGAAAATTTAGAAATCAAACCTAAGAGAGAATGTTTCCTTGTGGAAAGAGCGGGCATTTTCCAGAGGAGTGCCGGCAGCACCATGCAGCACAGGGTGGATCTAGAATCAGCTTTTCAGAGCTCAGCCTATGTGGGGGCCAAGTTAACTAGCCAAGAAAAGGTTAAAGAGTGCCCCCCAACAGCTTGGTAAAGCAAAGATCAGGAGCCTCTGCTTGAAAGGGTAATACAGCTTTTATTGGGTAAATTTAACCAAAGTACTCAAGGCATTCAAATTGATACTGGAGTTATTGGTCAAAGTTATGAGGAAAAGCTAAAACCAAAGATTATTAAATCTGGTATTTGGGGTCTGCTGCCTAAAAGAACTGTAGGACCTTTGTTAGGAAGGTCCAACCTACATTCTCAAGATGGTCAGGTTGTTACTGAAGTTATCGATCAGAATTATGAAGAAAAGAATTGGGGCAGTGGTTAAATCTGCAGTACCATGGTCTGTAAGGAAGGAAGATGGCTGAAGTCAATTAATTTTGCTTCCTTACATTTCTATCGGTAAAATAAAAGCCACGTTCTCCCTGGGGGGTGGACAACAGAAAAGTAGGTGAAGGGAGACGTTGGACAGAGCAAGATATGACAAAATAATAATTTATAAATTATCAAGGGCTCATGAGGGAGTGGGGAGCGAGGGGGAAAAATGACCTGATGCCAGGGGCTTACGTGGAGAGGAAATGTTTTGAGAATGATGAGGGCAATGAATGTACAAATGTGCTTTACACAATTGATGTATGTATGGATTGTGATACGAGTTGTATGAGCCCCTAATAAAACGATTAAAAAATATATCTTAAAAAAAGTCGATATCAAAAAAAAAAAAGCCACCTGGGAAAGAGCTTCTGAGCCATCTGACCTCATAGGTCATGGAGTGTTTGGGAACACCATCAAGGTCAAGCGTGGAACTTGAGATTGGGGAAGAAAAGTGTTCAGGAATTTTGAACTCTGGAGCTAAGGTCACAACCATGAGCCATGGACAGTGGTCTAAGGAGTAGCCACCATTTTCAAAATGGCCTCTTGATTCCCACCTAGAGGGGCTGGGAGAAGTTAGCCAGGAAAATCAATGGCAGCGTTGTACAGCCCTACAGTGTGACCCAGAATGAAACCTTACCCAA
The DNA here is from genome assembly GCF_000313985.2 of Echinops telfairi. Lineage (NCBI taxonomy): Eukaryota > Metazoa > Chordata > Mammalia > Afrosoricida > Tenrecidae > Echinops > Echinops telfairi. Next base: position 166,754 of record NW_022111359.1, on the reverse strand, counting down.
TGTGAAAGAGGGGGGCATGGAGTGGAGACCCAATGCCCATCTGTAGACAATTGGACATCCCCTCACAGAGGGGTCACAGGGAAGAGATGAGCCAGTCAGGGTGCAGTATAGCACCGATGAAACACAACTTTCCTCTAGCTCTTTGGTACTTCCTTCACCCCACTATCATGACCTCAGTTCTATCTTACAAATCGGAGCATGCACACTGCTACAGATAAGAGCCAGCAACACAGGGAATCCAGGAAATAAACTCCTCAGGGCCAACAAGGAGAATAGAGATGCCAGGAGGATTAGGGAAGAGTGGGGGAGAAAAGGGGAAATCGATCACAAGGATAAATCTAGAAATCCCAGGGGGAATGGATAATGGAAAAGTGGGTAGGGCAACGGAGGACAGCGTAAGATATGGACAAAATAATCTATAAGTTATCAAGGGTTTGTGAGGGAGGGCAGGGGGAGGGGGAAGGAATGGGGAGCTGGTATCAGGGGCTCAAGTGGGAAGAGAATGCTTTGAAAATGATGATGGCGGCATATTTGTAAATGTGCTTGACACATTGGAGTAATGTATGGATTGTGATAAGAGAGGTAAGAGCCGCCAATAAAAGTATCTAAAAGCAACAACATCAGCAAACCCTACAGTGCACAGGGCCTGGAAGGCAGTCAGTCAGGTTTAATTAGCCTGTAGTTACGCTCACTGCCTTTGCTTTCAGCAGAAGGACATTGGATGTAAAGGGGAAGCCTCAGGAGCAGACGAGGAGACCCTCCTCAATTGAGGTTGCTTCTTCTTCTTTCTTTTAATCATTTATTGGGGGCTCTGACAGCTCTTATCACAATGCATACATTGTGTCGAGCACATTTGTACATTTGCTGCCATCCTCATTCATAAAACATTTGCTTTCTACTTGAGCCCTTGGTATCAGCTCTTCATTTTCTCCCTTCCCTCCCTCCTTGCCACCCCCCCACAAACCCTTGATAATTTATAAATTATTATTATTTTGTCCGATGTCTCCCTTCACCCACCTTTCTGTTGTCTGTCCCCCAGGGAGGGGGTTATATGTAGATCCTTGTAATTGGTTCCCCCTTTCTACCCCACCTTCCTTCCACCTTCCTGGTATCGCCATTCTCACCGCTGGTCCTGAAGGGATCATCTGTCCTGGATTCCCTGTGTTTCCAGTTCCTATCTG
>NW_022111359.1:157885-164205 GCF_000313985.2 Echinops telfairi | reverse complement strand
GGCCAGGATGTGCTCCACTCTCTCTTCCTCCCCCTTCATTTGCTCACATGTGCTCTGATCAGACATGTCCCTCTCTCTGAGCTGTAGTTTCAGTGCTGTCCTCTGAAGTAAATTTTTCTTGGGGTGCGGGGGAGGTTGCTTCTAAATATAGCTGTTATGGATTAGAAAATTCACATCTTTTAATCCAGACTGCTGTTATGAGGCCCGCGCCCATTCAGCTATCTTGGATGTGCGATGACCCGACATGGGTGGAACAGTGGTTCCTTCTCAAATGGCAATTGCACACTCTGCATGTAGCTAGTTTAAGAGCTGATAAGAGACGCTCTTGGGGAAGAAGTTCTCAGCTATTGGAGTTCCCCTGGATTTGTAATTAAGAAGAAATCTGAAAAAAAAAAAAAAAAAAAAGAAGAAGAAGAAATCTGGTCATTGGCATATGCTCATAGATTTAAGAGTCATTGATTTGATTGTACAGCCCACGGGGGCCCTCCAACCAGGCCCCCTTCACTTAGTATAATCCCAAAATGGTGGTCTTTAATAGCCATAGATTTGAAAGGTTGTTTTTGCACTGTCCACGTAGATCTTGCTGACCATGACACATTTGCCTCCACGGTCCCCGAGTTAAACAATAGGGCCCCCACTAAAAGATTCCTAATAAAAGTCTTAACTCAGGGTGTGGTGAATAGCACCACAGCGTGTCCATTTTTCATAAGCCAAGTTCTAGAGCTAATCAAGGAGTGTTTTTTTCAAGGCATACATTGTCCGCTACGTGGATGATATCTATTTTAATAGTAGCGCCAAATAATGAAATGCTACAACAAGCTTATATTCACACCAGGGAAGCCATCTCTCCAGCAGGATTAGTAATTGCTCTTAATAGAAATCAGACAACCAGCCCTTATATGTACCTGGGACAATAGTAGATTGGATGACTACTAGACCACAGAAACTTGAAATTAGGAAAGATCATCTAAAAATGTTAAATGACCTCCCCAAACTAGCAGGAGATATAAACTGGATAGAGCCTTTACTGGGGATCCCCATGGAAGAGCTCAAACACCTGGTTGGCACATGAAAAGGGGACCCACAGCGAAGTAGTCCGAGAGCGCTCGGCCCTGAGCTTGCTGAGGGTCGCAGTTTGTGGAACACATTAGCCAGGGGAAGGGTGACCGTGTTGACCCAGGTGAGAGCGTTCATCTTGCCATTTACTCACTCCTGTCACCCCCACTGCCATCTAGCAATCGAGGATAAGCCTCTAGAGTGGCTACATCGGGGCAACACTGGCCCCAAGGTTGTATGGCCTTTTTGGGAAAACAATATCTCAGGTGGTTGCTGAAGGCCAGCATCGCTGCCAACAACTAAGTGGGTGTGATCCTTCAGTCATCATTTTGCCATATACTCCAGCTCAGATGAAAACTCTTTTGGAATTTTCTACAGACCTTCAGATAGCATTACCAGAATTTTGTGGAAAATTAGATTGGCATTAGCCTCCAGGAAAGCTCTGGGAGTTCCTCAAAGGAACTCCTTGTATCTTAGTCTCACCCCACAAGCCCCTTGAGGGCACCCCCACAGACTTTACAGAAGGCTGCAGTAACGGCATAGCGGCCTACTGGGGTCCTTCTTCTCAGCCCTTTCAAACCTTTTCCCAGAAAACAAATGTTCGCTCGTTCTACTATTCAAAGAGGTGCAGCAGCCTATCGATGGAATCGGTGATTCAGTGTGTACAGTACAAGTGTGTTCTTCCAGCCAAGCAGCGGAGCTGAAGCCAGATCAGCACTCTGATGTTGGTAAGTTGTTTACCACCCTACAAACTCAAATAAGGCCCCATCTCCATCCGGTCTTCGGCGGGCACACGAGGGCGCACACCCAGCTACCAGGGCCGATTTCTATGGGAAATTCCAAAGCAGACAGGTTGACTCAAAAGGCATTAGCTACTCTCACACTCTCAAAGGCTGAGCATCGTGTACTGCGCAACAACACTACTTGCCTAAGACAAAGGTATCATCTAACGTGGGCCCAAGCCAGACACATTTTCAGAGAATGTGCTCACTGTCAGCAAACCTCCCTTAGCGAGGGGCCTGATGGAGCTAATCCATGTGGAGACCAGTCAAATGCTCTCTGGCAAACGGATGTCACTCACAAACCCTCCTTTGGATGCCCAGGAGCTGTACACATTACTACAGATACTTTCTCAGAATGTTCATGGGCGTCAACCATGACTGGTGAATCCACAAAGCAGGCCGTCAGCCCTTTACTGTGCTGTTTCACTGTGGTGGGCACCGCAACACACCTAAACAACAATGGCTCTGCTTTCATCAGCAAATGGTTTCACGGTTTTGGTCAAGATTGGAATATTCATCACGAAACAGGCATCCCTTACAAGCCCCAAGGCCAAGCCCGTGTGGAACGGGCTTATGGCACTCTAAAATCTCAATGATTAAAACAGAAGGGGAGACAAAAGGTGATTCTGTACATGACAAGCTTCACTTTGCCTTATTAACTCAATTCCCCCCCTACCAAAAGCTTCCAATATTAAGGCAGGTCAACCCTTTCGAGCCCTACAGAGCAAGCTGATCCGAAGAAGGCCTAGTAGAAAGGTGACAATGGTGTCTGGGCCCGGGTTTGCTAAACGCCCTTGCCTATTTGCTGCTGTTTTTTTCAGCCAATGGAGTGAGTCGGTGGACTCCCCCTTGGCCATAAGTTGGACCCGGCCTAGGAAGGAAGGAACAGCTGACACGGGGCAACATGGAGGATGGGAAGAAAACACAGAGATCTCACTTCTCTTGTCCTGCCGCTGAAGCCACCCACAACATCACGAAGACACAGACCGGTGATGCTCCCACTCATTCCCGCCATTGCGGACGTTACCAGAGAGACACTCTGAAAGGCTACCCTAGCTGAACATTTCCATGCAAACATGACCGGACTACTACCCACTCGTCTATGCCAGGAAAATTGAAAGAAAGCTACTTGGCCAACTGACTAGAAGAGAGCCATATGTGTGTCCAGTCCAAAGAAAGGTGACCCAACAGAATGCTCCAATACAGAGCAAACCATTGATCTCGCACACAAGTCACATGTTGCTGAAGAGCATCCAACAACAGTGGCAGTGAGCTGTCAGGCCAAATTCAGAAGAGCAAATGGAACAAGGGATATCATTATTGCTGTCAGATGGAACTTGGCTGAAAGCAGAGAATGCCAGAGAGATAGTCACTTGCAATTTATTGATTATACCAAGGTATTGAACCGCAGGGACAATAACAAACTATGGGTAGCCTCAAGTAGAATGAGAATTCTACAACACTTCATTGTGCTCCTGGGGAACGTGTCCATGGACTCAGAGGCAGTTGTGCAAACAGAACAAGGGAATGCTGCATGGTTTAAAATCAGGAAAGATGGGTGTCAGGGTTGTATCCTCTCACCACACTTACTCAGTCTGTGTGCTGAGCAAATTGTCAGAGAAGCTGGATTACACCAAGAAGGAGAATGTGGCACTGGGATTGGAGGAAGGCTTCTTAACCTGTGATATGCGGATGACACAGCGTTCTTGCTTAAAGCAAGGAGGACTTGAGGCACTTGCTGATGAAGATCAAAGTTTGCAGCCTGCTGTATGGATTCCAACTCCATGTCAAGAAAACCAAAATCCTTACAATTGGGCCAGTAGGTAATATCTTGATAAACGGAGGAGGAAAGATTGATGTTGTCAAGGATTTCGACTTGCTTGGATCCACAATCAGTGCTCATGGAAGCAGCAGTTCAGAGCTGAAACGACATTGGGTGAATCTACTGCCCAAGGCCTCTTTACAGTGTTGAAAAGGAAGGATGTTACTTTGAGGACTAAAGTGTGGCTGCCCCAAGCCATGGTATTTTCAGTCCCCTCACATGCGTGTGAAAGTTGGAGCCTGAATAAGAAGGGCCCAGAAGAGTCGACATGTGACTGATGGGGCTGGCGAGGGCTAGGGAAAGTCCTGTGAGCTACTAAGAAAACGTGTCTTGGAAGAAGTACAGTCAGAATGCTCCTCAGACTTTGTCCCGTATACTTGGGCCATGTTGTCAGGAGAGACCCGTCCCTGGAGAAGGACATCCTATTTGGTAAAGGAGAGGGGCAACGAAAGAGAGGAAGGACACAGGTGGCTGCAACAGCGGGCTGAGGCACAGGACCAGTTGTGAGGATGGTGTGGACTGGCCGTGTTTCCTTCTGCTGCGTGTAGGGTTCCTGTCCGAACCCACTCCACAGCACCTAACAGTGACAACGGAAACCATTTCATAAAACATCAGTGGCAGCTACGCATTATAGACCTGGCCAAGCGGAATACAGAGGAATTGCATCAGCTACATCTGTGGGAAGACACGATGGATGGGGAAGCTCAATATTATCAGTGTAAAGCCAGGGGCCAGCTGTGGAACAGACTGTCAATTGATCATATGCAAGTTCAAGTTGAAACTGGAGAAAATTAAAACAAGTTTTCAAGAACCAAACACAATATGATCTTGAGGATTTTCCAACTGAATGAGACCACTTTACAAAAGCAATGCATTCGGCACTGAGGACAGAAGACCAAGGGAACTGCAGGGTATCTTCATGAACCTCACTCCTGGAGAAAGCCAAAGGTCGCTAACAAGGCAGGAAAGAAAGAAAAGTGCAGAGGGGATGTCAGGACAAGCTCTGAGACTTGCTCTCGAAGGGAGAAGAGCTGAAATGAAATGATGAGAGAAAAGTGTTCAAAAGGAGATTTCAAAGGAGTTATAAAGCCCAACGGGGTAGAAGGGTGGGCTTCTTATTGCTCAAGCCAAAAGAACTGAAGAAACATCTCAAGCCTCAAGGTGAAGTACTGGAGGAGTCTGTGGGCAAAAAGAAGATGGAAGGAAAACCTGGAGTCACTGTACCAAAAAGCATTTCTGAAGGTGGCATCTGATCGAGACCGGCGGTATGAAAGAAACCCCAGGTGCACAGTGAGCGTTGGGGTAAAGGAAGGTTCTCGGGAGCTGTACAGGGAGCAGCTGCTTCATCTGCAGTGGGGAGCCAAGTCTTTCTTCCTTGTCTGTCCCAGTCTGCAACCTGTTCCCTTTGGGTGATCCTGCTGGCTTGTGACGCGCCAGAGACATAGCTTCCAGCATCACAGTGACTCACAAGCCACCGCAGGATGACAAACTGACTGACAAGACCCTAGAGAAGGACATCAGTTTGGTAAAGTGGACAGGTGGCGAAAAAGAGGAAGGCCCTAAGCCCCATGGAGTGACACAGTAGCTGGGTCAATGGGCTCAGGCATGGGAACGATGGTGAGGGTGGCACAGGACGGTGCGGTGGTTTGTTTTTCTGTTTTGCATAGGGCCGCTGTGGGTTGGAGGCTGACTCAATGGCACCTAGCAACCAGGCTCTAGAAGTGGACAGAAGACCAATGGAAAGGTTTCAACTGGTGGCGGCCATGCTGGAAGCATGCGCTGTGACTGCTAGGTCACTTGGTAGATAGCTACTGAGCTAACTGACTGGAAGAAATATCTGTGCTTATACTAAAGAAAGGTCGCTGAACAGAATGTGAAAACCGTTGACGAACATCATTAATATCATATGCATGTAAAATTTGGCTGGAGATCATTCAAAAATGGTTGTCACAGTGGCAATGCATTGACAGGGAGCTGCTAGAAATTCAGGCCGGATCCAGATGAGGACAATGGATGAGGGAGATCCTTCCTGATGTCGTAGGGATAATGGCTGGAGGCGGAGAATACCAGAAAGATGTTTATGCAAAAGCATTAGACCCGAGGTCATAACAGACTCAGAGCAACACAGGGAAGAACGGGAGCCCCGGGAAGCGGCATTGTGCTTCTGGGGAACATGTAGGGGGCAAAACCAAAAGACAGACTCCCTGCCTTCAAGCCTGTTCCGGCTCAGTAAGCCGGTAGGACAGAGTAGAGCTGCTCCTGTGTTTCCCACACTGTCTCTACAGGAGTGGAGGGGCGGGGACTTGCCCCCTACCTGGGGTAATCGGGTTTCCAAGCTGTGGTCTTGGGACAGAGTGCCAGCCCTTTCTCCCATGGCAGGCTCTGTTTTAGGGGACAAAAGAGAGACCGCATCGCAAATGCAGTGGAAGGAGAATATTGGTGAAGTGTTGAAAAGGACAAAGACCAGACAAAGACACACCATGCTGCTGAGTAAGACCAGCAGCAGGAGGCTGTAAGGGCTTCTGAGGGTTTACAGCCAGACAGTTACTTAAATAAGGCATGGAACAAAGGAAACTAGCAAATCTGTGATCGGCAGGTGGGACTGGGACTCCTACATTATGGTAGGCAGAAGAGCTTACAAGAATGGTCCAGGGCAGGAC
>NW_022111359.1:153360-156408 GCF_000313985.2 Echinops telfairi | reverse complement strand
AAAAAAAAAAAAGACACTGTCTTATTTTCAGGGAAACAGGGTACTCACTTCCAGTGGTTGCTGTCACTGACTATACCCAAGTGCCTTGTGAACAGCAAAGTGGGTGAAGTATGTTTTAGGGGACAGAAGTGATCCCAGTGTAAGTATAACTTACGGAGAATATTTATTTATTTATGGAGAATATTTATTAAGTCTCAAAAGGAACAAAGACACCAACATATCATCTGGATGAAGAAGGCCATCAGCATGGTCAAGGGCATCCAAGGATTCAGAGTCAGGATGACACTTAAATAAGACATGGCACAGAGGAAACTTACAAAGTCATGACTGGTGGCCAGTCAGTACATCACAATTAGAGGTGGGGCTCCGGAAGAAGAGACAGGACCATGTCTGGGAGTGGTCCTACACTGTCAGCTAGTTCTTACAAGACTGGTTCAGGGCCTTCTGACCAAGGCAGTCAGGGCACAATTTACTCATGACGATGTGACCCCCGTACTGTCCCCAACATGGTGATTTCCACTAAGGACACAGCCAGACAAGCCCCTAAGAGAGACTGCCTCTGCCTGAAGGCAGGATTATCTATATCCTTGGTTAATAATGGGAAAGCCTCGGAGACTTACAAGAAGGGGAAAATTTATTTTGTTGAATTTTTGATGCTGGCAGGAGGTTTTTGTCCACCCTTTTGTTTCTTTTTCTTTTTAATTATTCAGTTTTCTTTATTCATTGTATATAGTTTTTTTTTCTTTAAAAAAAATCATTTTATTGGGGGCTCATACAACTCTTATCACGATCCATACATACATCCATGGCGTCAAGCACATTTGTATGTTTGTTGCCATCATCATTCTCAAAACATTTTCTTTCTACTTGAGCCCTTTGCTATCAGCTCATTTTTTCCCCTTTCTCTTCACCCTTTTGTTTCATATATCTGTATTAAAAAATGTTTATTATGGGATTAGTATCACACTTTAAGGGAAGAACAAAAAACACGGATTTGTATTGCTTGATAAACTATTAGCTTGTAAATATTTTAAAGTTTCTTTACCTCAATTAACTTAAAGTAATGGATCAATAAACCTATAAGAGATGCTTTGTTTCAAAGCCCATCTCTAGGCAACTGGACAGCCCCTTACAAAAGGGTCCCTGGGAGGAGACAAGCCAGTCAGGGTGCAGTGTAGAAACAATGAAACATACAACCTTCCTCTAGTTCCTAAATGCTTCTTACCCCTCCCCACCCCCAACTGTCATGATCCCAATTCTACCTTACAAATCTGACTAGACCAGAGGATGTACACTGGTACAGATAAGAACTGGAAAAACAGGGAATCCAGGATAGATGATCTCTTCAGGACCAGTGGTGAGAGTGGCGATACTGGGAGGGTGGAAGGAAGGTTGGGTAGAAAGAAGGAACCAATTACAAGGGTCTACATATAACCTCCTCCCTGGGGGATAGACAACAAAGGTGGGTGAAGGGCGACGTTGGACAGTGTAAGATATGACAAAATAATAATAATTTATAAATGATCAAGGGTTTATGAGGGAGGGGGGAGTGAGGAGGGAGGGGAAAATGAGGAGCTGATACCAAGGGCTCAAGTACAAAGCAAATGTTTTAAGAATGATGAGGGCAACCAATGTACAAATGTGCTCGACACAATGGATGGATGGATGGATCGTGATAAAGAGTTGTACGAGCCCCCAATAAAATGATTAAAAAAAAAAAGATGCTTTTTTAAAAAGATGCTTTCTTTAAGAAAGAAAAATCAGAAGAATTCAGTGGAGGCTTAATCTATGTGGGGACTTGGCAAACGGATTTTTAGCTGTCACTCCCATAAACTGGAAAATGAGAACACTCGGAATTGAAGGTCTAATGCAGGTTTAAGTTTTACTTTTCACTACTTGCTCGTTCCTTCATCTCTTATTTATTTAATGATACGAAAAAAGAAAAAGACCTTCAAGGAGATGGATTGACACAGCGGTTGCAACAATGGGCTTGGACACTGTAATTGCGAGGATGGCACAGGACCCGGCAGTGTTTCCTTCTGTTGGGCACAGGGTCATTATGGGTAGGAACTGACTATGGCACCTAACAACAACTTTATGATGCTAAGTCAATTAAACCATCAGGCAACCCCGAGGCTGGGAAGCTGAAAGCCGCTCAGTTCGTGAATGTAGTGCTGCCAGTGGAGACCAGGTGGCACTGCTGATAACGGGCATCCTCGGAACTGTAGGGTGTTGAGGTTCCGCCCACTCTGTGCCAGTCACCAACCCCAAACTCAAGGCAGCGGGTCGATGCTGACTCAGTGAGTACCCCTGTAGAACAGGGTAGAACTGTGCCTGTGGGTTTCTGACTGTCAAATAAACCTTTATCGGAGTAGAAAGCGTCATCTTCCTCCCCAGTAGCACGCCCTAATAACCAAAAAGGTCTCGAGAGAAGTGTCCTCTGGGTCCAGGGACGACAGGAACTAAATCAGCACCTGGCACCTGTGGGGTCGCGATCACTGTGTGTTGACAACCACTTGACACGAATAGGCTTGCAGTTAGTGCAACACCTGACTTCAGAGTGACCTTGGGCATCCCTGACCCTCGGTTTTTCTATGAAATGGGGCACAGGGAATCGCCAAGGGGCAGAAAATGAAAGTGCCCGCGATGCTTTGTATGGCCACGTGGCGTCGGGGACCGAGTTACTCCCCCACCTTGGTCCTCACGCGGTGGAGACTTCCGATCCGACAGTGAAGGGGGGGAAAAAAAAAAAAGGAACCGGAAGTTGGGCCTGCGCCCCGCAGTGCCTAGCGCAGAGCGCCAGCTCCGGGACGCGCACGTCCCTTTCGCCGCCGCGCACGTACTTCCGCACGTGGCTCGGCCCTGGTGTGCGCCCCTAGGAAGGGAACCTCATTTCCCAGCGTGCTCCGCGTTGACGTAGGCGACTGATCCGGAGGAAGGCTGGAGCGCCACAGCCGCTAGTGCGGCGTCGCAAGCACGCACGCACGCAAGGCGCACCCCTGGCCCCGCCCCCGTACGGGAGCGCGCCCGGGTGTGCGCAGGGCGGCG
>NW_022111359.1:137465-152951 GCF_000313985.2 Echinops telfairi | reverse complement strand
GCCCTTGGGGACTGGGCGGCCCCGCCGCTTCCCGCGTCCTGATGGGGACCGGCGCGTGGCCCCTGGGGGCTGGTTCCCGTTGTCACTGCTCGGCTGTGGGGACCCCGGAGGCGCCTCTTGGCGTCGGGGCGCTCCTGTTCGACCACCGCCCCAGGGGACCTTCTAAATTGGAGGCCCCGCGGGTCTACGGCCCTCCTACCGGGAGGAACCCGAGCGGGTGCTTTCGGAGTTCCGGGGCCCTTCCGGATCCTGAAGTGAGGGGCCCCGAACGCAGCCATTGGGCACATGGGGCACCTCAGAGTCCTTCCTGGCAGTAGGACCCCGAGTGGGAGCCGGAGGGCAGCAGCGCCCCCAACTCGCGCCCGACTTGGGCGCACGTGGCGGCACTGGGCTCTGTCTCGGCGGGGTCGGGGGCCCCCCCAAAGCTCGCAGCACCCTAAAGCTGACGTGGGCGGCCAAGGTCACGGGCCGCAGTGTCTGTCATGTCAGAGCTCCTTGAACTGAGTGGGAACCTAGCACTCATAGCAGGGGGTGTTAATGTGTTAATGGCTGGGCCCTCCAAACGCAGACCCCTTGTAGAGGTGACTACCAGCCCCTCCTGCTCCTGACCCAGGCCATTTAGTGAGAGACTCGAATATGCCAGCAAGTGGGTCATCTCCCCCTAGAAGTGGGGTGTGTGTGTCAGTGAGCCCTCCTTGCTCAGGGAGCCAGACTGGGCCTAGGTGGGGGCAGCCCTGCAGAGAGAAACAGCTTCTTGTCTTTGGGCAGGCACCCAGCCCTCCCCAGTGTACACTGGAGTCCAGGGAGCTCCCACCTGTGTGCCCTGGGGGCCAGATGCCTCTTAGGGCCAGGAGGCTGCTCAATGGAACAGGACTTGGCTGCACCTGACCATGACGGGCCTGGCGGGAGGGGTCTCCGGCTGCCCTGCTTCTGGTGACAGGCTGTGGCCTCCTGGTGCCCCGTGGACCCGTCATGAATTGGAGAGATGTAGGTGACTGCACCTCCTGCCACTACAGGGCCACTGTGCTTCCCTGAGGAAAGGATCTCCAGTGGGGAGGCCATGGTGAAGCTGAGGAAGGCCCTGAGTACAGGCCCTTCCAAAGGTAGCCAGTCCAAGACTGGGGTGGGCAACCTGGTCCTGGGAGCAGGGAGCTGTCCTGTGCAGCACTCCTGGTCTCCATCCCCTTCCCCTCGTGACAACCACTTATGTCCCTCTCCCACGACCCTGTGCTCCCTGGGCACAGAGTTGCCCCTGGATGCCTGCTTGCTCAGTGCCTCAGGTACCTGGGCTCATGGGCCTTGCTTTCCATGTCAAGTGAGCGTTGCAGAATTTCCTGAACCACTTCCTGCGCCATGGTGCTTCATTGTGGTCCATAAACAGAAACCGAACCAGGGCTCTTCCAGCCACCTTCTACCGCGAGTCTGTGATGCCGAGAATGTGGGCCAGTTCTCCCTGGGAACTGAATGCAGTGTCTTCTTGGCCCCCAGGCACGGTGGGGCCGCCTGAGGGACATGTCCTTGGTCATGTTTGGATTTGCCCCTTCCCTGGTGTACACAGTTTTCCTTGGAACTCTGTGCCCAGTGACTGACTGGCTGACTTAGTGGCTGGCCAGGCTGGTTGCAGCCTTCTACAGACTCTATCAGCCTTGTCATTGTCCAGACTGCTCACGGTGCTCTTGGCTGAGCCTGGGGCTTATGGCAGGCCAGGGTGAGGGATAAGGGAACGGTGACGCCTCATAGAGCAGCCTGCGTCCCAGCCCTGGCAGTGTGACTAGGCAAGTCCTCGAGAGGCTGTTGACCCTGAGTGTCTGGGAAGAAAAGGGCTCCTTGCAGGTGGCGAGCTTCCTGCCCCAGAGGGGGTCTCATGGGACCAGCCAAGCCACGCTGTCAGAGGCTCAGCCTGGGCTGTGCTCCCACAGGGTGGCTGGCCTAGATGCAGTAGGAAGCCTTCCAGGTGCTGCCTGGATATATGCACCCTCTGTGGCAGCCCCCAGGAAGCTGCCTGAGGCTGCCTTCAGTGGTCCTCAGAGGGGAAGGTGTGTCTGAGGTGGGCACTGAAGTCAACGTTGCTTGGACTCGGTACCCGGCTGCGCCGAGCTCAAGAACAGTGCTCACAATGATGCTTGTCGGTCAGGATCAGAAAACTGCCCCGGGCACGTCATGGGACAGCCCTTTCTCAGCCTGGCCCATGGTCCAGTCTGACTTCTGCCTGCCAGCAAGTCTGCCCCGAAGACAAAGCCCACTCCACTGCTCACAGCATACACCTGGCTCAGCTGCCTGCTGTCCTCTGAGCCCCAGCTCATCCCCAAAGCGTGGGTGTCCTCAGTGGAAAGACCCTGGGTTCAAAGGGTGCACCCACTCCTGTCTCTAGGGGTTGTGGGAGGGCTGCATTGGGCTGCTTATCCGTACCCTGTCCTCCATGGCCCCACCCCACAAGGATGCCAGGGTCCTTAATCAACTTGCTAGCAAGTTGCCCACTCCCCTTGGTTGGCCATAGTCCCACCCAGGAGTTTGTGGGAGCTACCACGGTGACTGGAAGGGTCACCCTGAGGAATTCGAGGCCAGAGGCAGGAGGAGTGCTTTTGAACTGGACGATGTCCACTGTGGGATGTCTGTCACAGAAGTGCCCATGCCCTTTCTGGTGGGAGCAAAGTGTGCTCTGTGCCAGAGCCTCTGCTGGTGGCGCTGAGGGCTGCTTGGGCAGCTGGGCTGGAAATGGTATTTTTAGCTCATCCCTTAATCTGTCATCCACAGTGCAGTAGCCACTGGCCTTAGTGCCCATGGTGCCCAGTTCTTTGCCCAGGCTGGTGTTGGGGTGGGACTCTGCCAGAGGGCCCCGTGATGGCAGGCCCTTGGACTGTCGAAACACCTCAGGGCCACACTAGCGATGAGAGCCTGGGCTACTGTGGGCGGGGCGGGGGGTGGGGGGCTGCTGGAGTGAAGGACACATGAATGGCTGCTACCCACCACCTAGTCGGGACAGCAGGGCTGCTTGCAGCAGTTTCTGCCTTCGATAGCTGCCAGCAGCAGGCGCCCATCCAGGAAAGGGACCACTCATCCTACACCTCTGGCTTGTGGGCTCTGTGTTGGCGTGTAAATGGTTTGTGAGATCTGTATTCGTGTATGTGTACATGTGTGGTCTGAGTAAGATCCCTGCCTGTTGTGTGCATGTACACAAGTGGTCTGTGAGCTCTGGGCTCCTGTGTGTCACCTGTGGTCCCTGTATGTGTGGTGTGTGCGAGCTCTGTGCTCATGTGCCTTTGCATTTGTGGTCTGCGTATGCACTGTACCCATGTGTGTGTAGATGTGGGGTCCATGCATATGTGGTCTGTGTCATCTGTGTGCGCATATGTGGTCTGTGTCTATTTCCTGTGTGATCTGCATGTGTCATTGTGGGGTCAGTTGTGAGTAGTCAGTAGGAGGTCTTGTGTGTCCATCTAGGGTCTGCATATGCTGCGCACAGGCACTGCATGCACATGCCTGCCTTCTCGTGAGCCAGGACCCAGCTGTGTCAGGCTGCTCTTGGCCACAGTGCCCAGGCGGCTGGCACCTGCCTTCACTCCACAGACGCTGTCTCTTGTGGTTCCTTGTCTGGCCATTTCACTGAACTCCAGGCCCAGACTGGTCTGACGAGCTCCTCCTCCTGGGTGGGGCAGAGGCGGACTCTTCCCTGAGTGGGCTTGCCTGTGTGCTGTCCCTCAGGATAGGCCCCGGTCCCTATTCTGTGCCGCTGGCTCCTCTTGCTGCTGCTGGCTAGACTAGGCTCCCAGTGATGTTTCTGAGCCTGCCTTCCATGCTGTCCCTCCCCAGACCAGACCGTGGGGTGGGGTGGGGGTGGGCTTCTGGGTGATGTGATAGGATAGGCTCCTCGCTGGCTTTGGGCAGCAGAGAGTAAGTGCTGAAGGGACAGTAACTGACGCTGGGAAGGCCTTTGCGTGGTGCAGGGGCTACAGGCTGAGCAACTTGGAGTGTTTTGTTGTGCACTGCCCCAAGGCCTGGACCAGCTGTGAAAGCCAGCAGGTGGGATGTGGGTTCTGGCTCCTCCGAGTCTGTCCTGGCAGGTCAGAGGCCTGTGCCTCCTGGACAGGCAGTGACAGTCATACCACTTTTGAGCAGCCTTGCTGGCCCGCCATCCCTTCTGCACTGTGGGCGTGGCCAAGAGGGGACCGCAGGGCCCTCCTTGGCCCTTCTGCAAGATGGCCCACTCAGCCTGCTGCCAGAGGCTCTGAGGGTGGAGTTAGTGTGAGTTGCCACCTTGAGAGGAGGACTGGGCCTTCCAGGCTGCATCCTGAGGGTCCTGGGGGCTGCAGGGTGGGGGCAGGAGTGTGGTGAGAAGCCTGAGGAGGGCTGGGCCCAGGCTGGGGAGGGGTTCTATGCCTAGAGCTTTCGAGGCTCCCTCCAGCTAACTCAGACTGCTGGTCCTCCTCACCCAGTGACCCAGCCTCTGTGATGAGACACCTCTGTGCAGGCACCCTCGAGTGCCGTGTAGCCTCTAATTTGGGTTGTGAAATGTGCAAAGTTTAGAGGAGCCCCTCCGCTCAGGTCCAGTGTCTATCTTTGACGTGTGTGGCCCTGGGGCACGTGGTGTCCAGTGCACGTTGCTGAGTTAAGCCCCCAAGGTGCCCGTCTGTGGGGACTTGGCTGTGGGAAGGTCTGACTCAGCGCACTGATCCTGCCTGTTTGTTTGCAGGAAGCTCTTCGTGGGCGGTCTGGATTGGAGCACCACCCAAGGTAGGTGTGGGGGGTGGGCAGGGACCCTTGCCTGGTCCTGTGGTGAGTTAGGCACGTGGGGTTGGGACCCTCCAGTTAGGCTCCTGGGACAGGTTTTAGATGGTGGGGCTTGAGCTGCAGTCCAGTCTGGAGAGTGGTCACAGGAGGCTAACACCACACCCTTTTTCCTGGGGTGCCTGTGTGGCCAGGAGGGACGGTGACGTTGGCATGAGAGTGCAGTAGCCTTCTTGAAGCCAGGCTTCTCGTGGCCACAAATGGGACCCTGCCTTGTCCCCCCCACGAACCACTGGCGAACACACATTTGAGCAAGCTGGAGCCCTGTGAGCACACCACCACATAACCCAGCCCCTGTACTCTGTCTCCACTCTGAGGCACGTCTGTCTATGTCCCTGCTCTGAGCAGAGACGGACGTTTGTCTGTCTGTCTGTCTGTGTCCCCACTCTGAGCAGAGACGCTGCGCAGCTACTTTTCCCAGTATGGAGAGGTGGTCGACTGTGTCATCATGAAAGACAAAACCACCAACCAGTCGCGAGGATTTGGCTTTGTCAAGTTTAAAGACCCAAACTGTGTGGGGACAGTGCTGGCTAGCAGGCCACACACTCTGGATGGCCGCAATGTAAGTCTTCTCTCCTTCCTCTTCCCCTGGCCATGGGCCGGGTACAGACCTAGGGTGCGCACTCTTGGGGGACGGGGGTTGAGGCACAGGTTCGGTGAGGGTGGGAGGCTGGGGCTCAGGTTCAGGGTCGCTGCTGGCTCTTTCTAAGAACAGGAAGCATCTGCCTTACACTTCTCGGTTTGAAACTTTCCACAGATCGACCCCAAGCCATGCACACCCCGGGGGATGCAGCCAGAAAGGACGAGGCCCAAGGAAGGCTGGGTAAGAAGCTGGGGGCTTGTGGTGGCAGGTGGTCCTTCCCTCACTGAGGGTGAAGGCTCTGGGGGCTTGTCCCTTCCAGCACTCCTAAACCCACTGCCCTTGAGTTGGTTCTGACGCTCAGCGACCCGCATGGACAGCATCACTGTCCCCCTCAGCTGTGAGTGGGGTTGAATCACCAACCTCTTGCTCCGTAACCCAGTGCTCATCCCCAGGGCTCCTTCGAACTGAGACTGCCGCCCACTACTCGTGCTTTCCCTGTCCTCCACTTGGGCCGTGTCGGTCAGGCTGCAGCAGCCTCTCTCTGCTTAGCGGCATCTCCCCCTTGGGCAGTTGCGACTGTCCATGCTGAGGCCCTTAGTAGCTGCAGACGGCTGAGACCCTCAAACCCAGGGCTGTGTGCTTGCATTGGGCTAACAGCGGTCTGTTTGTCACATGGGTCCACATGGACCACCTCAGCGGGAGATTGCACCTCCTAGGGCCACAGCTTCATTGCCCACTGTTGTCCCTGGGCTTGGCATGCCACGGCTTCTGCTGTGACCCACTGTCTCCTGCAGCTGCCTTCTCCAGACTAGAGGCCAACCCAGGCCTGTGCTCCTATGGCGCTGGCACCCTCCAGTCTATCTACAACTGCAGAGCGCATTCTCACAGAGGGGCCCGCAGAGTCCAGCCACCGGGTCACCTCGGGATAGACCCTGACTGCAGGGCTGCGACCCGGCACCAAACCCGCAGGGGTAGTAGGGCCCAACGCGCCTGGTGGGGGGTGGAAGGGGGGGTGAGCAGAGGTGAGGTTTCACTGATCTGAAACCTGTGACCATCATGTGACATTCCCAGGGCCCTGCATGCACACATGCTAACCGCCTTCTCCTGTCTGAGACAGAAAGGACCCAGGAGCGATAACAGCAAATCCAATAAGATATTTGTCGGGGGGATTCCTCACAACTGTGGCGAGACAGAGCTCAGGGAGTACTTCAAGAAATTCGGAGTGGTAAGTGCTCCTGCCTCGGCCTGCCCAGGCAGTCCCGGAGGCCCAGCCCAGACACGTGTGGTTCCAGATCTCTCTCTCTCTCTTACACACATGCGCTCTCCCATGTACTTCCTACCCCATCTCATACAACGTGTACACATGCTCCCCTCACTCCCTCTCCCTGCCCTCCCCCCGCTGCGCACATGTGTGCAGTTCTGCCCTCTCTGTTACTTGTTTCTGGATTTTTTCGGGTTCCTAGAGGAGCCATGTGTTGGATGTGGTTTGTTTTGTAAGCCTGTGTGGCTCTCTGCTCTTCCTCGTACCCTCAAAGAAAAGGCTGGAAACCCAGCCTCCCTGCACACCCAATTCCCTCCATCTCCTCCCCCATGCATCTGTGTCCAGCCACCTGCTGGTGGCTCTGGCCTGGGTGTAGCCCCCATGGGTGCCAAGCATGAGACGCTCTGACCTGGGTCTGGCTCGCAGTTTGGCATACGCTGACCGGTCCTGTGCGGGAGTTGTCAGGAACCGGAGGGTGGCCTGGAGGGACTGATGTTGAGCAGGCAGCGGCGCTGTCACGTGCAGCAGGTGTGGGGGGCAGGAGGAAGGGCCCAGCTCCTCTTGAGTGTGTGGCAGGGTGTCGTGAGCCAGGACCAGGACCAGCTCGCCTCGGTGATCATTGATTGGGTCAAAAGCCACTCAGGCAGTGGGCTGGGCCTTGTTGCCCGTCTGCCACTCCTGCCTCTGTGGCCTCCCCTATGCCATGAGGGTGGGTGACTGGTTTGAGGTGGTGGGACCGCTCCCTCAGGCGTGCCCTCTCTGTCCTAGGTCACTGAGGTGGTGATGATTTACGACGCTGAGAAGCAGAGGCCCCGAGGTAAAGGCAGACCTCGTTTGTCCCGGAGCTTCCTCCCCACCCTCCCACCTCCCCTCAGATGGCAAACTATCTCACCCCGAGCCAGGCTCGGGCACAGGCACAGCCTTACATGGTCAGGGGCAGCCACGCCTGGCCCTGTGTGCCATGGCAGGCAGGCTAGTCAGGCCCCTCTGAGCCCTGGACGTTTTTTTCAGCCTTGCCCCCCATCCGAACGTGTTGTTGGGGCTCTTTCCTTACAGCCTCTGGTTTCAGGTTAGCACCCATGTAGTCAGATGCCCCCCTCCTGCCCTGCTGGAAGCCCCGCCACGCCGTGTCTGGGTGTTTTGTTTTTTCCTGTGATTTTTGGGGCCCCTGCAGTGAGTGGAGCAGGCAGGAGGAGGGTGAGGAGTGGAGTCCAGAGTCCCCGTGGTGGGGAGCTCGCGACGTCCTGCTGCCCTTTGTGCCCGCCTCAAGTCCCTGGAGCGGCAGCCCCTGGCCCGCCGAGTGGGCACCGCAGGACAGCATGCTCCGCCATGCTGGAGAATAGTTTGCCATTTGAATTTCCATCCCTCCTCCTCCTCATGATGAAGTAATGTGCTCCCCACTTCATGTTAAATATTAAGCTGTTAAGTCTTAGTCTTAATTTTAACTTAGACATACATGCTAGTGATCTGTTGAGTGTCTGGTAGTGAAGTACAGTAGCTGTTAAGTAAGCTGTTCCTTTGCATTGTGTGTGATTAACGATCTCTTGAGATTTCTCTTCTCCAGGTGCTAAGTGTTATCACACAGGTACAGGCCAGGTCCACAGTCAGGAGGGCGCGGGCGCTCCAGTGGGGTCTAAACGAAGTTTCACTGTGTTTGCCCTTCTGCTCCTCCTGGTGACGCCCATGGCAAACACCCTCCCTAGGCCCCTGGCGTGTGGCCCCAGCCGCCCGAGGAGCAGCCGCGTGAGCCGGGCTCCATACCGGCCTCGGGCAGGCACTGCGGTTGGGATGTGTCCTCCTCACAGCCTAGCTTCTGTTCCAAATACTGTCTCCCGTCTGGAGAAGCTTGGGGACCCCAGGACTGCTACCCGCCCCCCTCCCTGCCAGTCTGCCCATCCACTACCGCTGGGATGGGAGGAGCTGGCCTTGGGAGCCCTAGTGGTCAGGCTGCCAGCCTTGGTGCCTGCTCAGTCACAACGTCAGGCTGTCCTCTGCTTCAGGCCCCGGGGTGCCCTGGGAACCACCTTCCTCTTTGCTTGACCACTTCTCAGCCTTTCAACAGGACTGTCTCACCTCCTTTTCACACCCTCCCCCTTGGGGATCAGGCCAAGGAGGTGGTAAATAGGGTCACATAGGGTTCTACACGTGTGTGTGTCTCACTGTCTCCAGGACGGCCCCCAGTACCCACGCTGCTGTGTGTGTGTGTGTGTGCGCGCGCGCGCGCGCGCGCGCACTCTCCCCCCACCCCCTTGCGCCTTGCCGCCCCATGCTCCTAGGCTCTATCCCGGGTTCATGTTCATGCTCTCTGTGTACACCTGTGCCTGTCTGTTGTCACGTGTGCATGCTGGGGACACAGGGCCTTGCTCCTGCTGGTGCTTCACTGGCCTTTTTGTCCCCTCTCCCCGCCCTACTTGCATCCTGCCCCCAGTGCTGGACACACTTATCCTGCCCGGTCCCATGTGTCGCTTGAAGGCTGTCCGTTGGGCTGTGCCCCAGCTCCATTGGGAGCTTGTTCTTCTGGTCCCCCATGCTGTAAGCTCACTGCTTCTCCACACAGCCACCCCCACAGTGCCCTCGGCCCATGTCCATGTGTTCTCCTACAGCCTGGGGTCTGTGTCTGGCTGCATATGGCCACCCCCACACTGCCCTCTGTCCGCAGCCATCTTGCCTTCTCCTGTGGTCTTGGGCTCGTCTCTGTCTGTGTACATGTGGCCACCCCACAGCACTGTCCGCCTGTGTACATCCTGTGTTGTCCCTCGGTCTCGGGTCTGTCCCAATCTTGGGTGGGAGCCATGGTCCTCCTTGCACCCTGGGTTAGTCTAGTGCCATTTGCTCAGCCAGTCCTGCCCTGCCCTCGCACCAGCCCAGACCAACCAAACTTCGTTTACACTGCCACCCTCTCCTCTCCTGTGGAGTCACTCGATTGTTCCTTTTGGAGTTTTCTGTTTTGATCATATGATGCCTCCTGCTCTTGCTGCTGGCAGCAGATTGAGCTGCTGGAATCCATGTTGGCCTGTATCTCTGTGTATTTTAATTTACTTAATGACTTATTTACCTAGTTATATACATATTTATATACGTAGACTTATATATACATATGCCTATATCTACATCTATACGTGCGTGTATCACCTCTGGTAGGATGGACTCCGTGGGCTTACCCAACGGCGTTGGATAAGCTTAGCGAGGCGCGCGCTGTGGCAGGGCCTGTACTGACAGCTGTACACGGGTCTCCCCGCTGTCAGCATTAGCTGCAGAGCAAACTGCAAACCGAGGGGGAAAGCCGGGTTTCAGAAAAGCCCAGACATGCACCATGCCCACACCTGGCTAGGCATATAGAGACCTTCGCTGCTCGCACACCTGCCTGCAGCCACCCCAGGGCTTCTACTTGGCTCCTGCTGGGACATTCTAGCAGCCGTCTGCCATGCGGTTACCTCACCACTGTCCTTACTGGTCCCCACTGGGCTTGACTCTCACCTCCCCAGAGTCCAAGTTTACTCGTGGACTTCTGGTGCCCAGGGCAGGGAACTTACTAGGGCCTCAGTTGCTGCGTTGTGTGCCAGCGGGCAGCTTCCTCCGCATCTGGCCCCTGACAGTGGCCTGGGTGGGACACAGCTCCAGGGACCGCCACCCCTCCCACACGGCGCTTTGCTGAGACCCGGCTGATCCCTCGGTCCATCCCTAATACTGTTGGTCATCCTGTTTTGTGTCACAACACCCTGCTACCTTGATTCACTCTTCGTCGTTGGCTAGGTTTTGGATTTATTACTTTCGAGGACGAACAATCAGTGGACCAGGCTGTCAACATGCATTTTCACGACATCATGGGCAAAAAAGTGTGTAGTTGTAGTTTTATTTTACCTTAAGACCAAACCAAGTCTTAGGCAACCTAGGGGTTCCCCTGGCAAACACCCTTTTTAGAAGACCGGCCGGTAGGCTGCCCTGCCGAGCACCAAGCCACAGAGCCCTGGGCTCAGGACATGGTGGCTAGTGGGCTGAGGGGGTGGACTCCCTTGCCCTAGGGGAGGGCCAGGTGGGAGGCAGGACTGGGGAGGGCAGGGGCAGGGCGGGCGCCCAGGCCATGGGGCACATGCAGCCTGGCAGGCTAGCCCAGGGGGACCTCGGTGTTGCTTCAGGCTTGGTCGCAGTTACCACTCCTTCAGATGTCTGTCTCTCTCATGCGATTGTCTGGTCCCGGCCCGAGGGCGGGACGTGCAGAGGACCTCGGAGCACTGAGGCCTGTGTCCAAACCAGTGAACCGTAAACATCCTGAAGGATTGGTGTGTTTCAATGGGGCCACCTCGTGTGACCCTGGGACAACCACTGCTCTCGTAGAGTTAACCCCGTGCGGTTTCATCTTCATACTGTGTTGCCGCCACGGAGGTGACGGGGGCGGGCCAGGCCCCCCTTTGACAGCCTTGCCCCCAGTGAGCAGTCCGGGGGAGGACACTGGCCAAGCTCCCATGGGAGGGACAGCTGACGGTGGCCTAGGCCTCCCTTCTGCAGGAATCCTGTGCAGGCAGTGGTGTGTGCCTGTCCCTCAGACTCCCTGCTGGTCTCTCCTCCAGCAGGCTCTGCAGTCCCCATCCCAGGCTGGCTCTGACCCCTGGTGTGCAGGCCAAGGTTCTGGCCTTGCCCTCTTCAAAACCCCTTGTTGGCAGAGCTGCCTGGGCAGAGAGGACGTTACTGCCCCTCGTGTCTATTGCGGTCTCACTAAGCCCCCAGGAGACTGACCAGCTGTGCTCGGCTGGGCTGACGAGCAGCCTGTGGAGGGCTCAGCTCACGGCCAAGGACGGACAGAGGCAGTGCCCACATGTCCAGGTATCTGATGGGGTCAAGAAAGCTGCAGCGGGATCAACCCTCGAGTTTAGGACCCTCTTCGGGGCTCCCTTGGAATGGTGGGTGTCAGTGATGTCCTTTCCAGCTCTGCTGACCACAGGACCGAGCCTCTGGGTTCCTCCCCAGTAGGTGCCCAGCCCCAAGCTCAGCTCGTGGCCTGTGTCCCTAGTCTGTGGATGCCCTGTTCCTCCAGTTAAATGGGGGTGCCTTATGCCCTAGTCTCTTGAGACCCCCTGTTAAATTGGTGTGCTCCCTGCTGCTGTGTGAGGGCCCCAGTTAAATGGGGGTGCCCCTGCCAGCGTGCCTCAGACCCCTTCTTAAGCAAGAATTGGGGTGGAGGCAGCAAGTACTTTCTTCAAGTCCCAGGGATGCTCGGGAGCCTGGCCCCTCACAGGGCTGAGTGTAGCCTGAGTGGCGCTCTGAGCAGCCCCTTAGTCCTGCTGCCCACCTTCAGCTTGACGGGGTGGAGGGGAGGTGGTCCCCCGAGGCCTCTTCCTGTGGCTTCTCCACCAGGAAGGACTTCAGGCCTAGGAAAGGGCCCTGCGTGTGCCCCTAAGATGCCAGGGGGTTGGGGGGCAACGGGATCTCTTCTTTGCTGTAGCCAGGCCGTGGCAGCAGTCAGAACGTGGGGACCACCGTTAGCCAAGGGGCTGCTGTGGCTGCCGCAGCGGGCTTCGGTTAGGGTTAGCAGTGGGCTTCAGTTAGGGTTAGGGTTAGCAGTGGGCTATGTGCGCCTGGGCCCCGCCTCTCCCCGCCCCCTCCCTCAGGGGCAGAGGAGGCTGGCTGGGGCCGAGAGACACAGTATGAAGATTGCTTACGAGCCAATGTCCATTTACTGCATGTTTGTTTACTTTTTGTTAGATGTACCGTAAGGCTCTCTTATCACATCCATTCCCTCTGACATTGTTTTGAGTTAATTAAGATTTTTTAACCGTTAGCCTGGGGAAGGTAAGTCTTTATCTTCCATTAGACATTTTAAATAAACCTTAAGTAAACAAACCAACCGTGTTTCTCAGGTATAAGCTCAAGTTGCAGGCAGTGGGTGGGCGCAGGCCCTTGGCGCCCCAGTGGCGCCCAGCCCAGGCTCTGGTCTCTGTGGCTGGGACCCAGGCGAGGTGGGTGGGGTGAGGTGGGGGGCGGGGGGTGTCAGCCCCCAACAGCCTGACCCTCGGCCTGTGCCTCCAGGCAAGGCCAGTGTGGCTTCCAGATGCACCTGTTGTACCTGAGAAACATTCTTTTTTTAAAACAATAAAAATTTTAAAGAGAAAATAAATAACTACTGGCCTAAATAAGGTTTATAGTTTAAGTCTTTAGTCTTAAGCCATAAGATGCTAAGTGTAGTTTTAAGTTACTTGCGGGTGTGTCTGACGGGAAGGGCTGGGATCCCGGCTGCCCCCTAAGCCCCAGCTCGGTTTGTCCAGGTGGAGGTGAAGCGGGCAGAGCCGAGGGACAGCAAGAGCCAGGCGCAGGGCCCGCCGGGGGCCAGCCAGTGGGGCAGCAGGGTTGTGCCCAGCGCTGCCAATGGCTGGGCTGGCCAGCCGCCGCCCACATGGCAACAAGGATACGGCCCGCAAGGTAAGGCCCCAGGTGTGTGGGTTCTGGGGGGCGGGCTCCGTTACCACCCCTTCACCAGGTCCTCCAGAGGGTGCCCCTGTGAACTGCCTCCCCCTTCCTCCGGCCAGCGTAGTGTCACAGGCGCTCGTGAATCTGCACTGGGCCAAACAGCAGCTGGTGCACTTGTCTCAGTGCCAGGTGCCTGTGCACTTGCTGGTGCTCTGTCACGGCTCCCGTCACAGGGACTCTGAGCCCCTGGTTTCTGTCCACACCCAGGCGGGTGCTCTGGCCGAGCCTGGAGATCTCGTTGCAGCACTGTGGTGGTGGCAGGAGAGCAGTCGGTAGCTCTTTGAACTCAGGATAGTAATTAAAGGGCTGAGAGGAGGACTGGGTGAATCCTGGTCGGCGATGTGCTGAATGTGAGTAACAGAAAGATGCACAGGGCAACTCTGGTTAGTGTCCACTCCATCGCAGGGTCTGCAGCTCCATCTCTAGTACAGGAATAGGGAGGTTTCATGGAGGGGGAGCCACTGTCCTTGGGCAGACATCGCCCATTTCCTTGGAGCTGAGTCTGGCAATGCTATGCCTGTTTTGGGGGGGCCCAGGGATCATCCTGTGCTGGACCGTTGGTGTGGCTGCCGCTCAGCAGGGTGCATCTGGCTGGGCAGGGCAGCTTTGTCTGTGTTCAGTGTCTGTTCAGCAGGCCTCTGCCTTGTCAGTTGGGCTGGCTGAGAACAGAACTGGTCACGGGCTGCCAGGAGCACCCGAGAGCTCAGGAGGTGAAGGTCAGGCTGTCTCCTGGGCCTGTGAACAGTCTCATCCCACTGCAGTGACTTGGGGAGGCAGGAGGGCCCAGGTCCTGGAGCTGAGCTTGCCCCACATCTGTCCTGCCACTTACACTTTGGGGGCCAGCCCCCCTCTGGGCCCTGGACACCTCCGTGGTGGCTGCCCAGCATGAGATGACACACTCTCCACTTACAGGTCTAGGGCAAATGCAGGACGGCCTCTGGCCACCAACTTACTGGCTGTCCCACCCCTCCCTCCTCCTTTCTCCCTCTCCTCCACCCCTACCCTCAGAGGCACTCGGGTTCTCACCAACCCCAGAGGGAGCTTGGTTGAGAACTGGCCAGGGGCCCAGGTAGGGCGCGGGACACAGCGCCCTTTCCTCCCTGGACATGGTGTCCCACCACACCAAGTTCCCTCTTGTTTCCCGTGCAGGAATGTGGGTGCCGGCAGGACAGGCGATCGGTAAGTCCAGCTTCCTGCCAGAGCCAAGGCAGTGTCCGCCCTGTCCCTGGTCAGCATGTGTACAGTCTCTGCCTGGATAACTCCCCTCTTCTTTGGCAGGTGGCTATGGACCGCCCCCTGCGGGCAGAGGAGCCCCCCCGCCGCCACCACCATTCACCTCCTACATTGTGTCTACACCGCCTGGGGGCTTCCCTCCCCCCCAGGGCTTCCCCCAGGGCTACGGGGCTCCTCCACAGTTCAGTAAGTGCAAACTGGGCCCTGGGACTGTCCCCCTGCTGTCTACAATGTGGGGGGGTGGGAGGGGACGCCTGTGAGCAGGGCTCTGTTGACCCTCCTGCTTTGGCATTTATAAAGCCCCTCGGCACCTGTCCCCCACCTCCCTGAGTGTGTGGGCTTCCTCAGGGCACATGGGTGGTCATCCCGAGGCCTCTGTGCTTGGCCCAAGGGTGCTGGTGAACACCCCCCCCCCCATGTCCCATGGGGTCTCACTAGCGCAGGTGGGTTCCTGGGAGGTACTGCCCGGTCTGAGCTGGGGCCGCACACTAGCATGTCTCTCTCCTGTGCACACAGGCTTTGGCTACGGGCCTCCGCCTCCGCCGCCTGACCAGTTTGCTCCCCCGGGCGTCCCTCCACCACCAGCCACCCCAGGGGCCGCGCCATTGGCCTTCCCCCCGCCGCCCTCACAGGCCGCCCCTGACATGAGCAAGCCCCCCACGGCCCAGCCTGACTTCCCCTACAGCCAGTACGGTGAGTCACCTGGGGGCTCCCCTCCTCTCTGCCCAGCAAGGCTGGCCTGGCGCAGAGCCCATGTGGTGCCCTGTGGGCTGGAGCACAAGGTGCTGCTGTCACTGGAAGAGCAAGCACCAGGCTCTGGGAACTCAGCTCGTGCGCAGTTGGCCTCGGCGCCAGGGTCCCCATCTGCTGGCTTCCAACAGACCAGTGCATGGATCGTGTGGACGCTGGGTGATGTGTGGAGTGGCCTCCTCACTGGTCACCAGGTGGTCCTGTTGCCTGCCCTAGCCGGGCTCAGGCAGGCACATGACATGTACACGTGTCCACATGCATGCACTCAACGTGGCTGGCCCTCTGTGCCAGGTGGGAGGGGCTGAGTGGCAGCTTTGGTCCCAGCCTGAGGCCCACGCATCGAGCTGTGCTGGACTGTGCTCCCGTCCCTGAAGAGCAGCGCGGGGACGGCGGGCCTGGGGTATGCGTGCCG
>NW_022111359.1:120432-137360 GCF_000313985.2 Echinops telfairi | reverse complement strand
TGGGCGGCTGGGGTCGTCACCCTGGTCTCGTCTCTCACCAGGCCCGGGTTCCTACCCTCCAGACCCGGCAGGCTTCGGGCCCCTGCTTTGTTTACTCCCTTATGGTCAGGCCCAGCACTGAGGTGGCCTAGGTAGGTGGCGCTCCCCGGGACCCCTCCCGCGCCCAGCTGGGATGAGGCTGCCCGAGCCCTGCGTCTGCCTGCCCGCCCGCCCGCCCACACACTTGGGGACACCAGCC
The DNA here is from genome assembly GCF_000313985.2 of Echinops telfairi. Classification (NCBI taxonomy): domain Eukaryota; kingdom Metazoa; phylum Chordata; class Mammalia; order Afrosoricida; family Tenrecidae; genus Echinops; species Echinops telfairi. The sequence goes on along the minus strand of NW_022111359.1, from coordinate 137,122 downwards.
GAGCCGTGATGCCAGCTCTGGGTCTTGGCCCTTCCTGCCTGACCATGAGGCAGTGGTGCTGGCGGCCACCCTCCACCGGAGCTTCTGGGTCCAGGCTCCTGGGGCCTGACAACGAGTTTGAAGCCACTGAGCTGGATGGCCACACCTGGTCCTGCCCCCTTCCCCTGTCCATGCCCCCCCTAACCCCCTTGGGAGGAGGGTACTGATGGGGCCTGGCCAGGGGCCAACGGGGTGCCCATGAACTGCCATCCTTGAAGGGGCATGGGCTTGCTTGAGCCCTCCATGCATGCTGCTCGAGAACCTTCAGAAACACTTGTCCAGAGTGTGTCTGATGTTACAGCCTGGGCCTGCTCTCCTGCTGAGGTCCTCAGGCTCTGGCTGCCCAGCTGGCCTTTTCCAGGGGAGTGGCCACAACCCATCTCCAGTGTTGGTTGTTTTTTTTCTTGGGGGGGGCCAGCTATGTGGGAAGTGGGGACTCTGGGCATGTCTCCCTGGCAGAGGTAGTGTGGTGGGTGCTGGCACCCTCATGTCCTGGCGCAGGCGTGCGACCAAGCACGGGACCTCTAAGGTCAGTGGCGTCTGAGACCTGGCCTCCAGTGTGTGGCCGGTGCTCACAGCCCTCTCCCCTTCCAGCAGGTTACGGACAGGACTTGAGTGGCTTCGGACAGGGTTTCTCAGACCCTAGCCAGCAGCCCCCCTCCTATGGAGGACCCTCAGTGCCGGGGTCTGGGGGCCCCCCTGCCGGCGGAAGCGGCTTTGGCCGAGGCCAGAACCACAATGTGCAAGGGTTCCACCCGTACCGACGCTAGCCGGCCCGTGGGCGGGCCCAGCCGAGACCGAGGACTCCGACCTGTGAGCTGGCGACAATCACACTACCTGACGGTGGGCGGGCGGGCGGGTGGGTGGGCGGGTGGCATCCGACGCAAGGCTGAGGGGGTGTGAACTGAGGGTCTGCAGCATCTTCCTTTCTCGGACCGTCAGCACAATAAACAGAGAGTCACTGGTTCAAACAACAGGGTTTTTAAAAATTGTCTTCAGCTTTAATTCAGAACTTCAGGTTTCTTTTTCTTTCTCTCATTTTTTTTCTGAAATTACTTTCCTGAGCCTTTGTGTTACGTGTATTATAAACTTTTATGTTGAAAGAAAAAATATACACTTACAAATTGTGAGATTTTTAAGAGAAATTTTCTACGATGTATCCTGGCTTGTTTCTTAATTTAAAGCAGGGTTCCGTCAAGCGCCGAGGGACGCAAGGTGCCTGTCCCTTCCTGTTGTTCTGGCGCCAGGGCCCAGGAACCCCAGGGCGCGAAGAAGAATCTACTGAGTGTTTTGTTTTCGTTCATTCCTTTTGTCGACTGGCGGTGTCTGCAGGCTCCCTGGGGTCCCCTGGGGCACCCAGCCCACGTGTCCAAGCCCATTGGGAGCCCTGGTGGCCCAAAGCCTGTGTCAGAAGCCAGCCTCCTCCTCGGGCATGTGTCCGTGTGTCCGCGCTGACCAGTTTGGCCCTAGTTTGAATAAAGAAGTGTGTTTGGATTAGAACCCACTTATGTCTGTTCTTCCCCAGCTGGGGTGCCAGCCCGGCTGCGGGTATCTGTTCACCAGGGTGCCTGCCTGGCTCGCCCAGGAGCAGCATGGGTGTTGGGCAGGGAGGCCAAGCATGCTCCAAGACTGAGGGGTCTGGTTGCCCTCCTGCCTTTGAGAGTCATTCAGCTGAGGTACATGACCATCACCGAACAAAAATGGTTCCCCACTTGGTGAGGGTGGGTTTGGGGCTTTGAGGAAGGGGCCTCAGTGTGTGTCTAAGCTGGGTGCTCTGGTGGTCGTGACCTGACCTCGGGTGAGGTGAGGGGAGCCATCTGAAGTTGCAGGCCAGCGGGTTTGGGGACCACAGTGGGAGTGACCTAAAGCTAGCCTGCACTTTGGGCAGTGCCCCCGGATAGCAGGGCCCCGTGTCCTGTGTGTGCAGGTGCACAGTGACCCAGAGTGCCCTCCTGCTGGCTGGGGGCTTGCCCTGGGCTTTGGACTCATGTCCATGGAGAGAGCAGGAATGGGCTGTGCCAGGAGGGTTGCCGGGTAGACTTGAATGCCACCCATCATCACAGGCGGGCCTGGCCCACCCCTGCTGCACACCATCCTGGAGCCCACATGGTTTCCACTGGACAGTACTTAATCTGCAGCCAGAGGGAGAGCTATAGGGGCCAAAGACCTGTTTCACACAAAAGTCCTAGCCTCAAATCGGGGGCCCTTGATGACTGGGGAGGATCAGTGTAGGCTATAACCTCAAAGCTGATCCCCAGATGAGGCTGGCAGCTTCTGTAAAGACATGCTCTCTGCTTTAGACTCTCTGTACCTGGACTTTGGGTACAAGAGAAGGGCCATCACCCTCACAGCCTCACGATAGAGTGCATTGTAGCCTTCGTGATAGGGACCCTCCTTGGCCGGCCCTCTGGTAACCCTGACATCCTCCTGAAAGCATATCCAAAGGTGAAGTCTGCACGTCCTTTCGTGTACATATTTTGACTACTTCCAGGACAGATCTGTAACCCTACGGGGGCAGTTCTACCCTGTCCTATGGAGTGCCGAGGAGTCAAAAGCAGACTCCATGGCAGTGGGTTTGGTTTTCGATTGAAGGCAGGTTGCTGCCCAAGAGCCTGAGGGTGAAGTGGGTCAGCTCAAAGGGCCTGGTCTGTGTCCCAAAGATGAGCAGACAGCTGATTTGGAGCAGCCCGGCCATGCGGTTCCCCGACAGCCAGGAAGCCCCCACAATTGAGGATGAAGCCAGGCCCTGTACCCTGCTTCCTTCCCTCTTAGCTCTGATAGCAGAAATGTCGTTTTGTGTTTTTCTTTGTTCTGGGTCCGTGAGCCCAAGGCTTTCCCACAGGGGAACCGAAACTGCATGACAAGCCCATAAACCCTCAGCCCAGCCCCGCAAGAGGTGCGCCGTAAACCTCCGCAGGTGGGAGCCATCATGTAGGTTACGAACCGAACCGGAACACGATGTTGGGCTAAGAAAGGGATAGTGACCCGCTCAAGCACCAAGCGACCGGCTCTAGCGGGGGGTGGGGGGGTAGGGAGAGTGTCCTCCCCGAACAAACTCGCTGCCATCGAGCCAATTTTGACTCAGTTCTAACCGGACGGTAGCTCTTTAAGGGAGCAGAAAGCCCCCTTCCGGTTAGCAGCCCAACGCGTGACCACAACGCCAAGAAGTGCTAGGAAAGTTAGGTCTCCCTTCGCTAACCCCAGAACTCTGTGCTACGGCCTCCCGACAGCAGGGGGCGCGCGCCATCCACGGGAAAGCGGAAGCGCGCCCGCGCGCATGGTCAGGGGGCGGTGCACGTAGAGCGATCTCGCGTTAACTGCGTCGGCGCGGGAGCAAGCGCTCTTTCCCATAGCACCGACGAGATGGTGAGTACTGTGTTTCGCGTGTCTGCGCCCGGCCCATCCGGTCCCATCCGGGCCGGGGCAGCGCAAAAGGCGCCGGAGTCAGGGCGCCGCGGCTGCTGCGGCCTCCGGTGACCCGGGTGTGGGGATGCGAGCGGGCTTGGTGATGGGTTAAAGCCAGGAAGGCCCGCCGGTGGCGGCGTGTCTGTGCGGGCCTCCAGAGCGGTCCTCGAAACCTGGGAGGCCGACTTTGGCCGCGGGCGGGGGTCGGCGGCCTGCTCACCTCCGCCCCGGCTCCGCGCAGGCGGAGGTGGAGCAGAAGAAGAAGCGGACTTTCCGGAAGTTCACCTATCGCGGCGTGGATCTGGACCAGCTGCTGGACATGTCCTAGTAAGGGGCTCCTGGGGCTCGCGCTGGGCCGGGTGGACGCAACCAGTCACTACCTGATGGGCAAGGGGCTCACGGACCGGGGATCGATACGCCTCTCCTGTGTCAGCGGGGCCCTGGCAGCGGCCCGGGCTGGGTGTAGGCAGAACCTTCGTCCGAGGGCTTGGGAGGGGGCCACGCGGGCGGCTTGACCCCGATTGACTGTCAAGTGCGAGGACTTCGGGGCTAATCAGGCCGCTCCCTCTCGGGGGACCTGGGGCGCGCTGTTGCCCCCGCACCCCCTTCCCGGGGGGGCCGGGGGGCGCAGGGGTGCGTGGCGAGTGCCCAGGGCTCAGGCCGCCGTGTCCGCCTCGTCAGCGAGCAGCTGATGCAGCTGTACAGCGCTCGGCAGCGGCGCCGCCTGAACCGGGGTTTGCGGAGGAAGCAGCACTCGCTCCTGAAGCGGCTGCGCAAAGCCAAGAAAGGAGGCCCCCCCCATGGAGAAGCCGGAGGTGGTGAAGACGCACCTTCGCGACATGATCATTCTCCCGGAGATGGTGGGCAGTATGGTGGGCGTGTACAACGGGAAGACCTTCAACCAGGTGGAGATTAAGGTGTGAGCAGTGCGCCTGGGCCGCCCCGCCCCTCCCACTGGCCCTACTCTCTGCTCAACCTTCTGACCTTCTGTTGCAGCCGGAGATGATTGGCCACTACCTGGGCGAGTTCTCCATCACTTACAAGCCTGTCAAGCACGGCCGGCCCGGCATCGGGGCCACCCACTCATCGCGTTTCATACCCCTCAAGTAGTCCTTCAGCCAATAAAAGGCTCCCTCTCCTGACCTGAGCCTGAGCCTTCCTTCAGCACCTGCCCTCCTCGGTGTCTAGCCCTCCCCATCACTCAGTGGGTATCTGGTTGGCAACCCCCTGCTTTCTCGACTCCTCTTCATAAAAGGCAAACGGTGGGGGGGGCGGGGGGATCAGTAACCCTAATCTCGGACCTTGAGGAAAGGGATGCGAATGGTCAGGCTCTCCAGAGCAGTACCGGGGCTGTGTGGTGTGAGGAGAACCAGCTGAGTGATGAGCTAGAAGGGACCACCTATTCCGGCAACTTCTGGGACTTGACCCCAGGAGCACCCCAGGTCGGGTTCACACTGCCTAAAAGAGAGTACATCTAGGCTTCTGAGAAAGACACAACCCACACCATGAGCCAGCTCCACTGTGGGACGACAGCCAAGGCCATGTCCTGACCATGAAGACCCAGTGATGCTTTGGCGGCAATGTGCTTATTGGGTGTGCTGCGGTGTGACCGTCCCCAGAGCCACATGAAGGGGGGTGGGGCTGCATGGGTGGTGCTCATGCGGGCCCAGTGGAGGTTGGGTGCTGGGAAGCCCAGTGCACTCCGGGGTCTTTGCCCACCTGACCTGCTAGCTGTAGTTAAGCAGCAGGAGGGCTGGCCAGGGGTCTCCTCACTGTCAAGAAAGGAGTCACGTTTAAAATGGGCTGCAGTCGAAGTCAAACATTCATTGGCTGCAGTGCAGTGGCGGCCATTGTCTAACCGAGAATTGACCTCCGATCGGCCTGGGGGACAGTGGGAGCATCCAGTTGTGAGTTGGTTGGACTGAATTGTGATTGCCAGCCTGCTGGGCCATCTCCCTACCAGCAAGAGGAGCCAGGAGCGGGGTCCATTCTCTGGACCCTAAAGCCTATGCACAGTAACCCTTGATGCACGAGACGCAGCTTTGATAGAACTAGGAGCCCAAGACTGAAGATGGTGGAATCCGTCTACCAAGCAAACACTGTGAGCCCTTGTTGGAGCTGAGTGTCTCCCTCCAGACAAGTGAGGTGGAGGCTGGGCAGTCTTGGAGGCGTGGTGGCCGAGTGGTCACACATGGGGCTGCTACCTGCAAAGTCAGCAGTGGGAAACCATCAGCCACTCTACTCCAGAGACTGGCCTTAACGTGGAGAGAGTTAAGTCTGGGAAACCCACAGGGCAGTTCTAGCCTGTTTTCTAGGGTCACTAAGAGTTGTCTGAGCCCTCATTGCCTATCCCTTTGTGCAGTCCCAACAAGGTAATGAATGGCCTCAGGCCCTCAGCTGCCCTGTCAAGAGTAATTGTATCATGGTCCTTTGTAAACGGATTGATCTCTTAAGGCTCATAATTATGAAGGAAGTTGAGACCATTTTGAAATGGGGAACAGGCTTGTTCACACATCAGATGGGAGGTGGCTGCCCCCTGCTTTGTGCCACCTGGGCCTGTGAGTGGCAGAGCCCCGGTCAGAAGGCAGGATTGGCTCCCTTAAAGAGGCACTGTCCATGGTGGGTCTGGAAGTTAATAGGCAATAGCCTTCAGGTAGTGGGTGCTAACCCCACCCCCAGGCATCTCCCCAGAAGGCCCCTGCTCAGTTTCCAACCTCCCTATCCACAGTTCTTGGATGCCAATGGGAAATTAGCAGCTACCCCTTGAATTCCCCACTTTTCAAGGCACTCAAACAGGCCCAGGCAGCCTTTCCTATCTCACATGTGCCACCCGGTCAGCTCTGCCCTGCCCTAAAGTACAGGAATGCTTCCCAGCAAGGGGTCTTGAGCGCTGCCTGAACCTATGCTCCCTGCTCCTGCCAGTGGCCACCAGGTGGCCTGTCGCCGCCACCTTGCAGAGCCCCATTTTGCCTTTGCTCTAGCCACATGGACCTCCTCACTGTCCTTATAGTGCACTAGATTCAGGCCTGGCTTGGACAGACGAAGCGTTTCCAGGGCGTCCCTCCGTGTGCCCCCCACCTTGCAGAGCTCTAGTCGCCCAGTCCAGGGACCTCCTGCCTGAGACCACCCCCCCTCGGAGCACCCCCTCTCCGACATCGCCAGGGTCTTCTACTTCCTATTCTGGAACCTCCCCACCCATCACCCTCCCCCTACGGAGTTCCTCAAGTCCTGCAGAACCCCATCCTAGGAGACCCTGACCTAGCTGTGTGAGTTCCTGGGGTTGAGGGTGGCCCTTCCCGCTCCTCCCTCCTCCCTTCGCGCAGGCGCATGGGCGTCGCCGGACGGGTCCCTCGGCTGCCGAGGGGCGGGGCGGCTGTCAGGCCAGGGTGGCGGCAGCTTCATGGGGCTCCTGGGTCTGCTACATTCGACCTTGTTCGGGGACCAGTTAGGGTGCCGGCCAGGCCGTGGGCACCTTTTTCCGGACCAGGTAGGTTGGAGGGACGGGTGGGATTTAGACAGCCGGCCAGCGAGGAGGCAGACAGGCTGGGGTGGGGCCCGCGGCACAGGGATAGGGTGGGGGGCACAGGGGCGTCCCGGAATTGACGCTGGGGTCTTGTGCAGTCGCCTAGGAGACGGTTACCAGGGAAACCGTCAGGGAGGGGGTTGTCGGGAGACACCTACACTGCAGTGACCCCCCACCCTCCGCCTACGATTTGCTAAGGCTCCCTGAGAGCGGAGGGCCTGGGTGGAGGTCCCCCAGGGTCTCCTTGCAGCTTGGATGCGAAGAAGGGCCAGGCCGGGGCGCTTGAAACTAGGCGCCCAGGGGACCAAACCACGCCCTACGCCATGCTGGACTCTGTCCCCTCCAGCCCTGAGAGCAGGTCTCAGCCCACAGATGCTAACCCTAACCCTCTCCACCGACCCCCACACACACACTCTTAACGAGCTCCAGGGTCATGCTGAATCGTGACACTAGAACCACTCCGGAAGGCGGGGAAACTGAGGCCGAAATCCAAGGTCACACCCCGAGCAGGGCCGGACCTTGAGCGCCCTCCCTGCAGAGGGAGGGCCTGCGGAAAACCTGCCCGGTCCGGGGGAGCTGTCCGTGGTGCTGACGGGACCACCCGCCGCCCCTTCCGGAGAGGGAAGCTGAGACCTGGGTGACCCCCTGCTCCCACGCACACACAGTCCCCTCACCTGCCAGGCCCTGCGCTGTCAACGTCGAGGTCATGTGACCTGGTCTGTTTCTCTCTGCCTTTCCCGTACCTCGGAGGAGGGGGCCCTGGTTCAGCCCCCAGCCTCCTGCAGAGGGCAATGGGGAGAGAAGATGGGATACTAAGCAGACAAGGATGCCCCAAAGTCAGGCCCAGATGTCGCCAAGACTCTCCATTAGTTGACTTCTATGAGTTCAGGCTGCTGGACTGCAGCCTGTGAGTCGAAGCTCACAGGACACAGGAGAGCATGGACCCAAGCGGGCACCTCATCTGAGCTGGACTGTCTCACACTGCGTCCAGCAGGCCCCAGGATTTACAGAGTGAGCATTTAGGGTGTTCCTGAAGCACGCAGTCAAAGAGAACATGCCTTGGGGTCTGGGACTTCCATGTGACCTCAGCTGAGGATCTGACACCATGTGGCCCAGCCATGCCCAGTGAAGGCAGCCCAGGACCAGGGTAGTCCTCATTCCTGTAACAACAGCCATGAGCCCTGCCCTGAGCGGTAGTGCCCCACCTGTGTGAGGACTGGACTGGCCATGAGACCCTCAATGCTCTTGCCACCTGGAAGGCTCTGGCTGAGAGTAACCAGGGAGCCATGAGACTGGCTTTAGTCCAACTGGGAGGATCTAGTACCATCTTACCCACATGGCAGTGGAAAAGACCAGGGACAGAGACACATGCAGAAGGCACACATGGCTTGGGACAGCTGCATCTGGACTCTGTACCCCAAACCCCAACCTGGTCCAGTTCGTCCTCATCTCCCATGGTCAGCCTACCCCCAAGAGCCCCTCCATGCTCTCACTCTCTGTGTCACCCTTGGACCCAACCCCATCACCTGCCCAGCAGCCCCTGATCCCGCATGTACTGTGCCTTTGGCCTGGACACTTCCCCATGCTGACCACTTGGCCAGTCCTTATTCCTTCTGAAGAGGCCAGGGTTCTCTTCTCAGGGCAGCCTCCCCACCCCCACAGCAAGCTCCTCCCTGCACCATTGCCCAGGCCCCATAGACTGGGTGCCTCTGAGCCTGGCCACCCTAGACAAACAGGAAACCTCATGGTCCCCTCTGTGCTTGGCTTCAGTGGCTCCTGCCTCCCAGATGATCCCTGTGGCCATCACCCATTTTGCAGAGAAGGAAATTGAGGGCAGGTGGGGGTAACAGATGTGCCCTGCTGGGCTGGGCCCGGCCCCCTCCTGTTTCCAACTTTAACAGCAGGAAAGATGGGCTGTGGGTACAAACCCTCAAATGGCCTCTGGGACCAGGGACAGCTGAGGGCCAGGGCCATTGAAGCTCCAGGCCCCTCCCTGCTCTAGCAACATCCCTTCTGGGGCTTCCAGCTGTGAAGAGAGACAGACTCAGGAGGCTGGGAAGAGGCCCTAACTCAGGATGCACCAGGTGGCGCAACAAGCATTGTCACACCTTGACCCGGGCCCACCAGATTCGTGGGGGTGGGGAGGGAAGCTCGCCTGGCTGGAGCATTCAACCCCCACCCCATAAAGATTCTGATGTAACATCCCATCAAATCCTGAGTCTCCCATCCCAGGGCCTCTGAGGCGACTTCACCCATTCCCGGCGGTGGGGAGCCCTCCTCCGGTTCCCCGGGCGCCTCTTTCCCTGGTGGTGGTGGGGAGCTCAGCGCCCCTCAGATACAGCCCTGAAACCTGGCCGAGTGCCTGCACCCCGCGGTCACCGCTATCCCCGCCTTGCGCCGCCATTCGCTGTTGCCATGGCACTGGTCGGTCTTCCCGGGCTGCCATTGGGCGCCACGCCTGCATCTGCATCCCGCATCCTCCCCCGTGCATGGTGGTTTCGCCCCGCGCAGGGGAGGTGGCTGCGCCCGCTTGGCCAGGCCAGGACGCGGCTTTGTCCGTCCTGGAACCCCCTGCCCGCGCTGCCAAGAGCCCAGGCCCCAGGTCCAGGTGGGTCCTGCGGAGCTAGGGCGGGCCGAGGACCCAGGCGCAGAGCGTCCACCAGCGCAAGGGGTGAGACGGTGAGCGGCGTCTTGACGGATTGAGGGGAGGGGGCGCCACCTGCCTGCTACCCGGGGTCCATCCTATCGCCTGTCGGTGAAGGTTGGCTCTGGGTGGGGGCTGGAGGAGAAATGGAGCCCGGGGAAGGTGGGCATCTGTGTCGCTGAAGCCGGTGGCAGGCACACACCCACTCACAGAGGTTTCCAGAGACAGGCGGTGGCTTGCTGCATGCGGGATTGGAGCTGCGACACCAGCACTCAGTGCCCTTTTCTGCAGAGCAGGGCTTTGGATTGGAGGAGAGCGAAGGGTCTGGGGAGCCCACTGATCTCACACCTGCTACGACTCCCACCCCAATGCAGAGGGAGGCATGACCAGTGTGGCCCTCTTCTCCCTGAAGGTACCTGGCCTAACAGGAGAGAGGGCAAGCAGGAGGGCTTCCGGGAGGAGGCGACTCCACACCTTGTGAGGATGGCAGGACAGGGGGGCAAGGATCGGGAGCTACCAGGACGGTGGGCTTGTGGGCGAGTTGTCTTGGTCCTGAGGCTGCTGGGAGCCATGAGAGAGAGTTGAGCTGGAGAGGAGAGGTTGGGAGCGGCCTTCGGCTACCTGTCCGAAGGACCCTATGGGAGGCTGGGTGAGGGTGTCTGACTGGAAGGCACTCAGGGAGGGTGCGGGGTGGGACAGAGCCTGGCGGAACTGGCATCCCAAGTCTTGACTGAGGGCAGCCCACCGAGTGTCCCTGCTGCCAAGGTCAGTCTGCGGAGAAGGCAGAGTGACTGTCAGATGTGAAGAGGGGGAGGGTCACATGCCCATGAGAGGGGCCCATGAGGGGTCTGGGTGTGGAGAGCCAGAGGGTCATGCACTGGGGCTTTCCCTCCATCTGGACCCATGGTGATGGCCTCAGCAGGACACTGCCTGGGCCAGACCCCTGGGATCTCACACCCATGACCCACACAGAACCTTGGGCATGACCTGCACCAGGGAAGGAGGTCAAGGCTGTGGTCCAACCTCCTGAGACACCATTCAGTCTCCTGACCATATGCCCCGATGTCATCCCACTGGCCTTGCCGGTGTGGGGGAGTCTGGTCAGCTGATTGGCCGGCCAAGCTTGCCCACTGCTCAGATAGATTGAGGTCTGAGCAAGCGAGGCTGGGCTGTTCCTTCAGAGCCTGTAGGGTCTGGTTCTGATGGTCGCCCTCGGGCTTGGGCACTGGGTGCTGGCACCCAGCAGGTCCTCAGGTGGTTGGGAGCCCAGTCAGGCCCCCAGCTCTACTCCACGCTCAGTTGTGCCCTGGGTAGTTCCAGAGTGGGTGGGGGTGGGGTGGGGGGGAGGTGTTTGCAGTGGGACTTATTGGAAGGAAAAGAGGGAGAGAAAATGCGGCAGTGGATGAATGAGTCTAGGGGATGGGGGGCTGTGGGCGGGGCTGTGGGCGGGGCTGCAGGGGCTGGCTGCCATTGGTGGTCCCAGACAAAGGCAGGGGAGAGGGAAGGGAACAAAGAGGAAGATTGGGACCACCAGCTCAGGCAGAAGGTCTGAGCAGAGGGTGGAGGTGGGGCCAGCTGGCCTGAGGGAGGAGGACGGTCCAGAGCGAGAAAGGACAGCTAGAGACAAGAAGGGGTGGCTGGCGGCGGCAGCGGGAGGGCATGGGGCAGGTGGCAGTGGGCGCTGCCCGGGGCTCGCCCAAGGCTGCCGGGGGTGCCTGATCATGAAGGTGGCTCCCTCAGACCTAGCTGCTGAGGGAGGGAGCAGGGGGCTGCAGGTTATCCTGGCTTGCGGTCCCCAGGTGCTCCTGATGGGCTTGGATCTATCTGTCAGTCTGTCCAGTCATCCCCCAGCCATCCTCTCCTGGGTATTCTTGGGTGTCCATCTGCCCACCTGCCTGCCTTTGGGCTTCTCAGGGAAGGTCTCAGCTTTCAGTCTGTCTGGCGGTCAGCCCGTCTGTCTGTGAGCTCACCTGTGTGGGGCATTTGGGCTGTCTGTGTGTCCAGCTGGGGCTCTGTCCCTGCCTCAGTCTCCTCAGGCCATTGTCTATGTCTGGTGTCACTCCATCTGCCACCCCGCCTGTGCCTGGGTGCCCTGATGTGGTGGGAGAGCTCAAGGGCCAGGGTTGGCTTGGGGTGCCAGCTGCCCCCTCCCCAGACCCTCACGGACCCTGACTCTGTGGCCCCAGGCACTGCAGGAGCTGAAGATGGCGAGCTCCGTGGCGTCGTATGAGCAGCTGGTGCGGCAGGTGGAGGCCTTGAAGGCCGAGAACAGCCACCTGAGGCAGGAGCTTCGTGACAACTCAAGCCACCTGTCTAAGCTGGAGACGGAGACTTCGGGCATGAAGGTGGGTGGCTCTGGGGCTGGACGGTGGACAGGTCACAAGGATAGAGCCTAAGAGCTGGCCTGGGCAGGGAAGCCAGGTAGCAGCCATCCTGAACCCCATCCCCCCTGCCCCCCACCTCACAGGAGGTGCTACAGCATCTGCAATGCAAGCTAGAGCAGGAGGCCCGAGTGCTGGTGTCCTCAGGGCAGACAGAGGTGCTGGAGCAGCTGAAAGGTGAGGGAACCTCCATGGGAGACGGGCGCACGAGGGGCAGGGTCCCCACTAACTGCGCCCCCCCCCCCACATGCTGGGCTGGGGGAAGAGGGACAGGGCGCCTACCGACTGCCTCCCCTCACACCTTGCATGTGGGGCCCAGAAAATGAGGGGCAGGTCCTCAGCTGACTGACCCCCTCCCCGGACCCTGCATGTGGGGTTGGGGGCCAGCGGGCTGGGCCCTGCTTACTGTCCCCCATCCTACACCCTGCATGTGAGCTCAGAGACAGGGCTCTGGGCCCCACTGACTGCCCTATCCCTGCCCAGCCCTGCAGGTGGACATCTCTAGCCTGTACAACCTCAAGTTCCAGCCACCAGCCCTGGACCCAGAGCCCCCTACCCGGAGCCCGGAGGGGAGCCCCCTCCACAGCTCTGGGGCCTCTAAGGATGGCGTCGGGGAGCTGAGCAGGGCCACGATCCACCTGCTGGAGGAGCTGGACCGGGAAAGGTGAGAGCCTGGGCACCCAGCTTCTGTGAGAAGCAGAATAGGACTCCTGGCCAAGGGAACGTCTCCAGCGAGATGGCCCCTTGGTTCCCTGACACATAGCCAGCCCCCAGACCGTCTTGTGTCCAGTGCCAGGGCTCAGGCAAGCTCTGTGGAGAAAGGGCCAGCAGCGCTCCAGCCTGGCTGGGCAGTGGTGGGTGAGCATGGGTGGGGAGGGCTCGGAGAGGGACCTGGCATCAGGTCCTTGTGGGCTGTGTGACCTCAGGCAAGCCCCTTCCCTGCTTCTGCACTCGACATTCCAGGGGGCACACTGCCTTTCCGTTCCCGTCCCCCCTTCAGTTCAACCGGGGCTTAGTTACTCAGTCAGGCCAGCAGCCCTCCCTCAAAGCCTCCACCCAGAGCCAAGGCAAGCAGGGAGTGACCCCACACACACACACCGCCCCGCCCCACCCCCAGGTGCTTTCTGCTGAGCGAGATGGAGAAGGAGGAGAAGGAGAAGCTGTGGTATTACTCCCAACTGCAGGGCTTGTCCAAGCGCCTCGACGAGCTGCCACACGTGGACACGGTAAGTCCTGGGGATGTCCAGCGGGGGAAGGGGCACCACACTTGGCGCTCCCTCACCGCGGCCTGCTGCCCCTCCCAGCAGTTCTCCATGCAGATGGACCTGATCCGGCAGCAGCTGGAGTTCGAGGCACAGCACATCCGCTCCCTGATGGAGGAGCGATTCGGCACCTCTGACGAGATGGTACAGCGAGCACAGGTGGGCCCTCGGGGGCGACGGGGCAGGGCGTGTGAGGTGGGCGTGGCCTAGGCGAGTGGGCGGGACCACCCGCTCGCTGGCGAGTCAGAGGGTTGAGACTCTTAGGGGCGGTGTCATATGCTTTGGGCAAATCAGAGAGCAGAGATCACTAGGGGTGGAGTCCTGAAAGAAGTGGTGGGGTCTAAAATGCGGTTGTGGAAGGTCTGAATAAGCACTGGCATTTGATACAGTTGGGTGGGGCCAGGTCTGTGAGTGAATGGAGCAAGATCTTGGGGTGAGGGGAGCCCTTCTGAGAGTGGATGAGGCAAATCTCTAAATTGGTGGGACTAGGCAGTGCATGGGTAGCGCCTGCTCTGTTTGTGGGTGGAGCCAGTTTTGTGGGTGGATGCAACCTGTTCTGGAAGACAGTGGAGTCAGTCTGAGAGGACTGGAGACGCGCGCTTGGCTACTCAGAGAGCGAGGGCTACTCTGGGCGAGGGCATTGGGGTTAGTTGGGGGGAATCATAGGGCTAAAAGAAGTCGTATCCAAACAGTGGGTAAAGCAGATGCGAACAGGACTGTTGACGTTTGAGGGTGGAGGAGTCCGGCTGGGCTGGGTCCAGCAAGATGCTGGGTAGAGCCAGAGCTGGAAGGGAGCAGGGAAAGCGAATTAGAGGAGAGGTGGAGTCTTAAGTGGAGGGGCTGGGCTCCAGTGGGCCGGCCTACATGGGGTAGTGGATGGAGCCCCTCATTGTAGGTGGGGCCACAGTGGAAGTAGGAGGGGCCACCATAGGATGGGTGGAGTCAAGCCAGGAGAGGTGGAGTCCTGGGAGGATGGGCTGCACTCCGGACGGTAGGCAGAGTCGCTGTGGGAGTAGGAGGAGCCCCAGTGGAAGTGGGAGGGTCACCAGGGTGGGGTGGTGTCCTGGGAGGACAGGCTGGCTTTTAAAAGGCCTAGCTGCGGCCTCGGCTCTGAGTACGCCTTGTGTGCACGCCGTCCTAGCGGCGCTACCCCTCATCAGGACTCGGTCTCAAAGGCTAAGCTTTCTTTTTCACTCATCACTTTCATTCCCTCACATGCATGACTTCGTAAACTTTTCCCACCTGCACTCCGTTTTCAGCCGAGAAATGTTTACGCAACCCCGGGTATGTAGGTACATGTAATAAGTATGCAAATAAAACACGGCTTTTAACGGAGTTAATGATTTTGACAGTATTGTGGAGCACATCAACTAACTTTGGGGACATTTTTGGCGACAAACACATGTTGTATGCCCAGAGCCAAGGGTGCAGAGAAACTGCTGATGCAGAAACACAGGGATTCACTGCACGTTTGGTTTTGTATTAATGTTTGTCCCATGTGCTTTACTGTTGCCAAGGAGTGGGTGGGGACAGTGGGAATGGGTGGAGTCACAGCCAAGGGTGGGTGGAATCCTGGAAGTACAAGGCGAGCCCTAAATGGTGGGTGGAGCCATAGGGTGCATGGGGTCATAGCCACGAATGGGTGGAGCTGCCAGAGCAAGGGCTGTACTCTGGGCAGTAGGTGGAGCCACAAGGGAAGTGGGTGGAGCCTCAGTGGGAGGCGTGAAAGCCAGGAGTGGGTGGAGTCACAGGAGGCCAAGGCCTGGCTCCGGATAGTAGGTGGAGCCATAGTGGGAGCTAGCGACCGCATTGTGCCTCTTACTCACAGATCCGTGCCTCTCGCCTGGAGCAGATCGACAAGGAGCTGCTGGAGGCACAGGACCGGGTGCAGCAGACGGAGCCCCAGGTACTATGGAAGAGGAGCAGCTAGGGCAGAGTTGGGTGGCCCCAGGCACTGCTGGGGATTCAGCAACCAGCTGGCATCAGCAGCCTGTGACCCTGTGAGGTGCATTCAGGGTGAATCCCCAAGCATGATTCTCTCCCCACAGGCACTGCTGGCAGTGAAGTCAGTGCCGGTGGATGAGGACCCCGAGCCAGAGGTCCCCACGCACCCGGATGACGGCGCCCCTCAGCCGGGCAATAGCAAGGTGAGGGTGGGGTCCCTTGTCCCTATCCAGCCCCGGAGGTGTCAGCCACCTGCCCTGGGTGGCGAGCAGGAATACATGTCCTGTGTGTTTGGGAATACACTGGATGGTCAAACTGTCCTTCATGTGGGGGCTGCTCCTAGAGACCCCACCGGAGGCATTCGGCCGCCTTTGGGGGCGGTCTTCCCGTAGTGTATGCTTCTGCCATCCCTACTCATCCATCTCCCCAGGCATGCTGCCCCACCCCCCGCAGGGGAAGAAGAGTCCTATGTTTTGGGGTGCCCTGGGGAGCAGGCGGCTGAGGCCCCTGAGCCCACCCACCCCCTTTCCCGCAGGTGGAGGTGGTTTTCTGGCTGTTGTCTATGCTGGCGACTCGCGACCAGGAGGACACTGCGCGCACACTTCTCGCCATGTCCGGCTCGCCAGAGAGCTGTGTGGCCATGCGACGCTCAGGCTGTCTGCCGCTGCTGCTGCAGATCCTGCACGGTGCCGAGGCTGGGCTGGGGCCAGCAGGCGGTGCAGGCTCTGCCGGGGCGCCAGGTGCCAAGGACGCGCGCATGCGTGCCAATGCGGCGCTGCACAACATCGTCTTCTCGCAGCCCGACCAGGGCCTCGCACGCAAGGAGATGCGTGTGCTGCACGTGCTGGAACAGGTCCGCGCCTACTGCGAGACCTGCTGGGACTGGCTGCGCGCGCGTGACAGCAGCCCTGACGCAGGCGGTGCCAGCGACACTGGCGGTGAGTGCTGGCTCCATGCAGTGGGTGCACAGTTGCTGCTCCGCCACCTCGAGCCGCTGGGCCCTTGTGGTGACAAGCTGGCCCCACTGTGGAGGCCCTGGCCATGCCCATAGCCAAGGGTAGTTCAGAGCTGAGTGGGCTGGCCTCTGAGCGGGAGGGTGAGACAGGCAGGGCATCAGGTGTTTCTCTGACCTGCCCCTGCCCCACAGCCCCTGTCCCTACTGAGCCACAGATCTGCCAGGCCACCTGTGCCATCATGAAGCTGTCCTTTGACGAGGAGTATCGCCGGGCCATGAATGAGCTGGGTGAGTGTCTCACTTGCCTCCTCCGGGGACACCTCCTGGGGTACTGTGGGTCTCGGGGTATCAGCGCATGTCCGACAGTGAGGCTCAGAGGGGACAGAGGCACCCCAAGGCCACCCGGCCCAGCCAGGTCCCATGAGCAACATGCTGTCCCCAGTTCTGGCTGAGGCCACCCTTTCGGCTGTCACCTTGCCACCCTCTGAGGCTCAGTGTTCAGGGCAGTAGACAGGAAACAGCAAGGAGCACTGGGGT
>NW_022111359.1:116577-120252 GCF_000313985.2 Echinops telfairi | reverse complement strand
CAGAGGGCAGTGGCATCCTATGAGTGCTAGGCACTGGGGAGGGAGCCGGGAACCTTGCTCAGCAGGGATGAGTGTGGGCACAGGCCTGTGTGTGTGTGGGGGGGGGTACTGATCATGTGTGTCTGTGGTGGGAAGACCTTAACGGGTCCCCTGGGCCAGAGGAACTGCCAGCTCAGGCTGCCTGGAGCTGCAGTGTTGGCCAGGAAGACAGACATGTGGGTAACAGAGCACAGGGCAGGGTTCTAGGAAGGTGGGGTTGCCTCCCCTCACCATGGCCCTTCCCATGTCCCTGCAGGTGGGCTACAGGCCGTGGCTGAGCTCTTACAGGTGGACTTTGAGATGCACAAGATGACCCGGGACCCCCTGAACCTTGCCCTGCGTCGCTATGCCGGCATGACTCTAACCAACCTCACCTTCGGGGATGTGGCCAATAAGGTGCCCGGCTGAGGGCCTGGGGGGCCCCAGAGCCGTCCGACCCTCAACCCCGCCTCAGAATAGCCCAGTAGACTGAGGCTCCCAGGGGCAGCGGGACACGTCCCCCAGGTCCCTTTCGAGAGGCTGCTATTTCCTGGCTGTGAGACACTCTGGCCCCACCTGAGGGTGGGGGAGGAGCTGGGGCCCAGGGGTCTCCACAGGTGCCTCTTCCCCCACCGCAGAGGTTATGATCCTGTGTTCCTCCCCAGGCCACCCTGTGCGCCAACAGGGGCTGCATGGAGGCCATTGTGGCCCAGCTGGGCTCAGACAGCGAGGAGCTCCACCAGGTGCGGGCAAGGACCCTCAAGCCTGCAGTACCCATGGGGGGGGGTGGGCGGGCAGGGTGGGGTGAGGGTCGCCACCTCCTCCTGCAAGGTGAAGCCGGGGTCTCTGGCCCACGGCTCACGGGGGCAGCCAGCCCGTGCCCAGGTCTCTAGCCCCTTGGTCTCACCCCATCCACCCTGTGTTCCACCACTGCCCCTCTGCCTCATTCTGGCCACCTGCCCCGCGGCCCCAGGTGGTGTCCAGCATCCTGCGAAACCTGTCCTGGCGTGCTGACATCAACAGCAAGAAGGTGCTGAGGGAGGTTGGCAGTATGACTGCCCTGATGCAGTGTGTCCTCAGGGCCTCTAAGGTGGGTCAGGGGAGGGGGCCGGGTGTGCAGAGGGTGGATTGGGGCAGGAGCAGATGGGGCAGAGTATGTGAGGGTGGGGTGCCTCAGGGGGCAAGGTGCTTGGAGGGGCAGGGCAGGTGCATGGAGGACCTGCTTGGTGCATGGAGGGCGGGGCACAGAGGGTTGCTGGTGTGGGGAATGCAGGGGTTGGTGCTGCAGAGGGGGACAGGGTCCCGGGGACTCACTGCAAGCGTGGGAACACGGCTGCCACTACAGCTGTTTAGTTCTGTCAACAGGCAAGGACAAGCCAGCAATGGGTGGTGAGTTCTCCATCTCCAGCAGAAATCAAGCCCAACAACCCATTGCTGAGACAGTGCTGAGATGGCCGGTTCTTTACTTTCTTTTGGGCGCATGCGCCCCCTAGGAGTCCACCCTGAAGAGTGTGCTCAGCGCCCTGTGGAACCTGTCAGCACATAGTACAGAGAACAAGGCGGCCATCTGCCAGGTGCATGGTGCCCTGGGCTTCCTAGTCAGTACGCTGACCTACAAGTGTCGGAGCAACGCGCTGGCCATCATCGAGAGCGGCGGCGGGATCCTGCGCAACGTGTCTAGCCTCATCGCCACCCGCGAGGACTACAGGTTAGCGGGAGGGGCGCCAGGGGTGGGGCGTGCTTGCTGGAACTGTGGGCCGGAGGCCATGGTCACGAAGGAGACAGGTGATGGGCCGGCGCATCAGGCTGTATTCTCTTCCCGTAGACTCAAAAAGCCTGAACTCACTGCCAAGGGGTCGGTTCTGACTCCTAGTGCCCCTTTGGGGCAGGGTAGAACTACCCCTGTGGGTTTCTGAGGCTATAATTCACTGCGGGAATAGAAAACCCCATTTTTTTCCCCTCGGAGCAGCTGGTGGTTTCAAACTGCTCACCTTGAGGTTACCAGCCCAACTCGTAGCCCCTCTGCCACCGCCCTTCTCTTTATGTAAGTATGTCCCACATGTGGCATGGGAGTCACTTCTCTATTAAGTTAAGAGCTCATGGATTTAAAAACACATATTACTGAAAGATAAAACTTATTTCAGTAGACTTATTGTAAAAATTACTTTTAGTTGTATTTATTAGTGTATAATATTTGTTAAACAACAATATTAAAAGCAATATTTATTGAACCAAGCAAAGTTTATATTAACAAAAATAGAAGTTAATTAGCTAACCAGTAAAGATTGTTAAAACAAAAAATTTACTTCTTTTCAATCCTTACACAAGGGGGCTTCAAAAAAGTTCACAAACAAATTATATTTTACTTCATTTTTTCACACCTTCTTTGAAGCCCCTTGTATGTGTTTCGTGAAATAGAAGTCACTCTTGTGCTAATACAGCACTTAGTCAGCAGGAGTGCTACCAGCCCAACTCAAATCCAAACCCACTGTGACGCCCCAGGCTGCCTGAGAAGGTATGTCTTTTATTTTTAATTCTTACTTTTTAGTGTGAAGCACCTGAAGGGTTACAGAGCAGGCCACTGATTTTAAACGTAGAAAATGCATACGCATTTCATGCCAACTCACCCGTTGCTGCCCTCCATGCACACCCCTTGCCCCACTTGCTCCCACGCATGTCCTCTCCCGTCCCTTCACCTCGCCTCTGAACTTGTCAAAAGCCTAAGTGCTGTCGTTTTGGTCACAACGGGTCGCCGATTCTAACACCAAGGGGAGTTCTGGTCCGGACCTGAAGGGTGAAGACCAGCCCTTCCCAGCAGCAGCAACAGCCTCATCCTTCTCTCACTCAGCGGCTGGTGGGATTGAGCCGCCAACCTTGTAGTTCGTTGCCCAACACCTAACCCACAGTGCCACCAAGTTCCTTAAATAGTATTGCTAATAAATGGATCATATTTATTATTCAGGAAAAGAAATAAAACTTCCTTACTTTTACTACTTACAATGCTAAAATTGTTTATTAAAATAAACAAAACTATTAAAATATATATCACTTTTAAATGAGAGTATAGTGTATGCTACTTCAATTCACTTACTTTAGTACTTTCATAGGCTACACTTATATTTATTAAAATAAAATGTGCATTGCATATTAATGAGTATTTATAACACCAATTTTTATATAAAGTAAATTTACTGTTTTAGTATGTATATTATAAGCTTACTTATTTATATCAATAATATTTGTTGAGATAATGTTCATTCAACAATGCAACTCAACTCACTGCCACCGAGCCAATGCTGACTTGCAGCCACCTCACAGCATGGGACAGGGTAGACCTGCCCCTGGGGATTTCTGACACTGTAACTGTTCACAGGAGCAGCAGGCCCCTTCTTTCTCCACCGATGGTTTGGGATTGCTGACCTTGCGGTTAGTAGTCCAGTGCGTAACTGCTATGCCACAGTGCTCATTAGGCAATATTAATAAAACAGTACTTGTGAACATTAAAAAATGCCTATTCTTAGCTCTTGCTCTAAAATATTGTTTTCTAACACAATTTGTTTTTTTTAATAATTGTTTTATTAGGGGCTCATACAACTCTTATCACAATCCATACATACAGCAATTGTGTAAAGCACATTTGTAAATTCATTGCCCTCA
>NW_022111359.1:94402-116002 GCF_000313985.2 Echinops telfairi | reverse complement strand
CGTCATGTCTCATAGTGGGGCCGGCTTTGTGGTCCTCTCTGTGGACTGGCTGCTCTAATTGGGATCATCGTCCTCACGCCCTGGTGGGCCAGGATGCGCTCCACTCTCTCCTCCGCCCCCTTCATCTGCACCCATGTGCTCTGGTCAGATATATCCTTCTCCCGGAGCTGCAGATTCAATGCCGTCCTTTGAAATAAATTCTTCTGGGGGGAGGGGCAGGTATCCACATAGTAGTTGGGATTGGGGCTGGTCCCCCAAATAATTTGTTAAATAATCATAATAAAAGTGTATTTAATATTTGTATTTTTATGGTCAAATTTCTTTTTCTAATTTTATTGGGGAGCTTACAGCTCTTATAACAATCCATACGTCCAATGTTTCAAGCACATTTGTACACTTGTTGCCATCATCCTTTTCGAAACATTTTCTTTCTACTTGAGCCCTTGCTATGAGCCCTTGCTATCAGCTGCTCCACCCTCCTATTCTAATGAACCCTTGATAAATTACAAATTATCATTACTTTCATATCTTGCACTGTCCGCTGTTTCTCTTTACCCATTGTTCATCACTTTGAGTGTGTGTGTGTATGTGGGGGGTGGGGGCAGCAGGGTGGTATTCATCAGTCATTGAGATTGGTTCCCCCTTTCTCCCCCCACCTTCCCCCTACCCTCATGGTATCGATACTCCCATTATTGGTTCTATGGGATTTATCTGTCCTGGATTCACTGTGTTTCCAGCTCTTATCTGTACCAGTATACATGCTCTGGTCTAGCTGGATTTGTAAGGTAGAACTGGGGTCATGACAGTGGGCGGTGAGGAAGCATTAAAGAACTAGAGGCATGTTGTATATTTAATTGGTGCTATACTGCACCCTGGCTGGGTTGTCCCTTCCTTGTGATCCTTCTGTTTATTTGTCTACAGATGGGCTTTGGGTCTCCACTACGCCTCCCTCTTTCACATCAATATGATTGCTCGTTTTGGGTCTTCTGATGCCTGATACCTGATCTCGTTGACACCTCCTGATCATACAGGCTGGTGTGTTTCTTCCATGTGGGCTTTGTTGCTTCTCAGCTAGATGGCCACTTGTTTACCTTCAAGCCTTTAAGACCCCAGATGCTATTTCTTTTAGTAGCCGGGCAACATCAGCTTCCTTCACCACATTAGCTTATGCACCCATTTTGTCGTGAAGGTGAGCATCAGAATGCCAGGTTATTGGAAGAAAGTGTTCTTGTGTTGAGGGAGTACTTGAATGGAGGTCCAATATCTGTCTGCTACCTTAATACTTAACATATAAATATATGTACATAGATCTATTTCCCTTTCATTATATATAAACTTCCATATGTACATCCTGTATTTATACCTCTATAAATGGCCTTTGCTTCCTAGTTCTTTCCTCTATTTCCTTTTACTTTCCTCCTGTCCCAATATCATGTTCGACCTTCATTCGGCTCTCAGTAATTCCTGGCTACATTGCACTTGATCAAACCCCACCAGGCATCCTACACCTTCCTCGCCATCGATTTTAGATCACTGTTGTTCCCTTGTCCCTGGGATTGTTGGGTGCACCCTTCCTTTCCCCCACCTCTCCCTCTCCCGTGTCCCCCCTGAAACTGGCAGCCCCATTGTTTTCTCCTCAGGATTGTTTATCCTGCCTATCTTATATACATATACCTGGGGGGAAAAGCCTATAGATAGTTCTAGGTCTGTTTGTTGACCTTTATGAATGTTTTCCGATCGAGTCCCCCTCCCTATAAGAATGCACTGCAGAGAACAGCACTGAAGCTACAGCTTGGGGAGAATAGAATACGTAGTCTTCTTAGAACACGAGGAGCAAACTAAGAGGGACTGGGGCAGGGAGAGCGAGAGAGTGGAATGTAGCCTGGCTCACCAAGCCCCAGGAGGCTAGTCCTGCTCAGAACAACCATTGCACAGGCTGGCCCCACCACGAGACACGGCATCTCCTCACTGACCCATAGTGCTATGGGGGACAACCTGGGAGACACAGTGCAGGAATTATACCTTGTCTGACCCCCTCCATGCCTGGTGGAATGGGAAGGGAGGGCAACAGAGCAGCAAGGGGGGCAAAGCGATGAAGTCCCCGAGGAATCCCAAAAATAGACTTCGGGGGCAGGTCTTGGCATCTCAAGTTTCATTATTAAAGTAAAATACTAGTTAACATAGTACAATGGTCCTTATTTTATTAAACAAAATAAAATTTACTTAATTATGTACTGAAATCTGTTTATTAATTCAAAATTTAAATTAAAATAAATAAAATTTCCATGATTTTCCACGACCACCGAGTGAAGTCCCACTCACTGGACCCTATTGTGACCCCCAAAGGACAATGTCAACCTGTGCCCTTGGTTTTCTGAGAAGATACCATGTAACTCACTCCACCACCAGGACTCCCCAGTAAATAAAATAGTACTTACAAGTAGAACTAATGATGCTTGTGGTGTCATTTTATTATAAGGGAAGCATGTATAATTTATTAAATAATAAGAATACATTTAATAATAGGGACTTAGAAATCTATTACCATAAAGCATATTAGTTACCAGATATTTTAATACTATTTGTTACCTATCCATTTATTTACTTTTAGCACTCAATGTGCTTATGCTGCTTAAGGTAAACTGAACGCATGTATTAGGACAAGTGTAGCTACGAAGCACTCCTCCCTGGGCACCCAGCGGCTGTGCATTGGGCAGCTAACTGCAAGGTGAGCAGTTTGAAACCAGCAGCTGCTCCGTGGGAGAAAGACAAGTGTTTCTCCGTGGTAGGGTTAGAGTCTCGGGCTCCCACGGGCAGTTCTACCCTGTCCTCTGGCTCCCTGTGTGTCCGAGTGGACTCAGAGTTTGCTTTGGGCTTACATGAGGAATGCTTGCTATTGTTAAAGCAAATTAAATCGATCTATCTTAATAGTTGTGCTTGTTACTAAAATAACTCATATATTCCCTTTCATGGGATAGCATTAAACTATGTACAAAATAACTAAAATGTATTTATTGTAGTACTTATATACTTACACTAAAATATCATCTATTAAAATATTAAAATAAGGTAGTATGGGTGGCTTCAAAAAGTTATTGGAAAAATTCAGGTCTTTTCATTCTATTTTCCCATGACCTTTTTGACAGGCCCTGGTGTTTTCTAAGTAATATATAAGTAACAAATGCTTATTCCTTATAAGATGTGTTTCTTTTTACTTCTCTACTTCTCTTGCTAAAAATTAATTACTAAATTAAAAAAAATTAATTACTAAAATAACAATGCAGAGTTATTAAGATAAGGCCACATTTATCAAGTAATATTCACAGACTTTATTCTTTAGTACAAAAAATCAAGAAGGTTCCTTTTAGCACGAGTTTGGGACAGACTCACGCCAGCTTCTCGAGCGCATCTGAAATTCCAGCTTACCCCGGCCACCCAGGGCCTCGCGGGCGTGGTGTGTGGTGGGGACAATGGGTGACCAGCTCCCTTGACCCTGCCCCCCAGGCAGGTGCTTCGAGATCACAACTGCCTGCAGACGCTGCTGCAGCACCTGACTTCACACAGCCTGACCATCGTCAGCAATGCCTGCGGCACGCTCTGGAACCTGTCGGCGCGCAGCCCACGAGACCAGGAACTGCTCTGGGACCTGGGCGCTGTGGGTATGTTACGCAACCTGGTCCACTCCAAGCACAAGATGATTGCCCTGGGCAGCGCTGCCGCCCTGCGCAACCTGTTGGCTCACCGGCCGGCCAAATACCAGGCGGCGGCCATGGCTGTATCCCCGGGCACCTGCGTGCCCAGCCTATACGTGCGCAAGCAGCGGGCACTCGAGGCTGAGCTGGATGCCCAGCACCTGACTCAGGCACTCGACCACCTGGACAAGGAGAGCCTGCCAGTGTCCGTGCCAGCCACTAAAAAGCCCCTGGCGCCCCTGAGACACCTGGAGGGGCCGGCCCAGGACTATGCGTCTGACTCGGGCTGCTTCGACGAGGATGATGTGCCCTCCCTGGCGGCCGGAGCCAGCGCTGCCACCGAGGCCCCCAGCCCAGCCATTCTGCCCCACTTCCTGGGCAGCCCCGTTTTGCAGGGCCAGGCACTGGCCCGCACCCCGCCCGCCCGCCGGGGCCCTGAGCCCGAGAAGGAGGCTGCTGGCGGCGAGGTGGCCGTGGCTGCCAAGGCCAGGCTGACGCTGGCCGTCGCGCGCATAGACCGGCTAGTAGAGGACATCTCTGCCCTGCACACCTCTTCCGACGACAGCTTCAGCCTCAGCTCCGCGGGCGACGCCGGGCAGGAGGCTCCGCTGCCACCACGGGCGGGCCGCTCCCAGTCCTGCTCGCCGGCCAGGGGGGCCGAGGAGCATCGGCGAGAGGCAGGTAGCCGGGCCCACCCGCTGCTGAGGCTCAAGGCGGCGCACACCAGCCTGTCCAATGACAGTCTCAACAGCGGCAGCACCAGCGACGGCTACTGCCCTCGCGAGCACATGCGGCCCTGCCCGCTGGCCGTGCTGGCCGAACACCGCGAGGACCCCCAGTGTGGGCCCGTGAGGCCAGGTCGGCTGGACCTGGACCCTTCGGGGGGCCGGGCAGAGCCCCCGGGCCGAGGGCCTGTGGACGCACGCGTGCGCACCATAAAGTTGTCACCCACGTACCAGCACGTGTCGCTGCTCGAGGGCATGGCCAGGGCAGGAGCTGTGCCTCCCATGCGCGCTCAAGCCTGGCTTCCAGCTGAGTGCCCCGCCCCCGAGCTGCCGCCCACGCTTGCGGCGGGGGACACGGCGGCGCTCTGCCTGTCCCGCTGCAGCTCGCTGTCTTCGCTGTCCTCGGCTGGCCGCCCGGGCCCCAGCGAGGGCGGCGACCTGGGCGACAGCGACTCGTCCCTGGAAGTGCTGGAGGAGGCTGGGCCCGGCGAGTCAACCCCTGGTGCGGCCTGGCGCGCCCCCGGAGCCTCACTTCCGGTCGCCATCCCTGCGCCGCGCCGGGGCAGAGGCCGGGGCCTGGGCGCGGAGGACGCTACACCCTCGAGCTCGTCGGAGAACTGCGTGCAGGAGACGCCGCTGGTGCTGAGCCGCTGCAGTTCCGTCAGCTCGCTGGGCAGCTTCGAGAGCCCTTCCATCGCCAGCTCGGTAGCCAGCGAGCCCTGCAGCGGCCTGGGCAGTGGCACGGTGAGCCCCAGCGAGCTGCCCGACAGCCCCGGGCAGACCATGCCGCCCAGCCGGAGCAAGACGCCGCCGGCCGCGGGGCCGGGGCCGGTTGAGCGGGGCGGGGCCGCCAGCCAGTTCTGCCTGCAGTGGGAGAGCTACGTGAAGCGCTTCCTGGACATCGCTGACTGCCGCGAGCGCTGCCGCCTGCCTTCCGAGTTGGACGCGGGCAGCGTGCGCTTCACTGTGGAGAAGCCGGACGAGAACTTCTCCTGCGCCTCCAGTCTGAGCGCGCTGCCCCTGCACGAGCACTACGTGCAGCAGGACGTGGAGCTGCGCCTGCTGCCGCCCGTGCGTCCAGAGCGCAGCGGCTTCGCAGGGCACCGACGGCCTGACGAGGTGGGTGCCCGGTTGGAGGCGCCGGCCTCTGCCGCCGCCCCCCGTGGCTGCCCCCCTGCCGCTGCCACCGACGCGGAGCTGGAGCTGCTGCGTGCGTGCCTGGGCGCCGCCGTGCCTGCCCGCATGTGCAAAGTGGCCTCTGAGCTGGTGCCTGGCCGCCGCCGCCGCCACCACCGCGCGCTACCTGTGCCAGTGTACATGCTGGTACCCGCTCCGGCGGGCGATGAAGACTCGGGCAGTGACTCGGCCGAAGGCACGCCCGTTAACTTCTCCAGCGCAGCCTCGCTCAGCGACGAGACCCTGCAGGGGCTACCTCGAGACCTGCCGGTCAGGCAGGCTCAGGCCAGTCGCCCCACCTCTTCCAGGCAGGCCCCAGGCCCGCGACACAGGGCCGGGGGTGTGGGCCGGAGTGCAGAGCCGAGCCCTGGGAAAGGCAGGAGCTGCACGGGCATGGAGCTGCCCCTCGGCCGGTCCCCCAGTGCTCTCTCTGACCACGAGGGATCCAGCTCGGGCCTGGCCCACCGGGACGGGGGCATGCAGTCTCTCTGCCTCACCACGCCCACTGAGGAGGCCGTGTACTGCTTCTACAATGAGTCCGACGAGGAGGAGCCCTCCGCCGCGACTGAGCACCGTCGGCGGGCGTCTGCCATCCCCCGGTCCTTAAAAAGGGAGCACCAGGCAGGCCGGAAGGATTCTTCCAGAGTCACACCCAAGGCCCTGCCACCTGCCCGGGTGCACCCCAGCCTCATTGCCGACGAGACGCCACCCTGCTACTCGCTCAGCTCATCCGTCAGCTCCCTCAGTGAGCCTGAGCCAGAGCTCATGGCGGACAGCAGCCAGGACTCTGCGGCCAACAAGGGCTCAGGCTTGGCTGCTGCGCGTGGCAGCGGGTCACCTCGCCCACAGGCTGAGCAGGAACTAGTGCGGCGCTGCACTGGCTCGGCTATGTCCAGGCGCCGGCCCCCGGTGTCGGGGTCCCGGCGGAGAAAGCCTGGAACAGCCCTGCCCCCAGCCGAGGCGGCTCGGGAGCGTGGCGAGGAGGGGGCTGGCTCGGATCTTGGTGCCTCGGACCTCGACAGCGTCGATTGGCGGGCCATCCAGGAGGGCGCCAACTCCATTGTCACCTGGCTGCACCAGGCGGCGGCAGCGGCGGCCACCCAGGAGACGGAAGCGGACTCCGGCCTGCCCTCTGCATCAGCACCCAATGTAGATCGGAAAGGGCGGCGGCCGCAGGCGGAGGGCCAGCTGGGCTGCACGGGACGGCCCGAGAGACGTGCTGGGGCTGACCGCAGTGGCCTCGAGCAGCCGCGTGGCGCTCAGAAGGCAGCGTCCGGCATGCCTGCCGTGCTGCGGGGCCGGACGGTCATTTATGTGCCCAGCCCCGCTCCCCGGGGACAGCTCAAAGGCACGCCGGGTCCTCGCACTGGCCTCCGGAAGCCCGGGCCGCCTGGTCCCATTCAGCCAGCCTCTCCTGTCCCTGCCCCAGCCCCGGCCCCCGGGCCCGGCCCCTCGAGGTCTCGCAGCCTGCACAGGCCGGGCAAGATCTCGGAGCTGGCGCCGCGCAGCCCCCCGCAAAGGAGCGCCACGCCACCTGCGCGCTTGGCCAAGACGCCCTCATCTGGCTCCTCACAGAGCTCCCCTGGCACCCCGCCACCGCCTAGGAAGTGTCCCTCGAGCACCCCGCCGAGACCCCTGCCCGGGCCGAGCACTTCCTCGTCCGGACCCAGGACGCCGGCGCGGGCGCTGTTGGCCAAGGCGCACAAGACGCAGAAGTCCCCAGTGCGCATCCCGTTCATGCAGAAGCCGGCGCGGCGCGTGCCTCCGCCACTCGCCAAAACGGCGCGGGAGCCGGGGCCCCGGGGTCGTGCAGGCGCCGACGGTGGCGCGGGAGCACGAGGGGGCCGCCTGGGCTTGGTGCGTCTGGGCTCGGCACGCTCCAGCGGCAGCGAGTCCTCGGAGCGCTCTGGCTTCCGGAGGCAGCTGACTTTCATCAAGGAGACCCCGGGTCTGGCGCGCCGCCGCCGCGCTGAACTGGCTCCGGCAGAAGCCCCCAGGACCTCGCCAGCTGGCTCGCCTCGCCGCGGTCGCCCTGCGCTGCCCGCCGTGTTCCTCTGCTCTTCTCGCTGTGACGAACTCCGTGCACCCCCTCGGGCCCCCCCAACCCCAGCGCGGACGGCTGCGGGCCGCTCTGTGCCCAGCCCGGCTGCACGTCCGCCCCGGCGCACCAGCTCGGAGAGCCCGAGCCGCCTGCCGGTGCTCACGCAGACAACCAAGCCCGAGGCGGTCCGGCGCTATGCATCGCTGCCGCACATCAGCGTGGCCCGCGGTCCGGACAACGCTGGCCCCGCGCCCCTGGTCGACGGTGCTCGCCGCGGCAGTGACGGCGAGCCTCGTGGCCTGCCCAGGGTGGCCGCCCCAGGCACCACGTGGCGGCGCATCCGGGATGAGGATGTCCCCCATATCCTGCGCAGCACGTTGCCGGCCTCAGCCCTGCCGCTGGTGGGCACTGAGGCTCCCGAAGGGACCCCTAATGGCCCCTCCCCACCGCGCAAGACCAGCGATGCAGTGGTTCAGACTGAAGACTTCTTGACTCCCAAGACCAACTTCAGCACCTCCCCTAGCTTGGAGAGCCGGGAGCCACCCCAGAGTCCAGCCGGAGGCCCTGGGACCCTAGGAAGCGACGTGGATGGGCCTAGCCCTCCCAAGGCGCCCCCCACTGCCCCCTTCACCCACGAGGGCCTGAGCATCCCAGCGGGGGGCTTCCCTGCCAGCCGCCATGGCTCCCCCAGCCGCTCAGCCCGGGTTCCCCCTTTCAATTATGTGCCCAGCCCCATGGCTGCAGCAGCCAACCCCGATTCAGTTGTAGAGAAGGCTCCTGCTGCTGCCCCTGCGGGTCTCCTGGAATAGCGGCCTAGGCCGGCCTTCCAGAACATTCTCCTGGCCCTTTGGCACATTGTGTGTCCACCCCTAGGCAGTCCTGTCCTCCCTGTCTCTGGGCCTCACAGCTACCACGACCTATAACTCACTTCTCCAGCGGAGCTTGTGGGCTACCCAGGGTTCAGACAGGAGGCCCTGCAGGGGCAGGGAGCCAATGGAACTTTAAACGCTCCTCTTTGGCTCTTGGAACACAGGCGCCCTTAGGAGGGCTGTGGGACAACCCCCCCCCTCCCCACCCCCCACCTGGCTGCAGCTGGAGCTGTAATTGTAGTGCCTATAATTAGGGCGCTGGGTAATTTGTTAATGATGGCTCTGGGGGCATGCGTTAGCAAGCTCAGATGGCACTGGGTGCTGGTGCAGAGCAGTCCTCAGACGGGTGCTGGGGGAGTGCTGGCCTGTGGGGCTGGCGCTGGGTGCAGAGCAGCCAGGACACAGGGGTGGGAGGAAGAGGAGCACCAGCTGGCACAGACTCCCAGGCTGGGCTGATACCCATCTTTCGTTCCTGGGATGCCCTGAAGGTAAGCATGGGGTCACCAGCTGCTGGGCTGGGAAAGTCCCTGGAGTCCCTCTGGTCCTCCCCCCAGGGCTTGCATGTTAGGGCACAAGGAGGCAGCCACATCCCCTGCAGTGCTGGCACCGACCCTGTCAGTTCCGGATTCCCAAAACCTGCTGCCCTGGTCACAACCTCCCTGGGGACACTATTATCTGTGAGTGGAGTCCTCCACTGAATGGGCTGCTCTTGAGCAAGCTGTGGGCGAATGGGGGCTCTGCCCAGGGTCTTGTTATAGGAAGACCTAGTCAGGTCTTCTCTGCAGAACCATACAGCATTCCAGAAGGTGCTGCTCGTTGCAAACACAAAGGGGTCTGCAGTCACGGCCATTGCAAAGCGGCCTCTTGTCTATCTTGTGAGGGGACATGGTTTACTGAATCAGCTCTTGGGCACTGCCCTTGAGGGAGGGGGCTTAAGAGGGCCTGCTACTTGCAGAGCGGCCTCCCGTCTGTCCTGGGAGGAGGGGGCATGGTTTCTGAGCTGGTTGCTGGGCACTGCCCTCAGGAGGGAAGTGGGGGACCTGAGCACCCCTCCTGACTCCAATGAGCAGGGGCTGGTCATGTCTGGCCTGCAGAAGGAGAGCAGGGCACACTGTCCCTAACATTCATGGGTGGGACCCAGACCCAAGTGTCTCCATCAGACCATGCTCTATACGGGGCTCCGAGACGTCCTCACAGAATGGATGTCCTGGGCCACACCACAGGGGATGGCAGGTAGTGGGGACCGCTGAGCAGGAGTGTGGGAGGGCCCCCAGAGGCTAGGCAGGGTATAGCTTAGGGCCACACTTGTCTCCTGAAGACCCGTGGTCTTTGCTGTTGCTGGGCCTTGGAGTCCTGAGGTGCTGTGAGGCTTGCAAGCATGGAATCAAGTTCCGGGGGCTGCTAGCTGTTGTCCTGTTCCTGGTTTGAGGGTCAGGAAGGCATGTGGGGACAAGCCTGGGGCCCCAGCCAGGATGCTGCTACCTGCAAGGGCCATGCTGCCTCAATGCCGTGGCCTCCCTGCTGCCCCCATCATGCATGGCAGTCACCAGTCACTCTTGCCTTCTTTGAGGCCCAGCCTGGGGAGGCAGGCTGTGGACAACTAACCCAAGCCAGGCTGAGGAAGCAAATGGACACTTTGCCAAAGCTTGGGCTAAAGGGGCAAGAACCTGCACCTCTGGGCCAGGAGAGTGGGGCCCAGCATCCAGCACCCCAAACCTTAGGGCCACCTAAGGAGGTTTAGAATCAGCAGCTTCTGGGCCAGGTGTGTGAGGTCCAGCATCCCAAGTCAGACCTGGGGTCTACGGCTGACCCCGCAGCTGTACAACCCCCCTAACCTACCTGCTGCTGGGTGCTGACGTCAGGGCACTGTGGCCGCTGGCGCAGCCAACACATACCTCATGCTGGACTGCCTGCTGCCCCGGCCTGCCAGGGCCCACACCTTATTCACACACTGTAAATAATGTCCACCCCCCATCCAGGCAG
The DNA here is from genome assembly GCF_000313985.2 of Echinops telfairi. Classification (NCBI taxonomy): domain Eukaryota; kingdom Metazoa; phylum Chordata; class Mammalia; order Afrosoricida; family Tenrecidae; genus Echinops; species Echinops telfairi. The sequence continues at coordinate 105,516 of NW_022111359.1, read as the reverse complement.
ACTGGGCTTGGACTCCTGTGCACCTTCAATAAACACGCTGTTGGACTTGCTGCTGACAGACCTGTCTGTCCCTGCCATGGTGGGGTTGGGGACCCCCAGGGCCTGCCGCACTCATCTCCCAGAGACTCCAGGCAGCCGCTGCCACCTGGAGCAGAACAGGGAGCTGTTCAGGCCATGGTGCGGGGTGTGACCCTCTGCCTGTACACCCTCAAGAACCACTTTACTTGGGCCTCGCTGTACTGTCCTTACGAGGTGGTGGTTTTGTCCCTGTCTGGGGTGGGGAGCCCAGAAGCAGAGCTCAAGACAGGGCTTGGGGTGACGTTTTATTGGGGTGTCTGGGAGAAGGAAGGGGCCCTCGTGGCGCAGCGGTCGAGCTCTGGGGTGTGAACCGGGAGGCTGATGGCTGGAACCCGGCAGCTGTGGGAGGAGCAGCAGTGAGAAGAAGGAAGCGTCGCTTCCACTGGCACCCTTGGAGGTGCTCGGCGCAGTTCCGGCCTCGTCCTATAGGGGCGCTGTGAGTCAGCCGCTGTTCCACCACAGGGGGTTCGGTTTCCGGTATTATCTGGAGGACAGCGTGGCGGGTGGCGCGGGCGGTGAGACATCCGCAGCCTGAACTGCACCCCAGAATCAGCTCCTCTGTGAGTCTGGGGGCTTTTGCACGCCCATATCTGTCAGTCACTGGCTCAGCCCACCCCGGGGATTGGGGTGGGTGGGTGGGTGGGGGCACAGCTGGGTCACCTGGAGGCACACCCCACAGAAATCAGACCCCAAGCCTCTGGTCACCAGCTCGCTCGACTTCTCTGAATTCAAAGTGAGGGTCTCCATAGTGGCCGCCTTGGCTGAAGTCCCTGGAACAGGGGGCGCAGGTGGGAGGGTGGGCTTGGGGGAGGAGTGAGGTCAACATCAGTTCCACCTGCAGGCCAGGGAGGGTGTCTGTCCAGGTGACAGTGGGGTAGGGGACAAAGAGGGGCAGTCCTGGGCAGGGCCAGGCACAGCAGCTATCAGCAGTCACACAGGCAGCTGGGGGCAGAAGCCCTTGTGAGGGGACAGGCCCTTTCTGAGGGCCTCTAGCAGGGGGTCCCCAAGGCAGCTCCCACTCCCCGGGTGATGGTGATGGTCTGCAGACGTGGTCCCTTCCTGGGCACACACTGAGCCTGCAATGACTCCAGAGGCATCTGGAAGGACAAGAAGCTGGCAGGGCGTCCCAGAGGAGTCGTCCTGGGCACACACCGGTGGCCTAAAGAAGGATGGCCTCCACAGGGGCCCACCCCAACAACGGTCGACAGGCTGGATAAGCCACAGCAGCCAGGATGAGCATGGGCCCTCTAGCAGCCCCCCCCCACACACACACACTTGCAGCCTGGGTAGGCTCTGTCCCCTGTGACTCTAGGTCCCAGCAGCATGGGGGCACTGGACATGGGGCACCTGGTACCGGCTGCTGGGACCAGGGAGCCGGTTCTGAGGGTGAGGGGCAAAGCACCCGTGGGGTCAGGAGGGCAGGTGTGAACTCATAAACCAGGTACTGCACGTGGGCGCTTCTGTAGGCGGGCAGGACACACTGCCGCTTCACCAGGTGAAGGCCACACTACCGCTTTCCCTGCCCTTCCTGCTGCGGTGGGGGTGGTCAGCCTGAGGGGGAGGCTGTGGGCAGGGCTGTCTGCGCCACCTGCTCGACGCTGCGCTCCAGCTCCGTGCCCGCCCTCCTTAGGCCCTCACACTTGCACCTCAGCTCCTCGACTGCGTCCTGCAGCTGCTGGTTGGTGGCCACATAGGCTTGGCTCTGTTGGTAGAGGAGGCCCTGCTGTGCCTCTGGGTTTTCCAGCCTCCCGGCAGGGCCTGCAAAGTCTGGGGAGAAACAACGCTGTCACTGCCAAGGCACCAGGGACCAGACTCAGGCATCATGAGGTCCGTGTGACAAAGCAAAGCTGTGCTCCATAAACCTCACAGCGACCCTAGAGGTTGGGGCAGAACTGCCCTTGTGGGTTTGAGGCTATAGCTCTCCACGAGGTTAGAAAAGCACATTCCTCTGGCGGATGGCTTGTTGTCTCGAACTGCTGACCCCAGCTACCCAGCTCGTCCCCAGGGCTCCATCCACACAGTACTATTAGGGAAACTGCCAGACACCACCTGGCGTGGCTTGGCTGGATAACAGTCAATCACATAAAGACTAACACTGTCTGAGGGAAGGGCCAAAGCTCTGACAGAACTTTCTGGATGTGGCTCCGGAGCAAGGGGGACTCCCATCAACAGAACCTAGAAGTACATGCCTGCCGTCAGTGGGGCATCCATCTGCCAGTGTAGGCCACCCTGCTGACCTCAGCGGCAACCTGAGGAAAGCAGCTGGGGGCCCACGTGTTTCTGCAGCACCCTCAGTGCCCAGGGTAGCAGTACACAGAGGCACGTGCCCTCTGACCTTGGACGTGGTGCTGCCCGTGCAGCCGCTCCAACCTCCACTCTCCCTGCTGCTCTGCAACTGCTGTGGGTGCCCTGTGGTCAGTCTCCTCTCTACCAGGTGACAGGGCCCTAGGGACCTGTGTGTGTGTTTCTGTAGCTCCCTCAGCACAGGTGGCTCACACCAGCTGACAGGGAGTCGAGATCCAGCTCACCTTTTGGGGAGCAGACCAGCAGGCCTTTCCCACCAAGTGTTGGTATGTCTCACCACCAAAAGCACTTCGTGTGTACACCACCACCAAAGGCCCTTTACCCAACAGCCTTTTACTTTCCTTGGTTCAGCTCTCTAAGTCACACACACACAGGGGTCAGTGCAGGCTTGCTGCGGGTATGACCCCCACAAAGCAAACCCAAAAGGTGCCCACCCACCTGGCAGGCAGCCCCACTCCATCTTCTAAGCCAGTGCGAAAGGCTACGTGGTTGGTGTGTTTGGATTTGTGAGTGGGAGGGCATCCGCAATAAAACTGCAAAAGCAGTTGCTGGGCTCCCACTAAGGAGCCATGGTGGCGCAGGGGGTTGGGCGCTGGGCTACTAACAGCAAGGTCAGCAGTTCATATCCATCAGGCGCTCTGCGGGAGAAAGCCTGGGCTCGATGGCAGCTGGGGTCGGGGTGTGTGTGTGTGTTCCTGCATCCCACAGGGGCCCATTCCCTCAGGGCAGAGTGCCCCTCCCGCAGAGCCCCACGCCTCTCTGGCTCTCGGACACAGGCGTCCTCAGGAGGGCTGTGGAATGCCCCTGGTTCGTGGAAGACTGGGACTAAGGAGTGGCAGAACTGTCCGAAGTCCCTTCCACACCCTCTGCCAGTTTTGCCACCGGCTGACTCTCCAGATGTGGATCGGCACTCCGTCTCGCTGGGTGGCTTCGAACCGCCAGCTTTTTAGTTAGCAGCCCGGCACATTAACCATTCGCACTGCAAGAGACCCGGTGGTCAGCAGGTCAGACGCGGGCTGCTGACCTCAAGGTCCACGGTTCAAACCCATCAGCCACCCTGCGGGAGGAGGATAAGCTGTCTGCCCCTCCATGGAAACTCGGGCGCTGAGTAGAAGCGCCGGGGCTGGGCTTCCGGGGTTAGAGCTCCCCAGGGGCAGGGGCGGTGGCCGAGGGCACAGCGTGGGTCCGAGACGGGTCTGCGGGGTGCTGGAGGCAAGAGAATTGGGTCGTGGATCCCACACCGTGCCCACTCGCTCTCCTACCTCCCAGACGGGCCAGGGCGGTGAAGACGGGGTCCGCGGCCGATGCCCCCCGCACGTCCTCCAGCACCTGTTCCCCCGTGGGTGGCGTCGGGCGCGTGGGCAGCACCACGCGCTTCTTGGCCTTGGAGCTCATCGCTGCAGGGGGACGCTGGCTCGACCGGGCCTCTGGGTGCCCCGCGAACTCCTACACACCCGCCGAAGCCCCACGCGGTCCGCGAGAGCTCACGTGGCTCTGGCTTCAGTATCTGGCTCGGGACCAGTCTCAGTTTACCCGCGGAAGCACTGCTTCTGCCGCCCGCGGGCTGGGCATCCAAAGCCGGCCGCTTCGGCTTCCGGTCGGGCCGCCCCGCCCCTCGGGACACGTGACACCAACTTCCGGTCGCCTCCTACCGCGCCTAACGGCGAAGTCCCGCCTCTCTTAAAAGGGCCGCGCATGACAGTAGGTGCTGTGTGTGGCCATGCGGGCATGCGCTTGCTTCGGCGTCTGGGGCAGAACCCTCAGCAGGATGGCTGTGTCTTGTGGTCACCGGGTGATCAGGGTTTGAGGAACTGGCGACTCTTCCATGGCAGTTGGACAAGCTGGCGGTTCCTGGGTATTTACTTCCTCTAGGTGGGCAGGCTGCGGCGAGGGACACAGCCTGGACCTGCCACCTCTGCCTGTCCCCGATTCCTCTCAGACACCAATGTCTCCTGCAGCCAGCTCCAGCCCCCAGTGGAGCCCCTCGTGTCCCCAGTCAGCAGAGACCCCTCGTGTCCCCAGCTGCCAGAAGAGCCCCCCCTGTTTTTTCCCTGACTCCCAGTGGGTTCCCCCACCCCCTTAGGCCCAACCTCTGCTCAGAACAGGGGCTGTGCCTTCTGCTGGCTCTCAGCCTGCTGCTGCTACAGGGAGACATGGATCGAACCCATGTCAGAGACAGTCCCTGGTTGCACTTGCTGGGCAGTGTCCACAGCAGGACGTGTTTTTAGAAGCTTGCTTCTCACGGCCCTGCACCTCGCCCCCCATCCGACCCATTGCCTGTCCTCCCACCGCTCCTGGGTCCTTCAGGCACTGATTCCCTGGGGGAAAGTAATGAGAGCTCCATCGAACTTCCTTGCAAGACGTTGAGCCACCTCAAAGAAACAAACACAAGAAACTCCACTTTAGAGAAGAAATAAAGTGTGACCTTGGGGCCCAAATCAACAGCTGCTCCAAGGAGCCACCACAAAGATGCGAGGACCCCTGATAAGCCTGGGCTGAGACCTGACTGACCCCCCCAAAGCCAGCCAAGTCACCTAAAGCGTGGAGAGACCCGGTAAGACTTGACTGGGACAGTGACTACGTCAAAGAGCCAGCCAAGCTGTCCATTTAAACCCGGGCAGAGACACTGACTTTTAGAGAGCTAGGAACCAGCGAGACATCAACTCCTGCTCTCTCCAACTCTACCCAGGGTGAGCACACTGATGAGGCAATGCTTATTGGGACTATGGTGCTAGTATGAAATGCGTGAAGAATGCTGTTATTATGCCCATAGTTTGCTCATTTGTTATTATGCCCATATTATGCTCATAGTTGTTTGCCCCTAGTAGTTTGAGTAATAGTTTAGATTGTTTGATGTGTTTGCAGTGAATAAACCGAGCATTTGAAAGACAGTTTCTAGGTGTGGCTCAGAACTTGGGGAACCCCCAAGCAGGGACAGCCCTGCCCCAAAGTTCACCTTGGACTGGGCACATTTCATTCAATCTTTATTCACAAACTCAGGGGGCAGACCCCTTGTCTGGGACCATATTCCCCCCTCTCCCTGTACCCACCATCCTGGTCAGCCTCTGCCTACCCCCCTCCCTCCCCCTCCCCCTCTCCTCCTCCTGATTATTCCTTCTTTCACCTGAGGCTGCCATGCTCAGAACCCAGCTGCCACCCCTGGCCTTCTGGGGACAGGCTACCCTCCAGGGCCAATCACAGGGGGTGGCAGGGCCCCCCTGGGGCTGAGGTCCAGGCCCACGTCTTGCTGTCCGCTGTCTCATGTCCCACTCACAGTTCCAGCTGGCCAGGTGTGGGAGGGTGCTCAGGCTGGGGGCGGGCCCACAGGGAGGATGCTGCTGAGGGCCAGCCTTCTGAAGGCCACAGCCAGCAGGGCCAGCAGCATGGCCCGGGCCAGACTGGGCTGGCCAGCGGCGGGCAGCGGGTGGTGGGCCGAGGCGGCAGGTCCCCAGCAGGAGCCGCGCTCGTCCAGAGTGTGCAAGGGGGGGCAGGCGGTGCAGTGGAGGGAGGAGCTGCCTTGGCAGGTGTAACAGGACGGGTGGCAACTGGCACAGACCCGCCTGGCAGGTACGGCCGGGCGCCCAGGTGCGGGGCTCACTGCCTGCTGAGTGTGGTTGAAGTACCGCGGGGGGCAGGAGGGTAGGCAGAGGTGTGCCAGGATGTAGGCAGGGCTGTGGCATTCTGTGCAGGGGACAGAGACCAGGGTTCGCCCGTACCCCCGCTGGCCCAGCTACCCTGCCGGCCCCTGCGTGGGTGCACACACACACCGCCCCTGCCGCCGCCTCCCCGCCAGGCACTCACCCTGGCACAGCCCCTCTGTGTCCCGCCGCACGCACACGCTGCTGGTCACCTGGGGGCCTATGGGCCGTGCCGTCATGTCCTCTGCCGTCCCGTAGAGCAGCAGGGTGTAGTGGTACAGCGTCCCTGGACAGGGGCCAAGGCCACAAGGCCTCATGTTGATGGTCATGTCCTCAGCGGCCTGGGCCCTCTCCCCAGCACCCTACCCTAGAGCCCAGGACATGGGGATGGGGAGGAGGCAGACTGGCGCCGTGACTGCCCCACAGCCTTGCACTTGTGCCTGTGATGCAGCCTTTGTCCCCACAAACTGCACAGCCACGTCCCCTGGGAGCCACACAACCCACTGAGGGTCAGCAGCCTGGCACCCTGCTCCCAGCTGCCCTTAGGGCCCCACGGCCCATTCCCTACCCCCTAGCATGCACCCGATACCTCAGCCACCCCTGGAGCCCCACTCCTGCCCCCCAGGGGCCGCCCCCAGCCTCCTGCCCACTGTGCCCTGACAGTGCCTAAGCAGTGTCTCTCTGGGTGGATCGTGGGAGGAGCTTTCACAGGGAGGGCAGCCCTGGGCCCTCTCGTGGCCTCAGGCCTCACCGGTGTTGAAATAATAGCCCTTGTTCTCCAGCACCAGGGTCCACGTGCCCCGTGGGTCTTCGTCCCAGAAGTGCGTGGACATGAAGATCCAGTCGTTGTAGCCTTGGCCGCTGAGGTCAAAGGGCCTTGGGCAGATGGGCAGGTGGGTGTGGAAGTGTCGCTAAGAAAGCCAGGAGGCCACAGGGGTGGCCCGGCAAGGTTGCGAGACCCCGCCCCCCAAAACAGTGGGCATGCTACCTGACAGCCACGAGTGTGGAGTGAGTGCCCATGGGGCTGGTGAGGGAAATCTCCAAGTCACCACGGCGGCTGTAGGACAGCGACAGCCGCACCTGCACATGCTCCAGCGAGCGGACCGAGTTGGGGAGGCCCATGCAGGCCGACACGTTCGTGGGCACCCGCATTAGGGGCGTGATGGTGCTGGAGGGGCAGGGCGTGAGAGCATCAGGGTGCGATGGGCAGGGAGGGTGGGTGCTGAGATGGGCACCACCTACTTATTTCAAGGTGTTAAGGGTATGGGAAGGGAGGAACAGTTGTGGGGACACCTGGGGGGAGGCAGGTGGGTGGAGCAGGCTGGAGGTAGCAGGTGAGAGGGGTGGGCTTGGGACAGATGTGAGGGTCACAGGTCTCTGAAGAGGCCAGGGAGGCATACGGTATGCAGGACAGGCAGAGGGAGCTGGGCTGAGGGGTGTGTCCAGCAGGGTTTGGCGAAGGGCAGGGCCTCACGTGGGGGTGTACACGACGCTGACCGTGCATTTCTGCTGGGGCCGCGTGGGCTGCCAGGTTCGGGCCAGGTCCACCAGCAGCCCAGCGTCCAGCAGCCCATAGCCGTAGTGGTGGCTCACTGGTGATACAGGAGGAGGGAATCACTGGCCAGGACTCCGACCTGGGGCTCCCATCCTCCCTCTACCACCAGCACAGGCCTTGCCCTGTGGCCTGCCTCAACACCCCCACAGGCCCCAAGCACCACCCCCGCCACACCTTGACGACCCACGCCATTGGTCCTCCAGTCCTCTGCGTGCAGATGCGCTGGCTTGGATGCGCGGACCACCAGGTGCTGCATGTCCCTCCATGTCAGGAGTGGGCTGGGAGGGGTGGTTGGGGCAGGTGAGCGGGGGCCACGCAGGGGGTAGGGGCAGGGCAGGGCACCACCTACTTGGCCTCCAGTGCCAGGGCGATCATGCCTGCAGCTAGCGGGGCCGAGGCTGATGTCCCCGTGTGCTTGTCCGTGCATTGGTGGTGCAAGTCTGTGGTGACCTGTGGGCAGATGGGGACGGGGCAAAAGGGCGTCCCATACCCTGCCCGGGGCTACTGTGCAGTCCCAGGGAAGGACCACTGCAAAGCCTGAGATGGGTCCCCAGGGGTGCAGGGAGAGGGGGGGAGGGAGGGAGGGCAGGAGGGAAGCGGGAAGCACTGGCGTTTCCAGGGCAGGACCGTGTTATGAGGGGCATGTGACGCGATGCCTTTACCATGCTCCGTGAGCCACAGGTGGGCTGAAACCACTCTGTCAGGCAGGAGCCGGGGGCTTAACCAGCTCTACTACCAGTCTGCTGGTGGTGCTAGGAACAGCCAGGACCACCTGGTTCTTCACAGCTGCAAACCCGAGAGCCTGCAGTTCACACGCTGCTGTCCATTAAGAGGATGGTGGTTGCAGACCACCCATGACTCCTGGCAAGGGAGGGCTGGTGGCTGGATTCCTGCACACCTCACCACAGAGCCCATGGTGCAGGCCCCCGCTCCCACCACCTGCACACCACCTCCCACTCCCCTGCCTCTGTGTGCATCTCGCCACATCTTGGCTCTAGGCCAGAGCAGAACCTCCCCTGTGGGTTTCCGAGGCTGTAAATGGCCACAGAAGTGCAGGAGGGGCCCATCTTTCTTCTACAGAGCATCCAGTGAGCTTAAAGCACCGGCTTTGAGGTCAGCCTCCCAGTGCATAACTGTCAGCACCAGCTGATCCCCAGGTGGCAGGATGTAGGGCGGGCAGGCCCCTTGTAGCGAGGCCTTGGGCTGGGCTGTGTGCAGCGAGCTGCAGGGAGGGCTGACGTCTCTGCAGCTTCGAGCCTGTGTCTGGCACCAGGCTCACAGTGAGGACCAGCCAGTGTGGAAAGACATGCTGGAAGGCTCCTGGAGGTGGCAGTTGGGTGGAGGGCTCAGCAAGGCAGGGTGGGAAGACGTGCTGGGGCAGAGGGGACAGCTTGGGCAGCAGCCTGGAGGTGGGAGGGAGCTGGAGCACAGGTGAGAGATGGCCCACAGGCAGGGAGGGCAGTCACAGTGCTCATGCAGAGGCGAGGCACAGGGTGACTAAGTGAGAGCTCTAAAGTGACTTCTGGACACATCCCTGTGGGCACGTCCTTGTGGGCATGTCCCTGTGGAATATCCCTGTGGGCACATCTCTGTGGGCACATCCCTATGGACATGTCCCTGTGGAACATTCCTGTGGACACGTCCCTGTGGGCACACCCCTGTGAAATATCCCTGTGGGCACACCCCTGTGGAATATCCCTGTGGGCACACCCCTGTGGAATATCCCTGTGGGCACACGCCTGTGGAATATCCCTGTGGGCACATCCCTGTGGACACATCCCTGTGGACATGTCCCTGTGGAACATCCCTGTGGACATGTCCCTGTGGGCACATCCCTGTGGAATATCCCTGTGGGCACATCCCTGTGGAACATTCCTGTGGACACATCCCTGTGGGCACATCCCTGTGGACACATCCCTGTGGAACATCCCTGTGGGCATGGCTCTGTAGACATGCCACTGTGGTGGGGCAGGAGCAGAGGTAGGTACCAGGTTGGGGTAGGGGAGGATGGAAGGAACAGGGTACAGGGCGGGGTCAGGAGTGGGAGGGAGAGTGGGTACATGGAGGGGTGGGGGCAGGGAGGTGTTGCGGCACAGGAGGGATGCAGTGGGCATAGGGCGGGTTGGTGGGAGGCATTCGTGATCTGGGGTACTGCTGTAAGCGATAGTGAATGTGAAGGTGCGGGGAGGGGTGGGCACAGGGGGAGACTGGGGAGCAAGAGGGAAGGTGGTGGCACAGGGAGGGCTGGGTGCAAGGAGGAGGTGGGGGCAGGAGGGCAGGGGTGGGCAGGAGACACTCACGATCTGGGGGTCGGAGACCACTCCGCTGCTGTAGGTGGTGGTGAGCGTGGAGGCGCAGGCCTCGCTGTACCAGGGCACCAGGCCCTGCTGCGTGGCGCTGCCCACAGACAGCGTGTGGATGCTGTTGGTGTAGCCGTCGCAGTTGCAGTTGTCGTAGTGCAACCCGCCATTGCCAGATGCCCAGACGAACAGGGTGCCCCGCCCACTGCGGCCCTGAGGGAGCAGGCACGGGTGGGCGCCATGAAGGCACGGTCCTTTCCCCGCCTCCCACTACCCCCCCCACCCCCCACCCCGTGCACCTTGGTTACACCGCGCCTGAAGGCCTCCCGGGTGAGGATGCCTGGCCCATCCACCGTCCGGCCGTCGTCCTCGGGGCCCCAGCTGGCGCTGTAGATGTGGATGTGCTGCGGCTGCAGGCTCAGCGACTGGGCCTCAATGACATCGGTGATGGTGCCGTCCAGCATGCGCACCCCTGGGTGCCACGGCTGAGTCAGCCTCCCACCTGAGGCAATGCAGGCTTGGCCCCGCCCAGGGTCTTAGCCCATCCCACCAGCCAGTCCGCACCCACTGCCCCAGCCTACACCCTCTGCCTGAGCCTGCATCCCCTCTACCCATTACCTCACCTTACCCCTACTCCCCAGGCATGTACCCCACTGTGGGCCATCAGTACCTACCCCACCCCACCCATGATCTCAGCCCCCACTCCACAGTAGATGGCCAAGCCCTCACAGCACCCAACCCACCACCACCCAGGACTATGCCCCCTTCCAGGCTAACTCCATCCCACCCCTGCCTTGGGACCCTCTCTCTGCCCCTGGGGCGCTTGGGGAGTCCCAGCTCTTAGGCCAGGGCCCCAAGCCTGGTGTGAAGAATCCCCTCCCCGACATCACCCCCATCCTTGGCTGTACTGGTCCCCGGGGACCTGGGCACCTCCGATCCGGGCGTTGTAGGCAATGCCGATGCCACAGAACCCATTGTTGGCGATGGCAGCCACCTCCCCGGCACAGCGGGTCCCGTGTCTGGTGTGAGAGGCCCTGTCACACCCCGACTGCCCCCACAGGACAGGGTGCTGCCCACAACCCCCGTGACCCTGCTGACCGGTTCTCATTACTGGGTGTGTATCTTGGCTGGGGGTCTGGATCATAGTCGTTAAAGTCATAGCTGGCCAAGGGGTCCTGCGAGGGTGGGTAGGGTGTCAGGGGTGGAATTGCCCCTTGGGGCAGGTTCTTGGCTCCCCCC
>NW_022111359.1:85882-94302 GCF_000313985.2 Echinops telfairi | reverse complement strand
CAGCAGCCTGCTGGCTCACATAGTTGGCCCAGAGGTCCGGGTGATCCTTCTCGATCCCGTCATCCAGGACAGAGATGACGATGCCCTGGCCGGTCAGTCCCTGGCCCCACACCTGCAGGACATTCAGGTCCGGCTGTACCTCGTTGTTCTGCGAGGGCAGAGCACGGCTCAGCGGGACGCCCCTAGCCTTCCTACTCCCCTGGCTGCTCACCATGTACCACTGCTTGGGGAACCAGGCCTCAGTGGGCATGGCTCAGCAGGGACCCCCTGCTCCCCTCCCCCTGCCTCCAGTTGCTCACCATGTACCACTGCTTGGGGAACCAGGGGTCCGTGGGCATGACCAGGGAGCGCTTCACCCGTCGCCGCAGTGTCTGCTGCTCAAACCACCGCACCTGGAGGAGGTGTGGGGGTAGGGGGCTGGGTCCCAGGGCTGCCACCCTCTGTCTTTAGCTATGCCCATCACTGGGGCAGGGGTCCAGGGCCCTGAGTCCTCACCGCCAACCCCGTGGCCAAACACCCTCTAGGTCTGGCTGGGGAAGGAACCCCAAGGGGGTGGGGAAGACTGTTAGGGGTCTTGTATCACTGGGATCCTTCATGCGGTGGGACCCGGCAGAGGTAGGAAGCAGGGTGGGAGGCCCTAGGTTTGGGTGTGGCCCTCACCCCAGTGCTCTGGTGTTGTTGGGCCTCTGCCCACCTGAGGCCCTGCCTTCAGCCTGAGGGGTGCAGCCTCAGAGCACCCAGCACAGGACCCATGTGTGGGGGCCGCCCACAGGCTGCATGGGGCTCTCTGCCACTTCCACTGGCTCACGCCCTCGATGACATGCTCCCCTTCTTGCTGTGCCCAGTGGCACACAGCACCCCCCCTCCCTGGCAGAGCCCTTCCAGGGGTTCCTGCATTCGTTGTCCTGTCTACCCACAGGGACTTTGCAGGTGCTTCCCCCACCTTTGTGCTTTCCATCCGCATTTCCCACCCTCCTCACCCCCGGGGCCACTGCCTATGCAGCCTCGGGCAGACCTGCCTAGATCGCCACCTTTGTCCCAGCTCTCCTGCAGGCCACACTGAGGACCGGCCCCTCCCCTACCACAGCAGGCCAGCTTCACTCTCACTCCACCCCTTGGCGTTCAAGGGCTGCTGGACAGGGGCCCGGCGTGGCTAGCTCGGGCACCCCTGGTTCCAGATCCGCCTGTGACTCAGGAGGGTCTCCGGACAGACTCTCACCAGTGGAACCCAGTCTCCCCTTCCTGTCGGAGGCTTGGGTGTGGTGTGGACAGTAGGTACCCCTCATTAGTGGCGGGCCTGAGTGGTGGCTGCTTCAGGTGAGTTAAGGGAGAGACAGCCACACCAGGTCAGTGTCACAGCCCAATACCCCAGGTGCCCAGCATAGCCTGCTTTCCAGACTGGATCCCCGATGCACAGACATGGAAACTGAGGCTCAGAGAGGGTGGTCACCAAAGTCCAAGAGTGTCAGGTGGTGCTTGGCTGGTTCCCAAGCAGCTGACCCTGAAGGGACAGCTTGGAGGCCCAGCTCACCTGGGGGTCTTTCTTCAGGCGCAGGCGGTGGCCCCAGTGTGGGTTCAGGGACCGCTGGGTCACACCCCGGTGCCGCAGGTGGAAGTACTGCCCATCAGAGAAGATCTGGGGATGTGGTCCAGGCGGCAGAGTGTGGGCCCCTGGGCCCTGGGCCCTGTCCTAGCAGCCCTCCCGGCCAGATACCCTCCGGAAACCCCAGAGTCTGGAGGCAGAGGGGCCCGGGAGACGTGATATTGGAGCCTGGGTCTAGGAGGCTGCTCCTCGCCCTGTCTCTAGTCTGGGGTCGTCCAGCCCCTGTCCCCTCCTGGCCCATCCCGGTGGGTCCCACCTGCCCCAGGTTGATGAAGCCGAACTTGCGCGCCAGGCGCTCGGCCTCCAGGTTCCCCTGGGGCACCCGCACGGCCCAGCTGCTGACATAGATGGGGGCCCGGGCCGAGACCCACCCCACAGCCAGGGGGCCGACGAGGCCCAGGCCCAGGGCCAAGGCCAGGCGCAGGCAGAGCGCTGTCTGGGCGGGCCGCATAGGGGCGGGGCCGCGGCGGAGGCGGGGCCTTCGGGAGCTCATCCCGCCCGCCAAACGGCCCTAGCGCCCGCTGCCCCGCCCCCGGCGCCATAGCAACCCTGGAGGGGCTTCAACTCTCAGGAATCCTGCGGCTCTCCACTCCGGGGACGCGAAGACCAGACGGTGGCGGGGGACGCAGCAGATGGCCTGCCTAGCCTCTTCCGCGGGAGTTAACCCTCAGGAGCCTCAGTCCCTCCATTTGTACAGTGATCCAAACCTAACTCACAGGAGAGCATTTATTATTACTACACCTGGCCCCACCCCTCTCTTTGGCACCGCCCACTTTTGTAGGCACCCGCCCTCGAATCAGCCTGATCTCCTCTCCAGTCCAATCAGAGCTGTCATGTAGAGTTAGCCCCACCCCACTCGGCCCCTCAGGGTGCCTCTCGCCTCCTTTATGATCAACCTCGCGCCTCTCCGTTCTCTCCAATCAGCTTTCGTCTTCTCCCACAAGCTCCGCCCTCCCCAGCACGCTTTTCTTCCTTCAGCTCCACCTCCCGGCCCCGCCTCTCCAATCAGCTACGGCCCGTGCTCGGCCGGCCAATCGACGTCCACCGCCACCGCGCCCCGCCCCCTGCCACTCACGTCGCAATCGGGGCGACAGCGGCCCGCCAGAGGGCGATGCGGCGGGGGAGACGGGGCAGGCCCCTCCTCCTTTGTCCGCCTTGCCCTCCCATTGTCCTGAGCGGGGGCTTGAGGGCGGAGCGCTGCCGCCGGGCAAGGAGGGCGCGCTCGCGGCGGTCGGGCAGCTGGGGGCGGCGCTCCAACTCCGGTTGCCGGCCCCGACGCCGCCACCATGGACGGTCTGCGGCAGCGCTTCGAGCGCCTTCTGGAACAGAGGAACCTGGCCACCGGGGTGCTCGGGGCTCTCGAAGCCAGGACCGGGGTCGAGAAGCGCTACTTGGCCATGGGTGAGCTGCCACCCCATTGTCCCGACGGGAATACTGAGGTCCCAGAGGCCCGGCAGGAGACCTCTGCCCCCATCTGGCCTGGCAGCGCGGGTGCGACCATTGTCTGGGGGATGTCGAGGCGAGGCCCGGGGACCGTCCTGCCTCCGCGAGGCCCCGGCCCCAGCCCCTGCAGCACCCCAGCTCCACCTCGGTGCCCTGCGGGGCCGTAGGCTAGCCTGGCTCTCTCCCAGGCTTGGTGCCCGCCAGGGCCACGTCTGGTACTTCCAGTTCTCCAGGGGCCCCGAGGTGGGGCGAGCTGCCAGCCCCTTCCTGGCATGAACCCCAGGCTGGAGACCGTTTGGAGAACACCCCCCCCCCGTTTCTGAGGGGGCCGTGAGGCCAGCACCAAGGGACCCTCCTGGCTCCCTCTTTCTGTGGGCACACACCTATCCGCTTGCCCCAGCCCTGTGACTGTCCTCTGTCTCACTAGAGCAAATATTTGCCTAGCCCAGTGGGGTTGTGTACCTGCTGCCATAGGGGCCAGAGGCGTTAGACAGGCCCATGAGGGCCCCGACTCCTGCACTCACCAGACCCTGCAGGTCTCTGAAGCTTTCTCTTTCTCCTCCCTCTCCATGTCCAAAGCCCACCTCTCCCAGGAAGCCCCCATGCAGTGAAACACAGGAAGCTTTGCCTACCCCTATGGCTGGGGGGCATGCCACTGAAGCCAGTGCCCTGTTTGCAAAGCACCTTGGGGGTGGGTTCAGGACCTCCACTGCCAGCCCCAGACATCTGCGTTCCACCCCAGGCCTTCCCTGCTAGCTCTAGGAGCTGAGATCTCTGCACCCAACCCCCACCCCAAGCCACCCCAAGCTGTGGGGCTCAGCCAGGTGCAGCCTGACCTCTGTCCTGCCTTTCTTTAACCCAGTACCCGCCTGCAGGCAAGAATTTAGATCACAGGGCATGGGGAGAGAGGAGAGGTCAGCTGGGGGCTGTTACATCCGTTACAGATGCCCAGTCTAGCCTGCCTGTCTTGTCAACTCCCCGGGGGCCCTATACCCCCCCATCTTAAGTCTCAGATCATCCTCTCCATGCTGAGGTGGCAGCAAAAGGGATTTGAGGGCTGGTCTCCTGCCAGCTTGAACGGATGCGGGGACCCTGGGGCCCACCCTGCCCCCATCACCTAATCCCACCCAATAGATGAATGTAAGCACGCCTCTCCCAGAGGTCCTCCCCCCACTCATGCCTTGCTGCTGACCATGATCTATCCTTGACAAAGATGAGGCGGGTGGACAAGTGGAGGGAGGGTGGCTTAGGCCTCTGCCCTTTGGCACAAGTCTGTTCAGATAAAGGCCCGGGTGGGTGGGGCTGCCCCAGTGCGCTCTCTGGCTGCCCAGGGCATCTGGCCCTCCCCTGCTCTGTGCCTGCAGACCGCTCACAGGGGACACGTGTTCAGTACTTTAATCATTGTAGCCTTTTCCACTGTTCTCACAGGTGGACACCCACCTTCCTCTGCACCCACAGTGCTGGCTGCGGGTCCAGAGGGCGGTCAGCAAACACTCAGGGCTAGCAAGTTCCCCATCAAACTCAGTGACCTGGGAGGCAGGTGGGGGAACTGAGGCCCTGCAGAGAGGGGCTTTCTGAGTGCCCCGTGGTGGACTGGTGGGAGAGCAGAGCTCTCCCAGGTCAGGTCGGCATTCTTCCTGGGCTGACTTTGTCCCCATGGGATGCCTGACCACATCTCAAGGCTTGAGGATTTACCACGGGGAGGCTACTCTACATCCCACAGTGCCCAGGACACCCCCATCCCAGAGAAAGGCCCAACCCCTTGTTGGCAGGAGACCCTGTGTTCACTGTGCCCTGTCCTCCCACACCCAAAAAAGTCCTGTTGGGGCCTGCCGTATAAACCGAGAGCCTCGGCCCTGTGGCTGTCCCTGCTCCCCACCCCCCACTCCACTCAGTGTGGGCAGGGCTCCCACTCACCAGCAGGCTCTTGGGAGTTTGGGGTCCTTTCACCAAGGGGCTCTGACCTGAGCCGGTTCTGCCTCCTTCCCCACATCTGGGACACTGATGTCTGGGGACATTTGTGGGTGCCACCACAGGGCTGTGCTGCTGGCATTGGCGGATGGGGGCTAGGGGGCTGCTCCACACCCTGCCGTGCACCGGATGGCCCTGTGCCCCCACATGGGCAGTGTCCAGGGAAAGAGTCTTGCATGGAGAGAGCAGTTTACTTTGTCCAACTGACCCAGGACACCTCTGAGGCTAGATCTGGCCTCACTCCCGCTGAGCCCTTGCAGACACGCACCTCTCAGCCTTGGCCCTGCTGCCACCCAGTACCACTGCTGCTGGCCTCGGCACTGGACAGCTCAGATGCCTTACAGCCTAGAAGGGAGGGCTGGCTGCCGGCCACCCTGCTGGCCCTTGACCAGTGGAGCTGCTGCCCGGAGCAGGGGACAGTTGTAGAGTGACTGGGACCCCACCTCTCTACTCTTAGGGCTCGTGACACTGCTAAGCCTGTATCTTCTTTTCGGCTACGGGGCGTCTCTGCTGTGCAATCTCATCGGCTTTGCATACCCCGCATATGCTTCGTGAGTACTGGGGGACCGTGGGGTACCCTGCATATGCTTTACGAGTACCAGGGGTGTGTGGGGTATACCACATTGCTTTGTGAGTCTAGGGGGCCGTGGGATACCCTGAATATGCTTCATGAGTACCAGGGGGATAGGGGGGTACCCCACATTGCTTTATGAGTTCCAGGGAGATGTGGGGTACCCCACATATGCTTCCTGGGTACCGAGCATATATGGGGTACCCTGCCTTGCTTTGAGAGTACTGGAGGATGTGCGGTACCCCACATTGCTTTGTGAGTACAGGAACACAGGGGCCACCCTGCCTATGCTTTACCGGGTGCCTGGGTGGGGCAGGCCCGGGCTGCCCCTGACCCAGCACTGCTTCCAGGGTCAAGGCTATCGAGAGTCCCAGCAAAGAGGACGACACGCTGTGGCTCACCTACTGGGTGGTGTACGGCCTGTTCGGGCTGCTCGAGTTCTTCAGCGATCTGCTCCTGTTCTGGTGCCCTTTCTACTACGTGGGCAAGGTGCGCTGCGGGGGCATGGGGGTGTCTGTGTCTGCGCGCGTGTCTGTGTGTCTGCACCCACTTTGCGTGCCAGGGGCCAGGGCCAGGCTCCAGGCTGCCGTTGAGGTCAGAGCCAGTGCCCATCCGCCTGGAGGCGTGGTGGGACGGAGTGGGGCCGGCCGAGGGAGGGCCGAGTGCAGCCTAACCGAGCCTTGGTCCTTCAGTGCGCCTTCCTGTTGTTCTGCATGGCGCCGGGGCCCTGGAACGGAGCCGCCGTCCTGTACCACCGCGCCATCCGCCCGCTGTTCCTAAAGCACCAAGCAACCGTGGACAGCCTCGTGAGCGACCTCAGCGGCCGAGCCCTGGACGCAGCCGCCGGACTCACCAGGGAGGGTGCGTGCCGCCTGTCCTGCCATCGTGCCTTCCTTACCTGCCTTCTGGGTCTCAGCCCTCACCGTCTGTCTGTCTGGCCCTGCCTGTCTGTCCCCTCCACCCTGCTCTGCCTGGCCCCTGCCCGGCGCCCCAGCCTGTGCTTGCTGCCCGCTCACTGCCCGCTCTCTCCCCACGCTCTCGGGAACCAGTCCTGAGGATGCTGGCCCGGAGTCGGGCACTCGTCGCCTCAGCGGGTCCCCCGCTGCCCTTGGAGCCTACCGTAGGTAACTCCCTGGGAGAGGTGGGCAAGAGTGTCTGCCAGTGCTCCTGAGTGTGTGTATGCGTGCGTGGGAGCATGTTTGTGTGTGTGCACACGTGTGTGAGGATGGTGTGTGCATGTGTCTGAAAGTATGCTTGTGTGTGTCTGAATATGTTTAGGTGTGTGGATGTGTATTTGTGCATGTATGTCAGTCTGTGGGTGTGCATGTGAATGTTAGCACGTGTATGAATGCATGTATGAGTGTTTCAGAAAGTATGTGAATGTGAGGAAGGATGTGCATGTGAATGTGTGTGCTATGTGTGTCCATGAGTATGTGTATGTTTCTGTGTATTTGTGTGTGAGTATGCGTGGTTGTGTATTTGTGTGTGTAGGCATATAGTGTACTTGTGAGTGTACCCATGAATATGTGTGGTTATTTGAGTGAGTCTCTGTGTATACGTGTTTACTTGTGTGTGAGTATGTGCAGGTGTGTGCATGTGAATGTGTAATCTGTGTGTCTCAGTGAATATGTGTGCGCACTCCTGTGAGTTTCCATGTGTATGTACTTGTGTGTGAGTGTTTAATGCTGTGTTTCAGGGAATGTGTGAATGTATATTTTTGTTTGTGAGTGGGTGTATTTGTGAATGTACTTGTGTGTGGTGTGCACGTGGGATTCCCTCCCTGCAGGGGGGCTGCTTGGGCCCTGCCAGCCCATCCCATGCTGTCTACCTGAGGCCTGGCCGTGGCCCTCAGGCCAAGCTGCTCTGACCATCCTCCCCCACAGGCCCAGCAAACATGATGCAGTCGCAGAAGGGCAAGTAAAGCCATCCACTGAACCCAGCCAGGACCTCCAAGCTGGGGGGCAGGACCAACCAGACAGCCAGGCCGTCTCGGACCCTTTCACCTCGTCCCCGACCGAGGCCCCCGCCAGCCCCTTGAGGCCCAACAAGACCCTCAAGGACACCTCCTCCTATGTCAACTCAGGCCACACCCCATCTCCATCCCTGGCCGCCATCGGCTCCAGGGCCCAGTTGCCAAGCAAGACCCGGGGACGGCCGCGGCCACGGCCACGAAGCAGCCCCACCACTCGGCCCCAGGGCCCCATCCAGCAGTCACGGCTGCCCCTAACATCCGCAGGCCCCTCGCCAGCCCCCCACAGGCCCTCTGCCTCCTCGTCGGCACCCCACAGGTCCTCCACCACCACACAGCATCCCAGCGCAAGCACCAGCCAGACGCCACCCCTGGTGCAGAGCCCCAGTGACGCCAACGTCCCCGAGCCGTCCCCCAGGAAGACCTGCAGCAAGACTACTGTAGAGCCGGGGGCCGCAGTCCCCAGGTCCAGCAGACACCACCGGAAGCGGACCTCTGCACGCCACTCCCACAACCTTGCCAGGGCCGAGCCCTGCCCTTCGGACACCTCCCTGGAGACCACCTCCGACTGTGTGTCCGAGTTCACCTTCACCTGGCCCCATTTCCGAGGGCACCGGCTCCGCTGCCTGGGGCACTGCTGGCCACTGGACCACCTGGCCTGCCAGCTCGTAGGCCGATAGAGCAGCTCACTGTCGCTGGTGCTCCATCCCTGTGCTTGTCCTTCCCTGGGGCCTGTCCCTGGGCATCCACCCCTACATGCTTGCCACTGGCATCCGTCCCTCGTGTGTTTTTCCCTGGGGCCTGTCCCTGGGCATCCACCCCTACATGCTCACTACTGGGCATCCGTCCCTCGTGTGTTTTTC
>NW_022111359.1:78155-85782 GCF_000313985.2 Echinops telfairi | reverse complement strand
TGTTTTTCCCTGGGGCCTGTCCCTGGGCATCCACCCCTACATGCTCACTACTGGGCATCCGTCCCTCGTGTGTTTTTCCCTGGGGCCTGTCCCTGAGCGTTCCCCCCATGCTGGTCACTGGGCACCACCATCCTCTATGCCTATCCCTGGGTGTCCACCCCTCCCTACGCCTATCACTGGGCATCCATCCCAGTGTCCATCCTTCCCTGGGGTACTATCCCTGGGCGTCCACCCCTTGACATTTGGTCCTCATTAGCTGTTCTTCTCTGGACCAATAAAGTTCACTGGGCCATCTGCACTTCATTGTCCATCACTGGGCATTCATCCTGTGTGTCTACCCCTGGGGACTTGTCCCATTGTATCCACCCTTGGCCATCCATCTCTCCCAGGGTATCTATCCATGAGGGTTGTGGGGGGCAGGACTGCTTAGTGTGTACCCCAATGATCAGAACAAGTCCAGCACATGGGACCTGGTTTTCAGGTGAAGTTTCACCACCTGCCCTCCAACTGTTGAGTCAATGCTGACTCAGTGACCCTGCAGGACGACAGAATTGCCGCCGTGGGTCTCCAAGTCTGCAGTCTCTAGGAGCAGACTGCTCTTTCTCCCAACGAGTGGTTGGTGGGTCTGAACTGCTGACCTCACAATCAGCAGCCTGGTGCTTAGCCCACAGCACCACCAAGACTGTCTACTGTGGCTCAGAGAGGCGACTGCCTGATCAAGGCCATTCACATGGTCAAGGTGGGTACAAATCCAGGAAACCCCTGTGTCCAGCTGCTCCCCACCCAGCTCCTACTCCACCCCCTCCCCTGCCCCCCACCTCTCAAATATGATTACCCCCAACTGCTGGTGCCACCTGTTCTGGAGGGGGTTCTATGCAGGATCGTGGCGGTGCCCTTCCAGAAGTGATGGGCATCAGGCCAGGCTGCCACAGCACCACTGTGCAGGTTCAATTTGGGTGGAGCAGGGCACCCGGGGCCTTTTAAAAGGGGTGACCACCTCTTGTGGATCTGGAGCAGCTCAGGGGTGGCTGGGGCTGTATGTTTTTAGCTGCTGGTTTCCATAAGGACGTGGGCGGGGGTCGGGGGGGGGGGGACCTGCAGGAGTAAAGCCTTGGGACCTTCATTTACTGATGGTGCATTACTCAAAACGAGAACCCACCCACCCCCCTAAAAAAAAAAACCAGCTGAAAACATCTATTAATAATTGAAACTTAGAATGTGCGAAGTATGAATCAGAATATTAGAAGTCATCAAAAATAAAATGGAATGCATACAGATCGCTGTCCTAGGCGCTAGTAGCAAAATACGTCATTTTGTATTAGTCATTGCGAGTCAGAGCACCGTGTGGTTTACTCCGCTGGGAAGACGCATGCCAGAGGAATGGCCTCACATTCATCTTCAAGACGAACATCTCCGGCTCGGTCTTGAAGTACAAGGCTGTCGGTGAGGAGATAGTGTCCAGCTGCGCACAAGGAAATCCAGGCAATAAAACAATCATTCCAAATTATACACCAACTGTGAAAGCGAATGATACAGAAATTGAATAATTCTACCACCAGTCTGCTAGTTTGTCATACTCTGGTGGCTTGTGTGATGCTGGACTCTATGTCACTGGTATTTCAAATGCCAGCAGGGTCACCCAAGGTGAACAAATTTCAGCAGAGCTTCCAGATTAAAAACTGACAACCACGAAGGAACTGACTGCCCCTTCAGCGGAAGCAGCCACTGAAAGCCTCATCTTAGACTCAAAACACTGTCAGCTCTCGAAGGCCTAACGAATAGAAGCAGAACATTGTCAGACACAGTGCTAAAGGGTTATCACTCATGAAATACAATGCTGACTGCGATAGGGTTGTATCTATCTGTCTTCAAGGACATCCAATCAAAACTGTTGTTCCAATTTAAAGCTAGTGATGAAGAAATCAAAGAATTCTACCAATGGCTTCCGTTGGAAATGGATCAAACATGCAATCAAGATGCATTGATAATTATTGGTCATTGGAATGCAAATATGGGAAACAAATAGGAAGGAACAGCAGTTCGAAAATACGTGGTGATGGAAACAAACCTGGAGACTGCAAAACAGGATTTTGAAAAACCAACAACTTCTTTGTAGCAAATACCTTTTTCCCCCTTCCACACAAACAATGGCTGTATACATGGACTGCTCCAGATGAAATACACAGAAATCAAATCGACTACATCTGTGAAAAGAGACGATGGAGAAGTTCAACATCAGCAGCTAACACCAGGCCAGGGGCTGACTGTGGAGCAGACCATCAATTGCGCATATTTAAGTTGCGGAACAGACCATCAGTTACACATTAAGGTTAAGGTTGAAGCTGAAAACATTAAAACAAGTCTAAGAGAGCCAAAATACAACCACGAGTCTATCCCACCTGAATTTTGAGAACAATCTCAAGAACAGATTTGATGACACTTATGACAAAACCTGATGGGCTGTGGGATGACATCAAGAACATCACTCATGAAGAAAGCAAAAGGTCATTAAAGATGCAGGAAAGAAAGAAAAGATCAAAAATGGATGTCAGAACTCTGAAACTTGTTCTCAATCATAGATTAATTAAAGCAAATGGAAGAAAGGATGACGTCAAAGAACTTATCAGAAAAATTTAAAGAGCAACTTGAGAAGACAAAGACAAATATCAAAGACAAATATTTTGGGATGGGGGCAAAGCCAAATATTATAATGAAATATGAAAGGACCTAGATTAGAAAACCCAAAGGGAAAAAGACACGCAGCGTACTTTAAACTGAAAGGTTCAGGAAAAAAATATCAGGCTTCGAGTTGCAGTATTGAAAGATCTATGGGCCAAACATTGAATTATGCAGGAGGCGTCAAGAGAAGATGGAAAGGGTACACAGTCACTGTGCCAAAAAGAACTAGCTGACATCCCAGCACTTCAGGAAAGCACATGAGCAAGAACCAGTGGTGTCGAAGGAAGCCGTGAGAGCTGCACTGAATGCATTAGCCAGAAAGAAGGCTCCAGGAATGGACGGCACACCAAGCTGTTAAAGCACTGGAAATACTTGTCTAGGCCAGGAAATTTGGAAGACAGCCAAGTGACTGGAAGAGATCCATATTTGTGCTCATTCCAAAGAAAAGTGACCCAGCAGGGGCCTCAAATTGCAGAACAATAGCACTGATATCACATGCAAGTACAATTTTACTGAAGATCATCCAACAACTGTCGCAGCAGCACATGGACAGGGAGCTGCCAGAGGCTCAAGCTGGATTCAGAAGAGGCGTGGAAGAAGGGGTGTCATTGCTGATGTCAGACGGATCTTGGCTCAAAGCAGAGAATACCAGAAAGATGTTTACTTGTGTTTTATGGACTGAGCAAAGACATTTGACTTTGTAAAGTGTGAGTAACCTTGAGAAGAAGGGCAATTCTAGAACGTTTGATTGTGCTCAGGTGGAACTTGTGCTTGGATCAGGAGGCAGCAGTGACTGCAGAACATGGGATACTGAAGGGCTTAAAAGCAGGAAAGGTGTGTGTCAGTTCTTTCCTCACCATCTGCATGCTGAGCAGACCATCAGAGAAGCTGGATTATATGAAGAAGAATGTAGGATCCGGGTCGGAGAAAGGCTGATTAACCTGCAATGTGCAGATGACGCAATCCCGCTTGCTGAAAGTGAGGAGCACTTGAAGCTCTGATGAAGGTCAAGGATTGTAGCCTTCAGTATGGATCATGACTCAATGTAAAGAAGGCCAAACTCCTCGCAACCGGACCCCTAAGTTACATGATACATGGGGAAAGGTCGAAGTTGTCAAGGACTTCATCTTGCTTGGATCCACAGTCAAGGCTCATGGAAGCAGCAGTCAAGAGATCAAAAGACATTTTACATTAAGTAAATCTACTGCACAAGATCTTTTTAGAGTATTGAAGAGCAAGGATGTTACTTTGAGGACTAAGGTGTGTCTGACCCCAGCCATGGCGGTCTCCATGGTCTCATGTGCCTGTGAAAGTTGGACATTGAATAAGGAAGACCAAAGAAGAATCAATGCATCTGATTGATGGCTCTGGAGAAGAATGTTGAAAGTAACCGGAACCACTAAAAAGACAAACTGATCTGTTTTGAAAGAAGGAAGGCCAGAGCGCTCCTTGGAGGCAAGGATGGCAAGACTTCATCTCACATGCTTTGGACATGCTGGGAAAGATCAGTCCCTGGGGAAGGACACCCACCGTGCTTGGTAAAGTGGAGCAGAGGAAAAGCAAGGTGGGTGGACACCGTGGCTGCAAGCATGAGCTCAGACATCGCGACAATCGTGAGGAGGGCGCAGGACTGTGCAGCGTTTCCTGCTGTTGTGCGTAGGATTGCGATGGGTTGAAACTGACCATGTCCGTGTGAAGCTGGACACTGAATGAAGAAGACCAAAGAAGAATCAATGCATATGAACTGTGGTCCCACGGACTGCCTTGGGGGAAGTAGGTCCAGAGTGCTTCTTAGAGGCAAGGGTGGCGAGACTTCGTCTTATATACTATGGACATGTCAAGAGAGAAGGACACCATGCTTGGACACCCTCTTGGTCGAGGGGCAGCGAACACGAGGAGGACCAAAGGCAAAATGGATTGATCCTGTGGCTGCAAGCATGGGCTAGAGAGAAGCACAATTGTGGGGCTGGTGTAGATAGGGCCGCCTTTCCTGTGGTCCACTGGGTCTGCCTGTCCCGGGAGCTGGAGGCGCCCGGAGTGCAGGGAAGCACGTCCCCTTGAGGGCCTTTTATCTGGCTTCCACAGGAAAACACCTTGAGAGGTTTACCCTCTGAGCCCTGAGGGGTTCCTTCCCTTGTCCTGGTTTTCTGTTACAGAGGTGTGACCTTCCCTGGGTGAGTTGTAAACCAGCTGGTGGTCTGATACTTTCTGCCTGCTCCCCTCCACCCCCCAGGCTGCAGTCTGCCCTGTGGTTGGTCTATTTTATGCACTTTGCAGGGATTGGTCAATATATACAAATGAAGTTTCTGTAGCCTAGTATGCAAATGAAGTGCCTGGGGCCCTGCTGAGAGAGGGGACGGTTACTTTAAGGTGGCTACACTGAGGGGGGTGTGTGTGTGTGTGTCACACCTTCAAATTGACAAAGGCACACACAAACAGTTCAGCCGCACCCATAGGGGCTTCACAAAGAAAACCCCCTTATCTTTCAATTCCATTTTCCCACGAACTGTTTGAAGTGCCCTCATGTGTGTACATAGTAGTAGTGTGTGCACAGACACATCCCTCCCTGCAGAGGCTTTAAAGGGAGGCAGGAAGAAGCCAGAAGAGGAGTTTGGCAGAGAGGAGGAAGGGGCTACCGGAAGCTGTGATGGACACTGCAGGCTAGAGGAGCTGAGGGCCAAATTACCCCCTGCTCAGCCATACACTCTGAATCCTGAGTGTATGCCCGGGAGGGACGGCGTTGGAGAGGAGGTGGGGCTGGCCATGCCTGCTCACTGGCTGGACCCTGACTTAGACTTGCTCTGTGCTACCTGGGCACAGCCACTGCCACCCTGTCTCATTGTTCCGGAGCAGAATAGGGATAGAGGGGCTGTCCCGCCCACACCTGCACAAGGTCCGCTAGAGGAGGTTGGAAAAGAATCAGGCGAGCATTAAACGCCTATAAAGACCTTAACTGGGCATGCTCCAATTCAAACCCCCCAAGCCAGGTGGGTGGTACACCTGGGCGGCAAACTAGGCCCAAGTGGGCTTGATTCAGCTAATGCTAATGGGGTTGACCAATACCTTTGACCATGCCTCCCCAGCCACAGGTTTAAATATCTTGGCTGCAGGCCAACTGGCCCCTCTGCCCTTCTCCCCTGGGCCTGCTCCTGTACCCGCTCTGCCTTGCTGTGATCTCTCTCCGGTCTCAGGTCGCATGTGGGCATGTAGTCCCACAAGGTTGCTCGTGTTCCGTTGTGAGCCCCAGTGTGGTTTATGCACGGTTTGGCACACTTCCCTGAAATAGAGTGTACTCCTTTGAGGCTGTAAAACCTGAAACTTCTTCCATCCTTTATAAAAACCCACTTGGATCACAAACCAGGCTTCAGCCTGGTTGAATTCTTTCACGTATGAAGCCAAGAACCAAGGCAGCACCCACCTGAGAACCCTAACATTATCACCACCCAGACAAGTCCTAGCTTCAGACACAGCAGAATGTCAGATTCTCCTGCAGAGGAACAGTGTCTGAAACAATACCCCTGGTCAATCTTTAAGCTCAAACCCAAACGACCTCCTAAAAGTGTCTTTAGACTGGACAGGACATGCTGTAGGCTCAGGCCAGAGACCACAGAGGGTCTCAGAACCGACTCTCTGTGTGCCCTTATGCCTGTGGGGCGGAGGGAGCAGACAAGGATCTTTGCTTTGCAGGCAGGGACTACTGGCTCGGTGGTGGTGCCTTAGGGTCATCTCTGACGTGAGTTTGGTGAAGGTGTTCAGAGCCGACCACCTGTTTCACATCCAATAAGCCACGCACATCCTGTTTCATCTCACCCCTGCAGCCCTCAGTGCCACCTGCCCTCCCCCCTGCATGTTTCCTGTCTACACCTCTCCTGCTCTCCTGAGCCTCAGAACCCTAACCTAACCCTCAGAACTCCGTCCATTGCCATCTCAGTGGGCGGTCATTCAATCATGACCTGAAGGATGATGAAGGGCGAGAGGTGGGGGCCCCTGTCTCTCTGTCTCTCTCTGACCAGTCGGCCTGGTCTCCCTTATGACCCAGAGTCCCTCCCACACGGCTCCTCGTCTGGGTCCCCGCAGTCCCTCTCAGAGCTGTTGCCCCATGGTATTTTCATTCCATCTTTCCATAAACTTTCAGAAGCCCTTTCGTATGTTCTGCTGTGGCTACTCACCACTACAACAAAAATGGTAAATTATTAAAATAAAAACAAACAAACCACTGTCCTTCAAGGCTTGGAGTCAGCAACAGTGGGCCCATAAAGCAGGACTCAGTGGGTTGGAGGAAAGGCCAGCTGTGAGGGGCCAGGCTCTTGGAAGGTGTGGTGAGGACTTTGGCTTTTCCTGGGAATTGCTGAGAGAGGGGTGGGTAATCATTAATTAATACTGCCTGGCTCCCTCCAAGAAGTCCCGAGCTCAGCTCAGATTCTGGGATCTGGCCTCATGCTGGCTCAGCTGTGTGAGGAATCTGGACTGGCCTCCACAGGCTCTTGAGAAAGAGCCAGCCCAACCCTCCAAAAGAGGGCCAGGACCCACCCACTCTGCTCACCCGGGGCCTACGTGAACACATTTGTCTTTCCAGGTGGAAATTATGATCTTTAATCCTTAACCTTGATAATGATTACTATTAAACACGAAGAAAGTTGTAGCCTGCCAGGTGAGTGAGAGGACACCCTAATGCTGTCCAGGGTTCTGAGGGTACATAACCAGTTCCTCTTGGTAGCACCCAGATCCGGGGGTAGGAAGAGGACATGGCCAGCTCCCTGGTGGTCAGCACCCAGGCCCAGGGCTAGTGAGGAGACATGACTAGTTATTCTCAGTCAGCATCTGGGCCTAGAGGCAGGGAGAGGACATGACTAGCCCCTGGTGGTCAACATCCAGGCCCAGGGTGACTCCTCTCTGGACCTGTTCCACCACCACTGGGCTGACCTTGGCCTTGAGTATCTCTTTCTCT
>NW_022111359.1:54878-78055 GCF_000313985.2 Echinops telfairi | reverse complement strand
CACACACACACACACACACACACACACACACACACACACACACACACACAGCAGTGTTTGGCTCATCAGCCTGCAGCAAGTCTGGGAGGGTACTACAGGGTTTTGTCACACTTTGCTTTTGTCTTTTCCCTGTGATTGGATGAGTATTTACAGAGCATCTAACAGTTCACACCCATTCAGCTTCATGTTCTCCATTGTGACCTCACATGTCGTCACACACCCACTTCCTGCTGGGTTTCCTGTGTCCCTCCCCTTCCCTCCAACCCACTCCGCCTTTGGAGCTTTGCTGCCCCTTTGCTGTGCTTGGTCAGTGAGTCTGTGGCCACCCACCTCCCCAGTGCTGGCGCTCCCCAGAGGCTTGCCTGGTGTTTGGCTGAAAGTTGAGCCATGGGGGCGAATTCAGTTCCCAGACTGAAGGGTGATGAAGGGCCATAGTCTTAGGGTCCCACCTGTCTCTACCCACCAGTAAGCCTGGCCTCTTTCATGGTTTTGAGTTTTGCTCCACATTTCCTGCCCGCTCCATCCAGGACCTGGTGGCCGGGCACCATCTAGTGCTTCTGGTCTCAGGGTCATGGCCCTTTCACTGGCATGTCCCATCCTGTGTCCCATGTGTTTACTCCTTGCCACTGTTCGTGGTAGAGTCCCTGGGGGTGCCAACAGATAAGCACTCAACTATAGCTGGAAGGTTGGTTATTGAACCCACCCAGGGGTGCCTTCCACCACTGTTTGTCAGGGTGTCGTGTTGTGGTGGCTTGTGTGTGGCTGTGATGCTGGAAGCTCTGTCGCTGGTGTTTCAAATGCCAGCAGCGTCGCCCGCAGGGAACAGGTTTCAGTGGAGCTTCCAGACTCAGAACAGACAACGAAGAAGAATTCGGCTGTCCGCTTCAGAGGAATTAGCTGCTGAGAGCATTATGGACAGAATGGAAACCTTGTCAGTCACTGAAGACATAATGACCAGAAGCAGAACATGGTCAGAGATAGGGCCAGAAGGTCTCATAGGGTCACAAGGTACTTCAAATATGACTGAGGAAGAGCCGGCCTCTCAAAGTAGAGTCGACCGTGAGGACATGAATGGAGTGAATGAAGGACATTTCAAAATCTATCTTGTGCCATGCTGTCTGTGATAGATTAATAGCTATCTGAATGCAAAGAAATCCAATTACTAAAACGATTATTCAATTTATGCACCCACCACTAAAGCTAGTGACCTAAAAACTGTAGAATTCTACCAATGTCTTCAGTCTGAAATGGATCAAACATGCAATCAAAATGTATTGATAATCATTGGTGATTGGAATGCAAAAGTTGGCAACCAAGAGAAAGGTCTTGGAACCAAGAGGACTATGGTCCTGGTGATAGAAACAAAGCTGGGATCACATGACAACATTCTGCAAGACCAGTGCCTTCTTCATCCCAGCTGCCTTTTTCAACGACACGAACGGAGATTGTATATCTGCACTTCTCCAGATGGCACACACAGAAATCAAATAGACCACATCCGTGGGAAGAGATCCTGGAGAAGCTCCATATCCGCAGCTAAACCAGGCCAGGGGCTGAGTGTGGAACAGACCATGAAATGTTCATACATGGGGGCACCCCTCCCCCCCAAAAAAACCCCACCTGGGATTCCACTGGACGGAGCGGAGCGTTTGTAGTATGTATTTTTCCTGATGGCGAGCATCGAGCAACTCATTCTGAGTTAGTGCACCCAGTGGTGTCTCCCGGGAAGGTTCTTTCTGGTCACAGTGAATTTTTTCATAAAAGCAGTTTCGCTCAACCCTTATTTTTTTGTGATGGCCAATTTAAGAGAACAGTGTGTTGCTGTGAAATATTGTTTACTGCTCAGGAAAATTGCCGTAGAAAATGCTGTGATGTTGAACACAGCTTACAAGGACAGAGCTATGGGAAAAACTCAAGTGTACGAGTCGTTTTCTTGTTTCAAAACAGGTCGATTGGGGACAAACCTCATTCTGGACATCCGTCAACTTCCTGAGTGGATGAAAATGTCAACTTGTAGTGCATTTAGAGTTCATTCCACCATGTCAGACTGTTAATCAAGCTTTCAGTGTGCGACAAAAAAGCTCTGATTTGTGGCAGACGGGGGACTGGTTTTGCCAGCGCAACAATGCACCTGCTCACGCAGCCATCTCAGTGCGCCAGTTTTTGGCAAAAAAAACCCCCAGCATCCCTCTATTGCCCCACACCTCACTCTGTGTGACTTCTTCTTGTTTGTTTCCTGGACTGACGAGGGACATGAAAGGACAGAGATTTGATGATGCAGAAGAGGTGAAAAAAAAAGTAAGGAGTTGCTGTCAGCCATCCAAACAGATGAGTTTGAAAAATGTTTCCAAGAACGGAATCGCAGATTTGAAAAATGTATTAAGTGTAATGGAGAGTACTTTGAAGGTGATAAGGTTGTTTTGTAAAAAAATTTAAATATGTAGCTTTTGAAGAAAAACCTGTTTTTTGTGGGGACACCCCTGCATATATAAGTTCAGGATAAAGCTGAAGAAAATTAAAACAAGTCCTTGAGAGACAAAATACAATCTTGAACATTTCCCACCTGACTTTCAAGAACAGATTTAAGGCATTGAACACTAATGACAGAGACCTGATGAGCTTTGGGGTTACATCAAGAACATCACTCATTAAGAAAGCAAAAGGTCATTAAAAAGACAGGAAAGAAAGAAAAGATCAGAGTGGGTGTCAGGAATCTGATACTTGCGCTTTGTCATAGAACAGCTATAGCAAATGGAAGAAAGGATAAAGTCCAAGAACCAAATAGAAAATCTCAAAGGGCAGCTGGAGATTAAAGTCAAATATTATAATGAAGTGTACAAAGACCTAAAGTTGGGAAGCCAAAAAGGAAGAACATGCTCAGTATATGTTAAACTAAAAGAATTCAGTAATAATTCAAGCTTCAAGTTGCAATATCAAAGATTCTGTGGGCAAAGTATTGGATGATGCAGGAAGCATCAAGAGAAGACGCAAAGAGTACAGGGTCACTGCATCAAAAAGAACCAGTCGACGTTCAGCCATTTCAAGAGGCAGCCGATGATCACGAACCAATGGTGCTGAAGGAAGAAGTCTGAGCTGTGCTGAAGTTATTAACCAAAACAAGGCGCTAGGAATTGATGGAATCCCAGTTGAAACGTTTCCACAAGCAGATGGAGCACTGGAAGCACTCATTGTGCCAACAGTTTAGGAAGACAGCTACTCGGCTAATGGACCGTATCATTTTTGTATTCATTCCAAAGAAAGGTGACCCAACAGAATGCACAAATTATAAAGTATCCTTGATATCTCAGGCCAGTAAAATGTTGCTGAAAATCATCCAATAAGAGTGGCAGCAGTCCATGGACAGGGAGCTGCCAGAGGGGCTCAGGGCGGATTCAGAAGCGGGCGTGGAAGAAGGGATATCATTGCTGATGTCAGATGGATCTGGACAGAGACTACCAGAAAGATGTTTACTTGTGTTTAATGACTGTGTGGATCACAACAACCTATCGATGGCAGCCTTGAGGAGAATCTGAGTGTGCTCACATGGAACCTGTACATGAATCAAGAGGTAGTTGTGGGAACAGGCTTGCTGCATGGACATTTGTGTGTCATGGCTGCATTCTCTCACCATACCTATTGAAGCTAAGTAAATAATCAGAGAAGCTTAATTAGATGAAGAAGAATTTGACATCAGGATTGGAGGGAGGCTTATTAACATACTTTAGTATACAGATGGCACAAACTTACTGGTTGAAAGTGAGGATGAATCAGAGCACTTGCTGATGCAGATCAAGGATTGCAGTCTTCAGCATGGATTACAACTCAGTGTAAAGAAAACCAAAATTCTCACACCTGGACCAGTAGGTAACATTAGGCTACACGGAGAGAAAAAAAAGGTAGATATGGTCATGGATTTCATCTTGCTTGGATCTACAACCAGTGCTCATGGAAACAGCAGTCAAGAGAGCAAATGACACATTGCAGTAGGTTGATCTGCTTCACAAGACCTCCTTAGAGTGTTGAAAAGCACTGATGTTACTTTGAAGAATCAACGCGTTTGAACTCTGGTTCTAGTGACAAATATTGAAAGTTCCATAGACTTCCAAAAGTACAAACAGATCTGTCTTGCAAGAAGTACACACAGAATGCGCCTGAGAGGAGAAGATGACTATACTTAGACCCACGTATTTTGGTCTTGTTGTCAGGAGAGCCAGTCCCTGGAGCAGGACATCATGCTTGGTAGAGGGACAATGAGAAAGGAGGAAGACCCTTGATGAGATGGATTGACACAGTGTGTTAGTCCAGGTGTGTCAGGGTACCCGCCCCTAACACAACATCACGGGTCCGGTAGGTGCAATTTTACAGTGATGATAAGTAAAGATAATAGTAAAGTCATAGAGAGCATGAGAGATAGAAGGGAGATTGAAAGAATGGAGTCAGACACATTTCATGGTAGCATGCTCCCCTCAGGTCCACGTGGAGAGAGAGGGAGGGGAAGGAGGACGAGGGGAAGGGGAATAGGGCAGCAAGGACGGGAGAGGAGAGGGGGAACAGATGAGAGGCCAAGAAGGGTCTTTATTGCTAACCCAGACCTATATACTTTTGGGGGGCATGCAAGCCCCCTAATTACAGGTAGAGACATACGTCACAGGAAGGGGTTGTACTATAGGCAATACAGCAATGAGGGGGGAGGGCAATCTAGGGATATACATGCAATAGGATGAGGAGGGATTGGGGGTACATATGTGACAAGAAGGGCGGATCCTGGATTCAGGATGGCAGCCTAACTTTGGATGTCACTGAGCAGGTCTGACCTGTTCTCTGGATCTCCATGGAAACCATTATCAGTAGGGTGTAAACTAAGGTGACCAGATTTTAACATTGGTAAAGTAGGACACCATTGATAAAACTCATATCCTGGTGAAATAGCCACATGGCAGCCGAAAACCGTATACCCTAGCTTGTCGTGCATTCTTTCCAAAAATCGGGAGTTTTTTAAAACACCGCAGGACGCAGGAAATATTGTTAAAAATTGGGACTGTCCCGCCAAAAGCGGGACGTCTGGTCACCTTAGTGTAAACCCCACCTACAGGGACCAGACTAATGGTCACAGGCATTTAGGGGGAAGTAGCCTATTGTCCTTAACAGCAGGGAGTGGGCCCTACCTGGTGGGCCCAGACAGTAGTCTGGCAACTGACTGCCTGCAGGGAGGTAACTTGACAATCATTTACCATTAGTGCAAGCAGTGTTCTAAGTCTAACATATATTTGGGGGAGACGGCATGGGAGAAATCTGTTTCCCACACAGGTAGACTAGAGAAAAAAATTCATAGACACTCAAATGTGTATAAGAAATAACTTTATATACAAGAGCAGTTGAACATTGAGAAAACATCCCAGCCCAGTCCAGATCAAGTCCATAAGTCTGTTATTAGCCCATAGGTCCAATACGAGTCCATAAATTCTTCTTCAGACTCACGCCACACATGCAATGATGCTGAGTGCAGGAAGATCACAGGCCAATGGGTGGAAAGTCTTGTGGGTCAGGTGGAAGAATCTTAGCACTGGCAGGGGTCTCCACGTGGCTCCTCCAGCTCCAAGGCTCTGGCTGCCATCAGCATAACTCCATGTGGCTTGTCAACGGGAATGTCTCACAGGGAGATGAAGCAGAGAGATTTTGTGCGTCCCATCTCCATCAAGCTATCTCCATAACCCCTCCAAATGAGGTCATCAAGCAGCAACCTGACTGACAGGCTAAACTCCACCCCATTCCCTCTTAATAGTCTCAAGTTGGCACCAGATTATGTAACTACCACAGTCCCTCAGGGTTGGAATGGACTTGATGATAGCACCTACCAACAACAGAGAGGCCCTGGAAGTCAGGCCTGGTTATCTGCTTCTGAAAAGCCACGGCCTTCGGTACCCTCAGACCATGGTTTGACAATGCGCGTGCGGTGTCACTGCTCCAAATCCACTCCCCAGTGACTGGTGACAGAAACACTGCTGAGGGGCATTTAGGTTGTTTGTAGTTTTGATCCTGGGATGAAAATTGAGAGGAACATTTTGGAACTTGCCTTTGGTGGACGGAGCTCTTGTCTTAGGGCTGAGGGATGTAGGATGAGAGTCATCGTGTCCTGGAGCTGCTGTGAAACTACTGTCACCACTCCGGCAGCTTATAATGACAGGATGTCGTCTCTCTCCGTTCTGGAGACAGAGGTCTGAGTCCAGGGCATAAGTGGGCCATGCTCCCTCTGGACACTCCAGAGTGGGGGTCCTTTCTCCTCTTTACCAGCATCTTGAGGCCCCAGCAGATCCTCGGCTTGTAGATGCACCTTTATTGTCATCTCCTCTCCGTCTCTGGGTCTCTCCTCTGCTTTGATACAGACACTACCAGGTGGATAGGAGACAGTGGTGGTTCAGTGTAGAACCCTTGCCCTTCGTGTGTGCCATGAGCTCAATGCCCAGTCCGTGCACTGCCGGCTGGGGCACCCATCTGTCCGTGGAGCGTGTAGGCTGCTCGCAATGAGACATGCATTTTCAGTGGTGCTTCCAGGGTAAGATTACTAGGAAAACAGGGCTGGAAATCAGTCAATGAACCTTATGGATCGCAGGAGAACATTGTGTGTGAATGAGACCCCACGGACTACAGGAGAACATTGTGTGTGAATGAGAACCCATGGACCACAGGAGAACGCTGTGCAACTCGGTTGTTTTGGACAAATCATTAGGCAGATGAATTACAGGAGGAGGACATTGTAATGGGTATAGAAGAGAGACAGGGATACTGAGGGAGGGAGGCCCTAGGGGAGGTGTTGGCACTACAGCCTTGACATGCTGGCGATGGTGAGAAGTCACAGGCAATATTCTGTTTGGCTGTGCTTGCAGCCACCAGCAGCTGGAGTTGATCTGGCAGCAGATAATTATCTAACGACCTATGTATCCATCATCTATCAATCTATCTATCCATGTTGGTTGGTCGGTCGACCTACCTATCTATCTACCAAGTAGCTGAGGATCAATGCTAATTCTCGCATCAAATATTCTGCTATATCTGAGAAACTTACAAGCAAAAAAACTCTGGTGAATTGGGAAGGTTTACAGAGTAAATCAGTTTTCTATTCAACAATGGAGACACATTTTGCTTCATGCCATCGATTTCGATCCCCAATGTGAAAATCCTGTCTCCTGCCCTGCTACCCTAGACAAACACTATCCTTGTGTCAGCTACGATTGCTGTAGGGGTGCCTGCCCCCCCAGCATTGTGCACTCGGCACCCCTCGCCATTGTTGGCTCTAAATGGAGGGGTGTGTGGGGGTGTGTGTGTGAGTCTGTCCCAGGCCTGAAGGCCACTCGGGGCCACACCTGGTCAGGGTTCCTCTCTAGCCAGCCAGTAAGCCTGGTCTTTTTCAGATGAATCTGAGGATCTTAAAAGTGGAAATGGATTCTTCATTGTTCAGTGTTTGTTTTTAAATTAAAGAACCAGGAAGAAACTGGTGTTAACTCCCACTGGCCCCAAGGCTGCCAGTGAACGTGGATTACCTTTCCAGGAGGGGTGTGTGTCAAGGAATCACACCACGGAAGTCAGGACCCCAGGGAAAGCACTGCTTCAGGGAGGATAGGCCCAGGGACACCTCTCACATGGGGTCTGCCAGCAGCTCTTCCCTTCTTTGTCTTTGCTCGCTGACCTTCTGGCAATGTGAGACCAGGGCCTACGGGTTGCCCTCGAGCCAGCAGTGCCCACCCACTGCCCATTCTCCAAGAGTCTCCTTAGCCTCTTTCTTGCTCCCCCCCCCACTTGTCGAGAGGGCAAAGGGAGGTGCTGAAGCATCTGGGAGTGGAACCAAGTGACCAGGCTCCCACTCCCTGATGTAACCCCCAGATGGCAAGGACACAGAGGTGACCACGGGTGTCAGTGGAGGGCTGATGGGGTGGGTGGCAGTGTGGGTGCCATGAAGACTACTGGTTGGGGAGGTGGACTGTGTGCACTGCCATGGAGGATCCACCAGGGGGCGCGTGGGCCCCATGGAGTCGGCTGGAACTTCATGAGACTCTTCCCGGGCAGTGGCCACTGCTGACCGCCGAAGTCAGGGCCAGGCCTGGACAGCCTGAGGCCCTGCTGAGCTCAGGGAGGATGCCTTTGCAAGAATAAAGGGACCTCGCTCACAGTGGGGACCTGGAGAGGGGCAGGGCCTGCCTGCAAGGTCCAGGCTGGCCCATCAAGGCCCATCCCAACATCCTGCTGACACCCACAGGAGGGGCCTCCCTCTGCCTGGTGTCCCCCCAGCACCACCGCCCTTCACTCGATCCTTCCCCTCCTGGCCCAGGCACCCAGTCCCTGAAAAAGACAACCACAAACAGAGTGGAAAATTACATTGTCCCTACAGACGGCGAGAGTCACTCAATCTGGCGAGAGGCAGACGGCAGTGACCCCACAGGAAGGGGTGCTGAGTGGCTTATGGCCCCTGCAGACACCAGGGTGGTGGGCCTGGGTCTGGGCAGACAACAGGGCCTCTCAGCAGCCCCAGCTGGTCCTGAGATGAATGTGCCCCCCTGTTTTCTCTACTGCCCCCATCCTCAGTTACTCCCTACCTGGCCCATGCCGGGGTGGACCAGCACACAGGGAGGAGGTGGGGACTGGGCCCAGAGCTGGGTGGAGCGTGTGAAGTCTGTGTGTGTGGGGGGTGCTGGGGCCTCATTACAAACTACCAGTAGAAACAGAATCAAGGCAGCCAGAATCTGGGAGGGCAGTGGACAGCTTCCTGATTGCCTGGGCCCATGGGCAGATGAGTCACTTACAGTGCCTTGGCCAGGCATGCCTTCTAAGGGCCCTGCTGTCAGGGCGTGCCTCTGAGCGAGGGGGCAGTGAGTGTCCCGAAGGAAAGCAGGGCCGATCTAGCCTGGGCTGGAGGGAAGCTGGGCATCTAACAGCTGGGCATCTAACAGCTGGGGCTTCCTGGCAGCCAGGGTGAAAGGAGAATGGGGTTAGAGTTAGAGCAACTGTGTGGTGTGTAGACTGGCTGTGGGCTGGGCTGTCATGAGGGGTGTGCAGAGCCGCGTGGGTGTATCTGAGCTCCCCGGAGGCCTGCCCGGTGGGAGCGGGCACTTTGCAGTCCCAGACTGAGCACGCTGCTTGCTGCTGGACTTCTGAGGCATGGGCCAGACAGACTCACACAGGGCAGTGCCGGGCGGCAAGGCGCACGCGGCTGTCCTCTGCGGGGCTCCAGGGCCGGGCATAGCCAGAGTGGGGCAGCAGCAGGCGGTCCTGTGTGCCATCAGGGCTGACTAGGCGCAGGGCAGCCACCAGGTACTCGCGATGGGGGGCCAGTGGTGGGCAGGGGCAGCGGCCTGGCGCCCACACATACTCAAGGGTGCGGAGCGGCGAGCGGTTCTTGTAGATGAGCAGAAGGCGCACCTCATAGCTGGTCTCCTGGGCCTGCCGGCGGCGGCCAAGCACACGGGCCCTGAAAACTGCGTAGGCGGGCACTGAGGCTGTTGGGGACCCCACTGCACAGGGGAGGGAGGGGATACTGGGGACCTACCCCCACCCCACATGCAGGCCCCATTAAACAGAAGAGGGAGGGGCTGCTGGGACCCCACATCCACATGGACTCCACGGCACAGAGGAGAGAGGGGCTTCAGGGGACCAGGGGGAGTGGGCTGTATCAGGCCTGCTCAGATCAATGAAGGTTATAGGTTAAGTTCTAAGAGTCAAGTTGGAGTCAGGTCAAGGGTTAGATGAGTAACTGGGGCAAGATTGAGTCACTGGGAATTAGATGAGGATCTGGGTCACTTGGGGTCAGTGATGGGGTCAGGAGGGCTGGAGTTACTTGGGGTCAAATGAGGATCAGGGTCACCTGGGGTAAGGTAAAGGCTTGCATCATGGGGTCAGGTGCAAGTTGGGGTTACTTGGGGGTCAGGGCAACTTGTGGTTAGGGTCATTTTGGGTCAGGGTCACTCTGGGTAAGGTGGGTGTTGGGGTCAGATGAGGGTCAGGCTGACTTGCAGTCAGGTGAGGGCTGGGGTCACTCTGGGTCAGGTGAGGGCTGGGGTCTCACCAAAGTCGCTGCCACAGTAGTGGAGCAGTCGGTGGGCACGGCCACGAGTGTCCGGGCAGGGCTTGCAGGGGTCTGTGGGGACGAGGCTGTGAGACGCACAGGCCACACGTCTCTGCTTTCTCCCACCCAGGCAACTCCATCTCACCTCACCTGGGGTGGGGGTCACGGTCAGTGGGGGGGTGGCAGGATCTGCGGGAGGCTCAGGGGACTGAGACTCCACTTCCAGAGCCTGTGGCTGCTGGAGGGACCACCCCAGGGCCTGCGCCTTCTCCTGGAAGGGGGCGTATCTCTCACGAGGGAGCCAGAACTCAAACTCGATGCCAGGGTTGGGCACCTGCAGGAGGACCTGGAGGGAGGTGGTGGGGGGAGAGGCTGGGCACTTGAACTCAAGCCTCTCCCCCTAGACCCATCCTTTCCCAGCCTCCCCCCTTAGATCCTGCCCCCTTCAGGCTCACACCTCAGACCCTCCCTCTCCAGCCTCCCCTCGGGAGAACCTGCCCCACACCTGCAGGAGCAGGTCGTGGGAAGTGGGCCCAGTGGCTCGCAGCGTCTCCTGCATCCCCGCGGCGTCTCTGGTGTAGACCACGCGGGTGCCCGCCGCCTCATAGGTCCCTGGGCTGTTGACCGCCCAGTTCCCGTTGAGCACGTAGCGCCCGTCGCCCGCCACCAGCGCTGCAAGAAGGGGCAGAGGCGCCTGGGTCTGAGCCACCCTCCCGGGGACCCCTCACCCCGGCTGCCCCTGGCGGCCGCCCCTCAGACCCTGCGATACCCAGGTGGTTGCGGCTCCGGTGGATGACC
Source organism: Echinops telfairi (assembly GCF_000313985.2). NCBI lineage: Eukaryota > Metazoa > Chordata > Mammalia > Afrosoricida > Tenrecidae > Echinops > Echinops telfairi. Next base: position 67,203 of record NW_022111359.1, on the reverse strand, counting down.
TGGAGGTGCCTGGCGCCCTCGGGGATCAGAGTCACGTTCCAGTACCCGGTGAAAGCACCTGGGACAGAGGGCGGGGGTTACCCCAAGTCTGAGCCATGGCGACCCCAAGGGCACCGCTCCCTAGGGAGGGGCAGCTAAGGAGTGGAAGGCCCTCGGGGGATGGACGGGCACCGGGGTTGTGCCAAGGGGCTCGGGCATGGCCACCAGTGTGAGGCTGGCGCAGGACCCGGCGGTGTTTCGCTTGGCTGTCACTGTGGGTCGGAACCCACTGGATGGCCCCTAACAACAAACTCCCTGCACCAGCCAAACTCCCCGCCACCGAGCCAATTCTGCCTCATGGCGTGTGAACGCCCCACCTTGCTGGTCAGCGACTCAACACCCACACAGTCCAGGGCTCCGGGCAGTGGCGACTGGAGGACTAAATAGGATTTTGCAGGCAAGTTGGCCGGCCAGGATCTTGGTATCCAGAAAATGCTCGGGATACACTTGGAGTTATAATTGAGGCGCATGGGCGGCGGGGACGGGGTTAAAACCGGGCCCGTTCTGGGATGGGCGAGATAATCTGGCGATGCCCAATCAGGATGGTGAACGGGGTGAGTGAGCCCCACAGTGCCCAATCAGCGCAGTACTTCGTTTTCGGCCTGGGGTGGTGAAAGGGCTCGCTGGGGGCACGCGCTGAAAGCGAGGTGGGCAATCACCAGGGTCGCGGAACACGCGCTGCACAAAGAGGCAAGAGTCGTTGGTGCCGCCGCAGTGTCCACAGCGGTCCTCGCGGGCGTCGGAGCCCAGCAGCCCGTCACAGCCGGCGCTCTAAAGAAGGGAGGGACACAGCCGTCAGATTGCCCTGGGCCGCGAGAGGGCGGGGCCTGACGCGAAAACAAATGAGGTGGGGGCGGAGTGGGGTCGAAAAGTGAAAGGCCAGGGGTCTGGAAGGAAGGGGGCTGGGGGTGGGAGTGGGGCGCGAGACAAGGACGGGGGCGGGGCCTTAAGTCAGGAATTGGGCTTGGGGGCGGGGCCTGGAGGTAGGAAGGCTTGGCCAGGACCCAGGCCTGCAAGGGGGCCAGAAATCCAAAGCCATGGAGCCTAGGAGAGTTCTAGAACCTACTGAGTCGCTTCCAACTCCCAAGGACCGTACAGGACAGAGCAGAATTGCTCCCCCATGGTTTCCGAGGCTGTAAATCTTTCCTAGGGCAGACAGCCTCATCTTTCTCCCAAGGAGCAGCTGATGGGTTCAAACTGCTGACCTTGCAGGGAAGAAGCCTAATGCGTAACCCACCGTGACACCACAGCCCCTTGGGTCTTCTGGAGGAGCAAGGCCAGGCCTGGGGGCTGTGCGGTGGGTTGGAGTCCAACAGCAGGTTGGTCCTGTCAAGAGTGTGCCTTTGAGTCACAGCGACACCATGGGTACATGAACAAAACAGCTCTCCAGGTCGGTCCTGTTTCAGCCCCTTGTCGCAGCTGGGGTGTCAGCCCCTCTCCTGGAGGACCTTCCTGCTTTTCACAGACCTTTTGTTTAACCTAGCATGATGTCCTTCTCCAGGGGCCAGTCTCACCACCATCCCTTCCAAGGAGCCTTGGGCTAGACTTCTCCCAAGATGAGCTGTTCTTTAGCAGTCCGCGGTACTCTTCCCTAGTCTTCTCCAGCCTCACAATCCAAGCATGGATTCTTTTTTGATCTTCCTTTTTCAATGTCCAACTTTCACATGCAGATGAGCTGGTTGGGAGTGTCCTGGCTTGGTCAGGAGCATCTGAGGCCTCAAAGTGACATATTTATTATTTCACACCTTCAGCCTGTGAAACCAGGTGGAGTCATTCTGCCCTGTCCTATAGGGTCCCTAGTTGGAATCAGGTGGCCTCGTGGGCTGTGCATTGAGCAGCTAACCTCCAGGCCAGCGATTCAAACCCGCCGGTCACTCCACAGGAGAAAGACGAGGCTGTCTACTCCTGCAGAGATGTAAAGTCTTGGAAACCCGAGGGCAGCTGTGCCCTATGCTGTGCTGGTATGGGTCACAGTGGACTTGAGGGCAGGGAGTCTGGCAGTTTTAGAGGTTAGGGCCTGAAATGAAGAAAGGTGGGGCCTTGGGTGGACCCAGGGCAGGACCAGATGCCCCAGGGAGGGGGAAGGATGGTTTAGGATAAAGGGGCAGGGGCTTGCAGTCAAGGGTAGAGTCGGGAAAGAATCAGTGAAATTAAAAACCCACTGACATCAAGTTGATTCTGACTCATAGTGACCCTCCAGCACACAGTAGACTGTCCCTGGGGTTTCTGAGACTGTCCATCTTTGCAGAAGTAGACTGCCTCTTCTTTTTCCTGTGGAGTAGCTGGTATGTTTGAACTGCTGGCCTCCAGGACACCTGGAGGCCTAGGAGAACTGAGACCCGGTCTCAGGGAGAAAGTTGGACGTGGGAAGGAGAGAGGGGCCTGGGCAGTCCTCACGAGGCAGCGGCCAGCCACGCAGAGCCCCTCCACGCCGGGACTGCAGGGGGTGCCATCCAGGACGCGGCCAAAGCTGTGGTAGAAGGTGTGACCCTCGGCCAGGCAGTTGAGGTCGCACTGGTTGGGCGCTAGAGAGGAGGACACATCTGAGTCCCAGCACCTCCTCAGGCAGCCCTCAGAATTGCAGCCCCTTCCAGCAGATGGGTCCCAGCAGCCAGCAACACTATGCCTGGGCCTTGAAGCTGAGCCAGGAGTGGACCGGGCATGTTCTCTCTCAAACTCCAGAGACTCACCCTGGCAGTAGGCCACCTACGGTCACTCATTCTTTCATGCCTAATTTTGGGAGTCTTTACCTGACACTGTAATGGCCACCATTACTGACTTCATCACTAACTGGCCCTTCCCTCCTTCCCTCACTCAAATTCCACAGACACTCATTGAGCACTCACTGACATCATCACTCACTCACTCACTCACTCACTCACTCACTCACTCACTCACTCACTCATTCATCCACCCGCTCATTCATTAATTTCACAGGCACTCATCCAGCACCTACTGTTTGCCAGACACCATACTAGGCTCAGGGTAATCCCTTAGCAGGTGCCCCGTATTTCAGTGCCTGCTCAGTGCTGACTGCACCCCTGCACCTCAGCGTGCTGTGACTTTCCCTGGCCCTTTATCCCCTTCTGCCTGGTTGTCTCATCCATGCGAGTCCCATCATACCCGCAGGCCCACAGCCTGACTGCTGCTCCTCCGCTAAGCTGCCTCTGGCTCCCACCTCCTGGAGCCTGGCTGGCCCCTCCTGGCCAAAACAGAGCCCATGTGGGCCCGAGCAGGCCTCCTTGGGGCTGGGAGCATGGCCAACCCCTCCAGCTATCAGGGCAGGAAAACTTGGTGAGGCCGAGGGCTGCAACTTTCTCCTCATCTGCTCTGCCTGCATGCCGGCTCCCCCGGGTCTGCAGGCGTGCCGCCCGGGGCACACTGTTATATAACTTGCTATTTTCAGCCCAAGGCAGCAACATTTTCTGCTTCCTAGATGAGTTTGAGGAAGGTTGTCCTCTGCATACAGCCCCAAGGAATCTGTGCACAATTGTAAAATGGACCCTATCTTTCCCTCTGCCCCTGCTGCGTGCCTGCTTCACTTGATCAACTACTACATATGCTTCAAAGCCCTAGCAGTCATGCCTACTCCTCTCTTCTAGCTTCAAGGCAGAACCCTCTCTCTGCCAACTCTGAGTGGCTCCCTCTGGACCATCAGGCTACTCACCTCCATGGAAAGGTACCCATTGGTAGGTCTTCTGAGAGCCTAAGACTGGACGGCCATTGTAGAGGGCACACTGTAAGTCTCGGAAGGGTACGGCCCTTGGTGGGCAGTCCTGGTGGAGAAAGGTGGGTGACAGGTCTCCGGGTCGCCCCCCCCCTCCCCCAGCCCCCCGCGCCCACAACCGGAGAAACCTGGCAGGTGGCGGGTGTAGGAGAGGAGGCAGGCAAAGCTTACCGGCAGCTGGCAGAGGCGGTATTCATGGGTGTTGCCCCAACATAACTCTTCTCCAGGAAACCTTCAGGGAGAGCGTGGCTGGATCGAGGGCAGGACCCCAGGGACCCCTTTCTCAGGAGGCGGTTGCCTGCCCTCCACCCCTCCAACCCCACCCGAATTCCAGCTGGATCAGTGGGATTAAAGGGCACATGTGTGGACAGGCCGAGGGTGTGGCCAGGGTCTGGCCTGGCTGGCAGGAGGGAGACAGAGGCCCTCCCCTCCCACCCCCTGCCCCACCCTCTAGCTGGAATCCCAGTTCTCTCTAGCTCACCGGATGCATTGACGGCTGCGCACGGAGACGCCCCGCCCACAGGAGCTGGAACAGCGTGTCCAGGAGCCCCAGGGCGTCCACTCGCCCGGACCCTACTTGGGGAGACAGGGACACAGCCAGTTGGTGACCCGATGCTCCTGGGCAGGTTCCCATTCGTCATGCCCCTCATCTGAGCGATGCACCCAGGCTGCAGCCACCTTACCTGAGCGCTGCTCTCCAGCCTGCTGCTCAGAAGGGTCCAGAGCAGCAACAGCAGCTGGAGGTTGCGAGAAGGGCGGAGTCTAGGGGGGGGGGCGGAGAGAAGGGAGCGCCTGAGGGGGGACAGGGCGGGAGCCTCCACCCGGACTGGCTGGGCCATCCGGACCCTCACCTCTCACCTCTGGAAGTGGGCAATAATAGAGCTCCCCTCTTACAAGAAGGCTTGGGGAAGCCCGGGTCGAGGTGAGCAAAGTGGGTGGCAAGGGGCTCTCAGGGGGTTTGCTAGGATAGCTGATCTTCTGGGCGGTTATCGTTTTAGAATGCACACAGTAGGTGCTTAATAAATGTTTGCTGATTGGAGGGATGATTCAAGGTCAGCGCATGAAGGTCCCCTAGTGTGTGTGTGGGGGGACCCTCCCACCCCTTCACCATCATCTACCTTCCTGTGTGGCTGGGGGCCAGCTGCTGCCCCTCCCCAGGCCTCAGTTCCCCCATGTGCACAGTGGGGACCAGCTGGGCTCAATCCATGATTCTATGAGACTCTGCAGAGGGTGTAGCCAGTGGGGGGGAGGGGTCAGGGTCAGGCAGAGGGTCCTGGCTGAGATGCCCCACCAGCCCCAGCCCCCCAACCCTGCAGGCAGGATTGAGGGCAGGAGGCTACCTGGTTCCCATCCAGCTGGAGCCTCATGGCCTCACCTGCAAGGACACAGGCCTAGGCGCTAGGTCGGCCTGCAAGGCAAGAGACCCCTGGTGGGGCTGGGAGAGGACATGAGGGAGTGGGGACACTGAGGCAGGCAGGAGAAGCCTGAGATCACTTGTCAACCCCCTGTCCATTCAGTGTGACCCTGGTCTGGAGGGAGACAGACAGATGGAAGCCAATCACCTTGAGGTCCTCCTTAGGCCAGGGCCAGGTTGCTGGTGGTCAGCAGGATGGGAAGGGCAGGCAGGACACCCTGTGCTTTCCAGCCAGTGAGGTCGGGTCACCTGAGAGGTAGAGGCCAGGGCACCACAACCTTAGGTGCCTCAGTTTCCCCAGTTTTGTCCCTCTGGCTCTGCCATTAGGACCTCCAGTACAGAGTGGGCTGTGGGGCTGAGATGCTGAGAAGCTGGGGGGCTGGGGCCTGTCCAAGGACCAGGCTGGGTTTCTGACCTGCTCCCGCCCCACTGGAGCTCAGACGCCCAGGAAGCAGGAGCAGCACAACCACCAGCAAGCCCAGGGACAGCAGACCTGACCTTTGACAAGTCCCCACCCTCCACCACCGGGGACTTCCAGGGGTGAGGGTCCAGGTGGATGAAAAATGGGGGCAGAAGAAATATGCCCCTCCCCACTTCCCAGAACCCCTCCCCACTTCTACCTCCCGTTTGCATTGTGATCGTAGCACAAGCCATGCCTCTAGGCCTCAGTTTCCCCAGGAAGAAGAGCCCTCCCCCAGTGGCCCGACCACTGGTGAGGATTTACATCCCCTGTCCCGTGCTTGCCCCCAACCGCCTGCCCAAGCCGGTCCGGGGTGGGGAGCCAACCACACGGCCGGGACACCAGGTGGGAAGTGGAGGGACAGGAAGGGGGACTTACAAGTAGAGACTGCGGTCGGGCTCCAGGGCAGCCCCAGGGCTGGCGGAAGCGGGCGGGCTGGAGGTGAGGGGCGGGGGTGGTGGTGGTGGCAGCTGGCGCGGTCCCTCCCACCGGGCCTCCTGGGGCGCAACCAGGCTCGGTCCAGAGGGGCGGCGGCTCCGGGCGCCCTCCCGCGGCCAGCGCTGACGCTTCAGCGTGGATCTGCGATAGGAGCTGCGGGCCCCACGGACACCCAGCCCCGCGGCCTGCTGTCCAGCCTTCAGGGTCCCGGTGCCCTTGGGAAAGCAGGGGGGCGGTGCACAGGGGCTGCTATTCTGGGCGCCGCGCTCAGGGCCAAGGAATGTGCGCGCCTAGAGGCCGCTCTGCCGGGTTTCAGGAGTCCCGGCGCTGCTCCGAGCGCTCCCCGGTGGTGGTCCCCTGCGTCTCCTCGCCTACCCTGCCCCAGGACCGCCCTCCTCCGTGGCAGGACTCCTGAACATCTGGCTCCCGATGCCTTGGGTACCCATCCCTGGTTTCGGTCAACCCCGCCGAGGGCCCCAGCTCTCGGAGAGAAACAATGCCCGCGGGCGGGGGGCGGGGGCGGGGACCCTTCCCCCCCATCGGTGCATTCCCGGGCGCTGCTGTCACCCTAGAACCCGCCCGCCTGCCGGTTCCTCCTCTCTCTCAGCCAGCGCTCTGGGCTGCACGCGCGGGCTTCAGAGCCAGACTGCGTCCAGAAGGGCTCCTCACCCCGCCCCCGTGGGGGCCCCACGCGAGCTAAACTGGCTCAGCTCTCTGCACGACGCGCGACCACAGCGGGACCCTGGGGCTCCTCACCACCCACCCTGTCCCTGCGGGGCTGCACCCACCGCAGCCAGCACAGGGGCGCCTGTGGGCCCGCCTAGCCCCTCGCTGCTGCCCCACGGCGCACCCTGGCGGCGGGACTGCTGGGTGCCGGCTCTTGGACGGGTGGGCGGCCTGGGCGTGCTGCCGCCTCCTGGTGCTAACCCTAATCCCTGGTTTCCACCGTTCAACGTGGGTGCTCCCTCCTCCAGGAAGCCCACTCCCTCTGCCTCATTCTGACTTCATGGGCAGGGGCAGGCCCTCTGGTTTGGAGGTCCTGATTCAGGACTAGCCAATGCCTACCGAATGAATCACTCACTCACTCATCCATCACACCACTACACTCGCTCACTCACTCACTCATTCACCCATCCATTCATTCACTCACACTTAGCAGCAGTGCTGTCGGATAAGCGCTGGGTTGCTAATGGCAGGGTTAGTGGTTCAGGTGCACCAGTTATTTCTTGGGAGAAAGATGAGGCTGTCTGCCCCATGAAGACTTCCAGTCTCGGAAACCCTGTAGAGTTGACAGGCCCTGGATGACTAGATGGCTCTCTTTTTCATTCCTAGGGACAAGGCACAGCTATGAAAACCAGCCAATCAGGTCAGTGTGGGGGCAGGGCCCGAGGGTTTACAATCCCACCTTTGGTCAGAGGAATTGCCTGCCCCCCCCCCACACACACACACACACACTGTGGACCGTGGTGGTGAGGTGGCCATCGAGAAGGGGAGGTTGTCAGGTGGTCAGGGAGCAAAAGGAGAGCAGCGGAACGGCTCTGGGGCTAGAGCACTGAGGCTGAGTCGAGGCTCTAGGTGGCTGCACCACGGGCTGGGGCAGTGGGGCTGAGGTCAGAGAGTGGCCAGGGATGATGGGAGCGGGGAGGAAATGTCATCTGGGGCTGCTTTGGGGACAGAAAAGGAGGGAGGAGGGAGGGCATCCTGGGGCTATGGGTGGGGCAAGGAGCTACTTTCTGGGAGTAGAGGCAGCAGAGGTGAGGAGGATGTGCTCATGGTGGTCCTGATGGAAGAGAGGCGCCATTTACAGAGGTCAGGCTGGCAGAGAGTGGGAGGGGCACCTGGTGGTCAGTTCTGAGTCGCCAGGGATGAGAGGCCCCGGGGGATACAGGGACATGGAGCTGAGAGTGAGGGTAGAGCACTTGTTGTGGAGTCCAGGCAGGTATGCCTGCAGGGGGTGGGCTGGTGGCCTCTGCCCATGGTGCTTTGCCAGTGGAGGACTGGAGGACGGGGTCCAAGTGCTGTGAGTGGAGATGAGTATAGATAGCCTGAGGTGGGCCTGCAGCGTCCCAGCCAGGGGGTGGGGGAGGAGAAGTCTTTCTGGTGGGTGTGGGAAGTGGGGCTTCAAGCCTGTGGAGTGGATAAAGTGAGGGTGGAGGATGGTGTGGTGCCAGGGATGGGGGAGTCGGTGACTGGGAGGCTGAGTAGAGGGCATTCAGAGAGGAAGGCAGGAAGGGGGTGGGGGATGGAGGAGGCTCAACACATCAGAGCACCTGCTATGCCCTCTCCTGGGCATGAACCCTGGGGATGGGGGTCATAAGTGAGCCAGCTGCAGCAAGGGACTGGGCTGAGTGGACAGGCCTCCTCTCAGATGTGCCCAAATCACTGTGCTCTACAGGGAGGGCATCCAGCAGGCTCTGTGAGCTATAGGAAGTGCATCCAGCAGGCTCTGTGAGGTATAGGGAGGGCCTACAGCAGACTGTGAGCTCCAGGGAGAGAATAAACCACAGTGAGCTCTAGGGAGGGACTACAGCATGCTGTGAAAGTAAGGAGTGCACACAGCAGGCACAGTGCCTGCAGGGGCCTCCCAAACTAGGAACTGAGCTAACAGAGGTTGAGCAGATAGATCAAGTGAAGGATCTTGAGATGGGAAGATGATCCCAGTTTGCTTGAGTCATCAGTCATCAGAGGGAGGTGGGAGGGAGGGGGTTGGACAGAAGAAGCGAGGGGGAGACAAGAGGGGGCAGTTCTCAGTGGAGTCTTTGAAGAGGGAGGAAGGGGCAGTGGGCCGAGGGCCCCAGGGCCCCTAGAAGCTGGAAAAGCAGGAGCTGGTTCTCCCTGGAACTCCCAGAAGCGAACAGTTGACACCCGATTTTGGCCTCTGAACCCCATATGTTGGGCATCTGACCGCTGAACTGTGAGCCCCTCAGTGTAGCCTTCTCCAGTGCCTGGCCATTGTCACTGAGCTAGCCTGGATGGAGCTCCAGGCTTTGCCACTGCTGTCCTTGTGCTGTCCAGGCGCCTGTCCTGGAGACCCTGAGTGACCCTTTGGCCAAGAGCAGAAAGACCCACATGGGCGAAAACGCTGAGTCTGGCGGTCCCATTGCCCACACAGCACCTCTGTGGCTCAGCCAATCAATGTCCCAGCTATGAGGTTGATGCTGCATCTGGGAGGGCATCTGCCCCAGCCCTGATACTGACCATGGGCCATCTGAGAGCCACTGGGGGACAACAGCCAAGGGAAATTTGAGCACTGTTCCTCATAGGGTCCCCAATGGATTTAGCCCCAGGTGGCCATGGTGGTGACCTGCTCTGGCCTGCTTCTCTGCTGGCCCCATAGTTCTGCTCTCAGACACCCCAGGCCTGGAGGAGCTCAAACGGAGCAGAGCAGAGGGACCAGCAGCCCTCTTTGGTCCCCTGAGAGTTGCAGGCCAGCAGGGGGTGGGGAGAGGAGGAGGGCCAGAGGGCATTTGGGCCTCAGAGGAGGACAAGGAGGAGCCTGGGAGTGAGTGAGAAGGTGTGACAGAGGTCAGAGGAGACCTGGGCAGAGGAAGGAGCTCCTTGAAAGGACGAGGCTTGGTCCTGCAGGGAGGTGGGAGCTCAGAGGGCCTCGGCACCCCATTTTGGGCACCCCAGTTCCCAAAAGCAGAGCGGCAGGGTCTCAGGGAGCAGGCAGCTGTAGGCGCCCCCACGCTGCTCAGGCAGAGGGCTCACAGGGACAGGCACGTGGGTGTCCTGGGTGTAGGAGCCCAGATGTGGGCCAGTCACATCTCCCCAGCCTGGATGCACCCTGCACCCCACCCAGCTCCTCCCGAAGGCCCAGGCCTGGCCCATGAGCCTTCCAGGCCTCTGGGAGTCCAGTGGCCAGAGCTGTCTCAGCAGCCGCCTTCCACCTGGGGCAGGTATTTTAAGCTGAGCTGCTGGGCGCTTCCTGGGAATCTGCTGAGTCTGGGAGTTATCTCAGGTCATGGAGAGACTGGGGACAGGAGGGAGCAGAATGTCCAGGGACTGGGTGTGGGTGTGTGGGGGGACATGGCTCAGCATGAGTTCCACCTGCCCTCACCTGGCCTGGGAACCCTGGGCATGGGTCAAGACTGGAGGGTCATTGAGAGCTGTCCTCCTCCAGAACTGTGATCCTGTGCTCACAGGCAAACCGTGTCTCAGTTTCCCCTTCTGACAGGGATGAATCAACCTGACGGCTTCAGCAGCAGCTGCTGCTGCGTTGAAGCCCCACTTCCTGGCAGGTGGACATCTGAGTGTGCCCACGGGGGTTCTGTTCCTGTTTTGCTGGGACTGTGGATTCACTCAGGAGTGAATGAGGGTGCAGGAGAGAAAGGGCAGCATGCGAACCACCTGCCTGGCTTGCAAACTCAAGCCCTGCACCCACTTCCTCTGTGTAGGTCATTCAAGGCCACAGCCCCACATGAGGACATCACTCGCCTTGGGTGGCCACAACTCTGGGAGGTCCCCAACCCTGTGCCAAATTCACCACGAGATGCCTGCTTTACGTTGGTTTTAGTTGAGGTGAAATTCGCTGAGCACACACGCAGCCATGTCGGTGGTTTCGGAACACCTACAATGCTGTGCAGCCCTGCCCAGATCTACTTCCACATCTCCCCAGGCCCCTCCCCTAGCCCCTGTGAACCCCTGGCCCCATTTCTGTCCTGGGCCTCTCCCATCGGTGGAGTCACACCATGAGTGATATTCTGTTGTCCAGGGTTCCCCATGTTGTCGGGTACATCTCTCTCCTCGACCACCTCCCCTGGCACAGACAGCCCCCACTTGGTCTTCCAGCCTCAGCCCCGACTGTGTGCTCTCTGCCACTGTTCTCTCCAGGACGGTGCCTCCAAGGGCTCTCTGGGTCTGATGGCACCTGCTCCCAACAGGAATGAGGGAGGAGGGTGGCACGCTGCGGACATGCTCCTGGGAAGGAACAGGGGAGGACAGAGGGTTGTGCACCAGAAACCAAAGACCACGCAGAGTTGGGCGGCATGGTGGGCTGTCTCAGCTGTTCCTGGAGATCCCAGGACCAGCTGGGTAGGTGGGCCAGCACTTGCCTCTTCTGGTGGCCCCCCTGACCCCAACGTGCCAGCCATGAAGGATCACCCTGCTCACATTATCAGTTGGCATTCTACAAGGCCTGGTCTGATCTGTCTTGGGCAACGTCAGCTGGCATGAGCTCTTCACAGAGTTGAGGCTCTGTGAACATCTGGGCTGACACACGGGTGTGGGAGTCCACTGTGCCCATGGGCTCCAGGGTGACAGGACTTGTTGGCCCAGCTCCACAAGCCTTGAGCTGCCTACTGTACAGCAGGAGGCACCTGGTTCTCATTAGCAGGAACTCCACCACAGCCAGCTGCGTGCTGGGATCCTTGGTCAGACCACACTAGGACCTCCTTGAGGCTGCCCCACCCAGGGCCCCCACTCCACACTCTACACCAGGTGGGCATGTGACAACCCAGAAGGCGTTTTCTCTCCCTTGATGGCGGGGCTGGCGGGATACCGAAATCTGCTCTCTGGAAAATTCCAAAGGCTGATCGATTCCGGCCACAAGTAGCCCTGCTAACCCCTCCCCACTGGCGAGTTACATAATGGTTGGGATTAATGCTGTGTGCCCCAAGGCGGCTCAGTCCGTACCTTCCCAGTCAGGTTCTGCCCTGCCGCTGCCTCTGTGTGGTCACCTGCAGGGTGGGGACGACTGGCCCCGTGTCCCGGACTGGTGAGAGGCTAAGAGAGAAGGCAAGGAAGGGGGCGCCACAGGTCTCAGAGACGCCCCACAGCCCCGGGAGGGCCAGGCGCCCCCCCCCCTCCCCACCCCCTCATGAACCCTTGATAATTTATAAATTATTATTATTTTGTCATGTCTTACACTGTCTGACATCTCCCCGCCTCTTCTTTTCAAATGGCCACCACCTACTCCTGAAATTCCCCACAGATGGCTGGCCCAATCCCAACCCTTTCGCCAGCCCATCAGTACCCCAGAGCCCCCTCCTCTAAAGACTGCGGAGCTCCCGAGCGCCCGAAGCTCCAGGCTCCCCTTGTCAGGACACAGAGGTGGCTGCACACACCTGGAGACCACAGGGCACGCTGTCACCAAGCCTGCGGGAGGAACACACGCCATCAGGACCTGCAGACCGCCTCCTGGTACCTTGGAGAGGGGTCTTAGGCGCCCGTGACCCCCTCCCTCGGGTCTCTATTTCCCACCCGGTAAAATGGGCGCCCCAGCACTTTGGACCGGGTACGCCAGGCA
>NW_022111359.1:32553-54390 GCF_000313985.2 Echinops telfairi | reverse complement strand
TCGGTGCCCGCGTGCGTGGTCGCTGCTGGGGGGCAGGTGTGCGAGCCTGACGTGTGCCCCCTCGGTGCCCCGCTGCCTACGGGACCTGCGGGCTTCACAGCGACCCCACGGGACGGGGTCGAACCGCCCCTGCGGGCTTCATACACTGGCACAAACGTAAGAGTGTGAGGGTGGTGCAGGACCGGCGTGTTTGGTTCTGTGGTACGTGAGTCAGAACCCTGGACAACTCTTCACTGGGGTAGAAAGCCCCGTCTTCTCAAAGCGAGGCTGATGGTTTGAAACTGCTAATGGAGTCGTTAGCACCCCACTCATAACCACTATGCCACCCGAGTGGTGCTATATGCATTGTGCATCTTGTGTTGTGTCTGTGTGTCTGTGCGGTGTGTCCATGTGCTACCTTGTGCTTCTGTGGTGTGTGTCTGTGTGTGCTATGCCTCTCTGTGTGTATGTGCTGCTGTGAGCCCATGTGCCCATGTGTATCTGTGTATGATATGTACAGTGCCCTGTGTGGTGTCCAGGATAGCTGTGTGTCCATGATTCTCGGGGTGTGTCCAGGCACAGGCCAGTGTGAAGGAGTCTGGCCACTCCTGGGTGCCTCTGCCCCCCAACCCCCCACCCCCACACACCTGCATGCAACTGTGCACACCTGTCCACTGAGCAGGCTCACCCTCTTCCCTGCAGGGTGCCTTCAGCCGCTGCTACAAACTGACCGACATGTCCACCAGCGTCGTGTTCGCCCTCAAGGTGGTGCCGCGCAGTGGGGCCGGTGCCGGGCGCTTTCACTCCTGGGGGAAGGTATGCCCCCATCTGTGCCCAGAGGGCCCCACACCAAGAGCTGGCTCCCAGACCTGCCCTCTCTTCCGTGGTGGTGGTAGAGTGGGTGCCCGTGGGCATGAGTGCAGTCCTGTGCGCCTGTGGGTGTATGCATGTGGAGGCCGTCTACCCCCACAGGTGGAGCGTGAGATCGCTCTGCACAGCTGCCTGCGACATCGAAATATTGTGGCCTTCCACGGACACTTCGCTGACTGCGACCACGTCTACATGGTGCTGGAGTACTGCAGCCGCCAGGTACTGGCGGAGGGGCAGGGCTGAGGAGGCAGAACCCAACGCCCACCTGCTGATTTGCCAGATTGTCCCTTGCACTGCTGTTTCTACCTATGTGCACGTGCCCAGTGTGCATCTTTGCCTCCACCTTGTCGAGTTGTTGTGCTTTCTGTGCCCTCCCTTCACTCACTTGCATCCTTACGGGCTCACCTGAGTCCCCTGGGAGCCCACCAGCTCCCTGTGCCCATGTGACTTTCTTGCTTCCATGCTCACCCAGACCACCCCACTCCCTGTCAATCAGACCCACCCTACAATCGGTCATGCCCACCCTACTCAGCCAGACCCACCCTGGCCTGATGAATGTAGTTGTGCCTTTGTAGATGCTTTGAACTCACTCTGCTCACTTATGCACACCTGAGCTCCATGTCCCCTTGTGCTCCACTTCTGTCACTGTGGCTTCTCAAACTCACCTCAAACTGAAACCACCGGCTTGTCTGAGCTCGTATGTGCCTGCTTGGGCTTGTCTGCAGCGCCATGCTCACAGACACCCACCTGGACTCTCCCTGCTTACCTGTGTCCTGCCTGCAACCAGCCATGCCCACCTTAGCCAAGTTGGACTTATCTTTGCCTTCTTGGGCATCTTGAATACCCGATGCCCACCTGACCGATACTCACCTGTGTCTGCTTGGTGCTGTGGCATCTGTCTGCAGTCTTTGGCCCATGTGTTGAAGGCTCGACAGACGCTGACGGAGCCAGAGGTGCGCTACTACCTTCAGGGCCTGGTCAGTGGGCTGCGCTACCTGCACCAGCGGCGCATTGTGCACCGAGACCTGAAGCCGAGTGAGTGCCCTGGATGGAGAGAGCCCATGGGGGCGGGGCTGAGTGTGACTTCACCTACCACCGCCCCCCAACCTCCACCCCCCACCCATGGCAGGTAACTTCTTTCTGAGCAAAGACATGCAGGTGAAGATTGGAGACCTGGGGCTGGCGGCCAGAGTGGGGCCGGGGGGCCATTGCCACCGGTGAGTCTGGGAGGAGCTGAGCAGTCCTCTGGGTGGACACAGGGGAGAGTCTAGGCCTGACACAGGGGCCCTGCCCTCCTGAATCCCACTTTCCCCCTCCCAGAGTGCTCTGCGGGACCCCAAACTTCCTGGCCCCCGAGGTGGTTTCCAGGAGTGGGCACTCCTGTCAATCGGACATCTGGGCTCTGGGCTGCGTCATGTGAGTGAACCCCTGGGGCCCCTGGGCCTGGGGGCCAAAGGCAGGACTGCCCAGGTGGATCAGGTATGGACAGGCAGGAGCACATGTTGGCAAGGTTGGGCAGGTGTAATAAGTATGTATAGGGAAGGGTGGCTGAAGCCGTGGACACGTTTGAGCAGGCACAGAACAGATGGGGATGGGTGTGTGGGATTGGGTAGGTAGGAACATGCACTTGCCATCATTTGACTGTGTAAATATGAATAGGGCACAGGTGGAAATGTGTGTGAGGGGCAACAGGTGTGCGCAGGTGAGTGCCTATGTGGACAGGTGGGGACTGCACAGGTAGATGAGGAAGCAGAGCAGGTGTGCAAATGTAGAATATAGATCTGGAAATGTGCCAGCCTATGTACGTGTGCTCCCCAAGGGGCAGTGCTGTGTGGGCGGGCAGAGGAAGTGCAGGCTGAGCATGTGCAGACTCGGGTCATGGGAGACAGGCTCAGGTGTGCACAGGGAGGAGCAAGCAGATCCGGGGAGGAATCCAGACAGATGCCAGCAGGCACCCTGGCTCCTGCCCCCACCCGGCCCAGGTACACGGTGCTGACCGGCGCTCCGCCCTTCACGACAGCACCGCTGTCGGAGATGTACCAGAACATCCGAGATGGCTGCTACCCAGAGCCCGAGAACCTGTCGCCAAATGCGCGCCACCTCATAGCCCGCCTGCTGGCCCCCAACCCCGCTGAGCGGCCCAGCCTGGACCAGGTCCTGCAGGATGCCTTCTTCACACAGGTGGGGACCATCCACAGGTGGGCAGTTCCTGTGCCCACTTGGCCTGGCCTGGCCCTCTTTGGGGGCAGGGTGGGTGCCACTGGGTGCCTCAGGGGCTGGGGCTTGGAGCCAGGCAGGTCAACTTAGCCAGTAAATAAGTACACACAGGTTTGTGTGTGCATGTTACATGTTAATCTGCACCCTTGTGTGTTTCTGGATGCTAATCTGCTCCCATGGGTACCTGTATGTGCTAAGCTGCGCCTGTGGGTGCCTGCATGCTAACTGTACCTGTGAGTATTTCCAGGTGCTAAGCTGTACCTGTGGGGGCCTTGCTCATTAGGTAGCCCATCCCTGCCAGGGACCTGAGCTGGTGGTGACTCCTTGTTCCCCCAAAGGGTTTCACTCCAGCCCGGCTGCCCCCCCACTCCTGCCACAGCCCACCCATCTTCGCCAATCCCCAGGCTCTGGGAAAGCTTTTCCGGAAGGTGGGCCAGCTGCTGCTGACCCAGTGCCGGCCACCCTGTGAGTACTCAGCAGAGCGCCCCCCCCCCCTCTGTCCAGAGCTCACACTTGCCTGCCCATGCCTGCCCTGTCCTTGTACAGCCCCTACCTGTCCCAACCCTCACCCACTGAGCCATACCCAGCCTGTTTGACAGCATCTCCACTCGCATGGCAGAGGTGGGTGTAGGGCAGGTGTCTCTCCCTGCACACGGGGTTCAGGCCCTGTGCTCCAAGTGTGCTGTGCCTCCTCCAGGTCCCTTCATGCCCAGAGAGACCTCAGGACCAGAACAGGGCCCGGAGCTGGACTCCATGGAGCATGACAGTGAGGTGAGGGACTGAGGACAGACAGATAGGTGTGGAGGACTCTCCCCAGAGCCCCAGAGCCCACCCCAGCCCCTTCCATACAGCTTCCCGGGACCCCTCTGGGTCCCCAGCCCTGGATTCTTTTACCCTGCCTCCCATCTGGGTCCAGCTTTGTCCTGTGCAGCCTGGGGTTTCCCGGGGCCAGGCCCTGCTACCTGACTGACTCCACCCATCTGCTCACTCCCTTGAGTGGCTACTGTGTGCCTTTAGGGATTAGTCTGACCCTAGGGGTGGGGTGGGATGGGGACTGAGGGAGAGTCCAAGGGTCTCCTGGAAGGGCTGCAGGGGATCTAGTGCCCCTGTCACTCACCTCAGGTCTCTCCTAGGGGTCTGAGGGCCCCCCATCCTTCACTCTTTCTGCAGGCCTCCTTGTCTGAGAGAGGGCTGCCCTGTCCTGAGGCACCTGTCAGCCTGCTCACTCAGGGGATCCTCAAGAGTGACCCTGAGGGTGAGCAGAGCCCAGACTGTGAAGGTTGCATGTCTTCTCCTGATCAACAGAAGATTTTTCCTGTGAGACCTGTCTGTCCCCTTCCCTCCCTGCCCCCTCTTCCTGCCTCTCCGCCCTCCCCCCTCCATCTGTCTCTCCAGGGCTTGAGGATGGCCCCTGGCCAGAGGTGGAAGCTGCTGTCCGAGGCCTGAAGCTCTGCCTGCATGCTGGCCCCCAAGGTAAGAGCTCCACCCACAGGGTCTCTCTGAGAGTCCGTAAAGCCTCCTCCCTTCCTGGCTCTTTGGGGCATTTCTGGGAGACAGCGTGGCTTCAGGGTCCACAGCCCTCAGGCAAGGTACTGACCATTCCTGTGCCTCCCTGACCTGTGATCTCAGAGTGGTAATCACTGTATCCCAACCTACTTGTGATTTCAGAGTGGGGTCACTGTATCCCCACTGACCTGTGGTCTCAGAGTGGGGTCACTGTGCCCCCTCTGACTTGTGATCTCAGAGCTGTGACAGTGGTCACCAAGTGTGTGAGGCCTCTTCTTGCTCATCACACAAAGTGGGAGCGGCCCTGGGGTGCACTGGGCAGTGCTCAATGCTCACCTGCAGCCCCACCCACCAGAGGCCCCACAGGAGAAAGATGTGGTGCTCACCCACAGGGATGAGGACAATGCTCAAACCCAGTGTCCAGGGGGTCCGGATTTATGGCTGCCCTGCAGGACAGCACAGAGCTTGATACCCCTCCTCCTATTGTGTCCCTGTAACACCTTGACCAAGCCCCTTCCAGCTGCTGCCCCAGCTGCCACACCCCACCTCTGGCTCCGCTCACCTCATCTTTGTGCCCAGCCACACAGGACCCCCCCGGAGACCAGCAGCCCCTCCTCTGGGCTCCCAAGTGGGTGGATTATTCTAGCAAGTATGGCTTTGGCTACCAGTTATCAGACGGGGGCAGTGGAGTCCTATTCCGAGATGGTACCCACATGGCCCTGCGCCCCCCAGGGAGGTAAGTAGTGGGGCAGGCTCTCCCCTCCCCCCTTCCTTCTTCAGCCACTTAGTAAGCACCTGCCGTGTGTACCTACACTGCCTCGTGGAGACGACAATGCGAAACAAACAAATGACTAAGTTGATTTCAGTTGCCGCTTTTCTAAAGGACATGACAAAGACAAGGTGACAGATGGGGAAGGGAGCGACTCTCAGGAGCATGATTGGGGTCCTCTGGGAGGAGGTGACAAGAAAGAGGACCGGAGGCTCACCCCTGCAGCCACCGGGAGCAGTTCGGGCCAAGGCCTCCAGGCAGCTCCGAGCCTGGTGGGCTTGAGGAACAGGGAGGAAGCTGGGGTCAGCAGAGGGTGACCAGGGACTTGATGCTGGAGCCCCTGCAGGCCACAGGAGTGTCTGTGTGGTGGCTGTGGGGGCTGGCAGGGGGCCAGTGTGCAGGAAGGAAGGGCGACTCACCATTGGCTGTGGGTGGTGGAAGGCGTGGCCTAGGCCTGATCCGACAGGAGGATGTGAGGCCCACCGGAGAGGATGCTGAGCAGAGAGAGGGGTGCCGTGGTCTGGAATCAGGCCTGAGGCCACGGTCAGACGTCAGCGGGGCTTCTTCATGTCCAAGGGACAAAATCTGCTTCACACGGGGCCTTTCCAGAGCAAGGATGTCGTTCCTCACGACTTGGGAGTCTGCACCACCCTGGGTGGTGCTAGCACCTGAGCTATCGGCCACAAGCCGGAAGGTCAGCGGTTTGAGGCCACCTCCCCCATGTGTCCCGGCCTGCTCTGCTCTTTCTGTGACTCATAAGGGGTTCTGCCCCCTCCCTGGGCTGACCTCTGCCGCCAAAGATCAGAAACCCCGTTCCCAAGCAAGGCTACGGCAGCAAGGTCGGCGGTCAGTCCCTCGGTGCTCACTGTGTGCTGGTTGGGTGCTGTCTGGTCCACTCTGACATCGGGCCACCCCCGTGTGCAGAACAGGGATACTCCAGAGGGTGTGCCCAGTGGGGACCTGGCAGAGGTGATCACCAGGCCTTTCTTCAACGGCACTGCCTCTCAGGGCATGGTTAGCCTGTGCCCAGGGGCTGGGAGACGTAGCTGAGGGCCCAGGGCCGTCAGCACACTGGCCTGTGGGGCCAGGTCCCTTCAGACGGAGCTGGGCAGGGCTGTGCAGCGGCGTTCTCTCCAGCCAGGTCTGCTACTCGCCTGGCCGTGGGACGATGGCGACCTTCGCGCTGAGGGATGTGCCAGGCGCGCTGGGTGCCAAGTTGGCCGTGCTGCGTCTCTTTACCCGTTACCTGCAGCAGCAGCTGTGGGAGGTGAGACCAGCGGGCATGAGGGTGGGTGGGTGGGGCAGCCAGGGACACACTTGTGGCTGCTCTGTCCACAGGAGGGGTCCTCGCTGGGACCCGTGCCGCTGCCCCTGGGGCCCAGCCTCTGCCTCCTGCGCGTCCTGGTGTCCGAGCAGACCTGCGTGCTCCTGTTCAGTGAGGGGACAGTGCAGGTGAGGTCGAGGGCAGCAGTCAGGGTCCTGGAACCGGGCAAAGCCAGCTTGGCTGGAGTCCTGGGATGCGTCCTAGGAAAGTTGAGAGGGACACCAGACTCAGCCGAACCCCCCGGGACGAACCCCCCCCCCCGGACGCCCCCAGATGCCGGTTGGAACCGCCTGGGTGGCAGTGGGTTTGGTGTTTGGGTCCTGCATGGTGACATTCTGCTCCTGGGAGGGGGTTGCCGGTGGAGAACCATGCTGAGGTCTTGTGGTCCCGAGTGTTGCCGAGGGGTCCAGGGGTCCGGCCGCGGTTCACAGACAAAGTAGAGGGTCTGCAATCAGTCGGGTCGAGGTGGCTGAATGCTGGCCACAGGGACAGGAAGGCCCGCAGCTGGTTCTGCTCTGGGCAGTGAACTGCTCAGTGCTCGCTGCCACTGGCAGGTCAGCGGCTGGAGGCCCCCTGCATGGTGGGAAGGGAAGGACGATGAGCCGGTGGTCGGGGAGTCAGGGCCCCCAGGACAGGGAAGGACTGCCCAGGGGCTTCCCAGGCTGTGGTCTCACAGCAGCAGATTCAAACCGCTGACTTCTTGGATAGCAGCCAGGCGGCTAACCACTGCACCACCATGCTCTCTGGGGCAGCTGGCCTCTGTCAGGGGCCACTGTGGGGTCCCATGGGGTGACTGGGGTGCTCATCAAGGTGCTTCTGGAAGTAGAGGGCACAGGGGGTGCCTGGGGCACTCTTCACTGAGATGAGGGTCACACGGACTCCTGACCGAGGTGGGGGGGTTCACAACTGAGGTGGCTGTGGTGATGGGGTCCTCTGAGCCTCAGTTTCTCCTTGGCCCTGGACTTGGAGCCCTTCTGGGTGGGTCCAGGACCTCTCAGTCCAGGAGGCCCAGGGCTGGGGCAGCTGGGAAGCCTCTGGCCCACACCTTGGTCTCCTCTTGGGCAGGTCAGCTGTAGCAGCCCACAGGTCCAGCTGGTGCTGAGCGGCGAGGGTGACAGCCTGCTGTTCTCCCTGAGGGAACCGGGCCGGCCTGGCACCACCTGCCCACTGGGTGTCCTCCAGAGCCACGGCTGTGTCCCCGCCACCCGCCAGCGCCTTCACCAGGCTCTCCGCATGCTTCAGAGCATCTAGTGGGCCTGAGGGTCAGAGTGGACCTCTGCCGGGCCAGGCACCATTGCTCTCCCTGTGGTTCTCCAAAGGGGTGTCCCTGGGGGCATGTGGGAGCATGGGGCAGGGTCCTTTCCCGGTGGCATGACTGTTGTCCAGACTTTCTGCCTGTTAGTTTTCCATTAAAGAAGCTTCTCTCTGTGTCCTGTGCTCGGCGCTTGTCAACACCAGGGCCCCTGTCATGACCAGGGGACACGTGGTGGTGACGTGGAGGCTCCTCAGGATGGAAACGTTGTTCCCAACTGCCCACGGCCTCTGCCGTCCTCCCTCCCTGCTGGAGGCCGCGCCTGTCACTCTGGCAGGGTGGTTGTAAATGAGCTCGTCCCTGTGAAGGCTCTCGGTGGGGGAGGTTCTGCCCTGGACATTTGGGGGTGTCATGCTTGGGTGGCGCTGCTGACCTGGGGCAGGTGGAGGCCAGGAATGCTGCTCCACGCCCCACAGTGCCAGGACACCCCGCCCTAGAGCAGTCTCAGCATGGACCATGTAAAGACTTTGGGTTCAGACCTGGGTGGGTTCAGACCTCGGCCCACCCACTGCCAGAATGAACCCCGCTGGGTCAGATGGTGTGAACGGGAGGTGGGGGTGGGGGTCATGTGTGCTCCAGCAGCCCTGGTCTCCTCCTGGCCCCTCCTCCCTCCTCCCACTCTGTATGGGTTTCAATGTGGGCAGCGTCCTGCATGTCATCAGATGACCATGGGGTGCAGCGTCTTGGGGCCAGTGGAATCCCTCACACAGGGCCATTCTGCACCAGAGGGCTCTGAGTGACATATGGAGACAACTGTGCTTGTCACAACGGGACATGTGTGCTACTGGCAACGAGGGGTGTGGGCCAGGGGTGTGCCCCCACAGTGCAGAGGGCCCCCACCCCGAGCGGCCTCAGGTCCCTGTGCCAAGGGAAGACCCTGCCTTGGAAATGTGAGCGGAAATAGTTACAGATGAGAAGGCGGATTTCTACCGTCATCCGAAACAAACAATAAAGGTGTAAGAGGCAGTTAGGAGCAGCACCCAGCAGCACCTGGCCCCAGGTGGGAGGTGGGGGGGGGAGCAGCACCCAGCAGCACCTGGCCCCAGGTGAGAGGCGGGGGGAGCAGCACCCAGCAGCGCCCTGCCCCAAGTGCACAGAGTTGGATGAGGTAAAAGTAGCATCTGGGATGGTCCCAGGACTGGTGGAGCCAGGGGGCCGGCAGGTCTCGTGCCTTGGTGTGGCCAGGCATAGGAGAGACCGGCCCTTGGAGATCCCCTGGGAGGAGGCGTCGCCTGCGGAGGGGCCCAGGGGGAGAAGAAACTGGAAGGAGGGGTGTGGGTGGAGAGGGGCCAGGGGCCTGGTAGGCTGGGATGAGGGGTGTGGGTGGAGGGGGAGGGGAAGGCACACATTCCCCTGAGCATTGAGATAAGTCCTCAATGAACCCACTGCTGCTCCACAGAGGAGCCAGGCGAAGCGTCCTACTGTGAAGACTGACAGCCTCAGTGCTCCACAGGGCAGTTCTGCCCCACCCTGCAGGGTGGCTGTGCGTGGGCAGTGAAAGGCGAGTGGGGTCGGACTCAGCCACCCTGCAGACAGGGTCTCCCAGGAGCAGCTGGTGGGTTCAAACAGACCTTGCACATTGGGCGCCCACTCCACACGTTAACCTACAAGGATGCTTTTAAAATGCACAATTACTGCCACTGACGCATCCATATTGTGGTGTCAACACCACTTCTCATTCTAGAACATTCTACCATCACAAGACCTCCATCCACACTAAGCTCTCACCCCTCTGGACAACTACTAATCCACGTCCTGTGCCCATGGATTTCCCGATTCTACATGTCCCATGAGGAGTCCTGGTGGCAAAGCTGGTTATGTGCAGGCTGCTAACCATAAGCTCAGCAGTTCAAAACCACCAGTGGCTCTGCAGGAGAAAGACAAGGCTTTCTACTCCCAAGAAGAGCTACAACCTCGGAAACCCACGGGAGCAGTTCCACCCTGCCTGCAGGGTCGCTGTGAGTTGGCGTCGACTCGGTGGGGGTGGGTTTGGTGCAGTTTGAGACCTGCCGGTGTAATCAGACTCCATGAGGCCTTTTGGAGGGTCATGTACAGTGCTGTGATATCCCACTGTATGCATGGACCACATTTTGTTGATGTACCGGTTGATGGCAGCATGATGTTGGGGTCACAAAAGACAGAAACTGCCCCGCGTGAGGTCAGTGGGAAGTTGGGAGTGAGGGTGCGGGTGCCCATCTCTGAGGCCAGGTCATCAAAGGCACTGGAGCGCCCTCCTTGCTGTCTCTCGGATCACGAGCTCTGGAGGAAGCCGGCCGCCATGTGGTGTGGAGGCCCCAGCAGCTCTCTGGAGCTGTCTACCTGGAGAGGCACGGGGGCTTCCAGCGGCAGCCGTGTGAGGGAGCGCCTCAGACAGGCTCCTGCGGCCCCACTCAAGCCTTCAGATGAAGCTTCTCATCTCGGCTGCAACCTCCTTGAGACCCTGAGCTCAGCCCAAATCCTGCCCCACGAGCCCTCTGGGAGCCAGGTGTGAGCTGTCACTGAGGGCTGGCACAGCCATGGACCACTGTCAGAGATGTCTCAGCTCCATTTCCACCCAGCATGTGGCTGAGGGGGGGGGGAGGGGGCCTCCAGGAGGGAAAGAGGAAGACCGACCATCTCCGGCATGCCTCCCTGTGCATCTTGCAAAATGACCTACCTAGAATGTTTATTTCCATCTGTGTGTGGGCGTCAGAGCCGCAACAATCTGTGAGCATCTCCCACGCCCGGGCCCACAATGGTGGCTTATTCAAAATAAGCCAGCGATGCATTAATTCTGTAGCATGCCCCCCCCCCCCCCCCCCAGCCGCATGTCTTCAAGAGAGGGCGCGGTGCCCACTCCGCCCTCACACTGAGAGTTTCTGGACTCCTCACTGGGTGGGGGGTCAACAGTGCATCGAGGAATGAAATGCATGCCAATGAATCCATCCAGCCCTGGCCAGAACTTTTGCATGTGTTTTTAATTTTTCCCTTCCCCTTTCTTTTTCAGAACAAGCCACTAAGCACATCTTGAATTCTGCAGAATGAGAGAAAACTTGGCTTCTTGAGAGCATTTCCTGGGTCAAGCTGTATCCAGGCCCCTAGCCCAAGTATCAAGAGATCAAACGACCCATTGCATTGAATAACTCTGCAGCACAATACCTCTTTAATGTGTTGACAAGCAAGGATGTTGCTGTGAGGACTAAGTGCACCTGACCCAAGCCATGGTATTTTCCATTGCCTCATCTGTATGTGCAAGTTGGTCTTGGAATAAGGAAGACGGAAGAGAAACGAATGCATGTGAGCTGTGGTGCTGGTGAAGCATCTTGAAGGGACCATGGACCGCCACAAGAACAAACAGATTTGTCTTGGAAGAAGCACAGCCAGAGTGCTGCCTAGGGGCAAGGATGGCGAGACTTTGTCTCACGTACTTTGGACACGTGGTCAGGAGAGGCCAAACCCTGGAGAAGGCCATCGTGCTTGGTACAGTGGAGGGGCAGCGGCACAAAAGCAAGACCCTCAATGAGACGGGTGGACACAGTGGCTGCAATAACGATCTCAAACACGCAAACAATGGCGAGGACGGCGCAGGACAGGGCCGCGGTCCATCCCCTCATACGTGGGTCTGCTTTGGGTCAGAGCCAATTCCACAGCACCTGACAGCCGCCCCGCACGCCATCTCCCCGTTGGACATCCGAGGAGACTGAGGTGTGCGGGTGTCCTTCACAAGCAAGCTGTAGGTCACCCCTGGCTGCCTGTCAGTATTTACCATGGAGATGTTTGTGAATGGAGAGGGCTCGAGACACTTGCTGATGAAACCCAAAGAAGCCCTTCCTCTTTTGCACTGACCCTCTCGCAAGCATAATGTCCTTCTACAGGAACTGGTCACTCAAGAACTAGTCCACTTGAGACAGAGTTCTGCCGCTGTTTTGCCTAAGGAGCATTCTGTGCGACGTCAGTCACGCCAAAGGAACACGGTAAGACCATGAGTCGCCTGAGTTGGGACAACTGTTAGCTCAGTTCCCGTGACACGAGCTCCCTGAACAGAGCAACGCACTCTAGGAGAAGGCATTCCGTAAATGCACAGATGGCAGTCTTGGCAGAAGCGATGTGCACAGGGAAACCAAATCTGCATGCAGACTAAGTGTCTATCCCAGTAATAGCAAAACACTGCTATTTCCATGCTGGAAGTGGGCCAATGTAATCCACCTGCCACTGGTTGTTGGCTGTTCACACTTGGGAGTGGCGTTGTACTGGGGCTCAGAGTTGGTCTCTGTTATGGGAAGCTTGAACGCAATGGCTGTGGCCAAATCCGCCTTGATGGGTACAAATTCATGTTGCTGAGCCCATGCATAGCTTGCATCCCTGCCACCATGGCCGTGTTGTTTATGAACGCATTGGGCAATGACAGGAGTGGCTGGGGAAAGAGGATGACTGGTACCCACATAATGCATTATCCTTTTTTTATTTGATTGTTAAACTCCTCCTTTGCTTAGTACCCCTTTGGTGAACATTCACATGAGACACAATGATCTTCACATTATTGGCCTATTCAGAGAGGTCTATCCACATGCTTCTTCCCCATACCTTCTGTTACCTATTTTCCAATTATTTTCTTTCCAAGTCCCTGCCCATCCAGCCAAACCACTGGCCACAGCCCAGGTATCATACAATCATACAACTGACCACCGCTGCTTCCAAAAAAAATGAACAACCATGGTCACCGCTCAAAATTCTGCCCATTGGAAGGCTTTACCTCACCACTGACCTCCAGGAAGGCTCCAGAGAGGGCCCACAGTGCTGCCGGCCACACAGAAACATCTGTGAGCCCAACCTCCTTTTCTCCTTCCTAGGCAATGGCTTCTGAGGAACTCCCCTCAGGGCCGTCAGTGCCGATGGGTTGAGGGAAGGTCATGGGACAGGAGGGGAGCCCACATGCCACTTCTTCAGATAGCTTACTGGTACCTTCAGGCCCTGCTCAAAACCCATGTGGTATACACCATTTCCATTTAGTGATGGAGTGCGAGTAGACACTTCCCACCGGTGACTCTGTGGTCCAGACAGCGAGAAGTTCAAGATGGGCATTCTCTACAAAGGCTGTTTGTTTACCACAAGGAGATGCGTTATCGGCGGAGGACGGCAGAGCTCTGCTCTCAAATCCCAAGGGTGTGGTGTGGCTCTCCAGTGTTGTTGATCGGTCGGTATTCCGGCAGGTAGATTTTGTCAACCTGATGGTACCTGTGTGGAGGTAGGGGTGAAGTCCAACTTGTCAACCAGCTGTTAGTCCTGAGGATAGCTTCCTGGAGATGTGGCCTTTTCTATAAGAAAGGCCACAAGAAATTCTCTCTCTGCCCCTTCACCCTCCCTCCTGTCTGGGACCCTGTGTCTGCCCCATGAGGAGTGACCTCATGGGGGCAATGACCCTGGGAGCCAACCTGGGAGCTTTATGAGCCCTGCCGTGTTTCCGCTGACCTTAGATCCATGCAACTCTCACCCACAGGCCTCTGACCCTCCTGGATTCCGCTTCCCCTTTCTGCATCACTGGCCTTTGGCTCTGTGAATCTGAAGAGGCCCTGACTAGCACTGGCCCCACGGTCTTTGGTCGGCCTGGTCTGGGACCCCTTCAAGATATCAGATGAATTCTTGAGATTAAGTTCTTTCTTCTACATCTCTGAGTATCACTGGTTTTGCTCTAGTCAACCCGGCCTACACAATTACCCTCGTGTCTGTTCCAATTCATGGCGCCCCTGCGTCCAACACACCAAACACGGCCTGGTCCTGCACTGTCTTCATCATTCTTATGTTTGAACCTGTTGGATCCACTGTGTCCACTAAGTTCTTTCTCTTTTGTGTCGATCTTCTACTGAATGGAGCATAATGTCCTCTCCCAGGGAATGGTCCCTCCTGAGAGCATGTCCCAAGTACGTGAGACAGAGTCTCATCATCTTCCCTTCTAAGAACTCTGGGACAGATTTATCTGTTCCACCTTCCTCACCAACATGGCAGTTCAAACGCACCAGTGGTGCCGCTGCCCGCCTTGTTCCCGGCCAGCTTTCACAGGCACACCGGGCAGTGGGAAGCCCAGGGCTTGGATCAGGGGCACCTTAGTGCCCAAAGGACATCTTTGCTCTTGAGCACTTTCAAGAGGCCTTCAGTGGCACTCGGCCATTTGATTTCTTGACTGCTGCTCCCATGAGCACTGACTAGGAATTCAAGCACAGTGAACTCTTCCATCTTTCTCCTTTATCGTGATACTACCTATGCCTCCAGTACTACGGGGTTTTGCCTTCTGCACGTTGATTTGATTCACCAGCGGGGCCTGCCCAAAATGTCCACAAGCCTCTCTACCTGCCTCGGTCACACGGCCAAGCGGCTGGCAGGCAGCCTGGCCCTGTGGCCGGGCCGCATGGCGTTCTGGGTCCCACTCCAGATGAATAGCCTCTCCAGTCACCGGATAAACAGCCCAGATGAGTACGCCAACGTGATGGATGTGCCCCTTCACAATTCAGAACTGTGCCTCCCTTTGAAATTGTCCGAGCGGCCAGAGGTGACACCCAACCCAACACGCTCCACATCACTGGACGCTCAACAATTCTACTGATGCAACCGGCACCTGAACTTTTGCTGTGTTAATTTTCCACCTATAGCATGCCAAAGGGAGCCTGGATAGTGTAGTGAATTATTCGTTGGGCTTCTAGCTGCAAGGTCAGCAGTTCAAAACCACTAGCCGCTCTGCAGGAGAAAGATGGTGCTTTCTACTCCTGTAAAGAATTAGTCTCAGAAATGCATAGGGACAGTTCTACCCTGTCCTATGGGGTAGTTATGAGTCGGCATTGACTCATTGGCAGTGAGTGTGGTTTTGGTAGCATGCAAATGCCTTACTATTGCATCTGAAGCCATTGATCCTTCTGCATTACTGGGCCCAGTCAGCACAGTGTCATCAGTGTTGTGGACCAATGTGACTTTTTTGGAAGGGAAAGGCAATCGAGTTTCCTGTGGACTGACTTAAGGGCTAGAGAACTTAGGTGCCTATGAAGGTGTGTTGCTGACCTAGCTAGCCGAAGCCAAGCTGACTCTGTGTTTCTTTAAAACCAGAGTCAAGAAAAAGTGTTGCGTACCCCAACCCACATTTCACTGTCATTGAGTCAATGTAGACTCATAGCTGTGGGGTGGCTGCACACCAGATACCAGCAATGAAACCACATCCGGAACAGCAGCTTCAACTGGAGTCCCCACCTGGCTAAGCTTATGATGAGCCACTGTCATTCAAGAGCCATCTGATTTTTGCACAGGCCAAATAGGAGAGTTAAATGGGGATGTGGCAGGAATCACCACCCCTGCATCCTTCAGAGATTTGATGGTGGCACTAATCTCTGCAATCCCTCCAGGAATGCGGTATTGCCTTTGGTTTACTATTACAGTTGTAATAGTTTCTGGCAGGCTCTTTCTACCAAATCAGCCCTTATTGCACATGTCAGAGATCCCATGTGGGGCTCTGCCAGCTGCTGAGTGTGTATACTGCAATCATTCCCTCTGGGATGGGGAAAATCAATGCAGAGTGGGTTGGAGCCCCGTCAGACTCACTGTGAGACAGTCCCGAGTTGAGGCTCCATCACAGCCTGACTCCCATACACCTGTATCCTAAATGGTGGGCACAGAGATGTTGGGATTCCCAGAGTTAGTGCCAGTTCAGGGCCAGTGTCCTAGGGATTCCCTGTCCCAAAAGAGGATTATTCTACCCCAATGAACTGATGCTGCTGTAAAAGCCCATAGACCCCTTTGGGGAAGACTGAGAGAAAGACAGTATCCATTTTTGGCAGTGCAATGGGGCTCTTCCTTAAAGGGGACTTGACCTCCTTTAATTCGAAGGGACGTGGGTCTGTAAAATGGCACAAGTCTTGGAATTGATTGAAGGGCATGGCTCCGTATTCTAGCTCTTCATGTTAGATTGTGTTCACTCGGCCTAGAACCCTGCTTGTCCAGATCAAGGGCGGTTTCGTATGTTAGCAGACAGCATCATAGGGACTTTTACGAGACAAAAGTATCACAATATGCAGTGAATGCTTCTCAGCACATTTTCCATGTAGGGCTTTACAGTTCTCAAGGCAGGAGCTCCATTTCTTTAACCCCCACCCCCCACCTCTGTGCTCTTCAGTTTACACCAGGCCAAAAGGACAGTCTTGGCATCACTGAGGCATCATTGTGTTCTTTTAAAGTGCTCTTGGACTTGGGGGAGCACAAAGAAGAATGAAGGTACCAACTCAGGGCTGTGGGATGGACGGGGCAGGGCTTCCCAGTGACGTCCCCATCGGCAGGGGACGACCTTTATACCCAGAGGAATGAGCAGGTGCATCGTCGTTGGTGGGGCAAGACTCCGCTGCCCAAATTTCCTGGCTTTCCCTCCCCTCCCCCATGCAGTTGTCAATGTCCTTGAACTGTCATTATAATGATATAAAGGTCCCTGTGGTCATCTTACAGTCTTTGAGAAAAACCCATCAAGAGTCTCTGTTATTTAGGGCGGTAAGGTGGGGGGGGGGGCAAAAGAGGAGCTGATATCAAGCAGAAAGATGATGCTTTGAAAATGACGATGGCAACGTATGTACAAGTTTGCTTGATATAATTGATTTATGGGTTGTTACAATATCTGTAAGAGCACCCAATAAAATGATTTAATATTAAAAAACAAAACAAACAAAAGCTCAGTAGGGTTCTCAGCCATTAAAAAAAAGGGGCTCAAGTAGAAAGCAAATGCTTTGAGAATGATGATGGCAACAGATGTACAAATGTGCTTGACACAATGGATAGATGGATGGATTGTGATAAGAGCTGTGTGAGCCTCCAATAAAATGATTAGAAAAAATAGTTCCTTTTTGGAATCATCAAAAAAGTCATCATAATCTTCGGAGTTGACCTGTCTCCTTGAATTTAGCTGCTCCTCAGATCCCCCCAGAAGCTTTTATTTTGGTTGGACTTTGCCCCCCATTGCAGTATTATTTATAGTAGCCAAAATCTCCACCAGCAGAGGCTGGGTAGACAAAGGGTGATGCCGGCACACCGTGGAGTCGGATGGCTCCGTTGGCTGGAAGGCACTCTAACTACTGTGGGCGTACAACTGGAAGAGCTGGTCTGCAGCCGTCCACTCGCTGTGGCCACGTGGACAAACACCTTTTGTGAGGAAGAAGCTCATGCACGTGGGAACGGGAATCCCAGTTGCAATACATTTGACTCAGCCTTGTCTTTGTCACCTAGTTCACGCTCAGGGGCGCGGTGTTCCAGTAGCCAGGGCCACAAATCCACCAAGTCCGACTCTTCTGGTCATTGCTTTGCCTGCTCGGGTATCCGTGCCAACCTTGTCTTTGTCGGTTAAAAGCCATCGCTCGGACCCTCCCACTATGGACTCCCATCGGCCCCATTGCAGTTAGGTGTGTGATTCAGCTAGGACAGCTCCCACGGTCAAGTTTGACACACATAAAATAACAACCGGTCTTCAAAGAAATGGAGACCCCCTTCACAAAGCTGTTTTTAACCCTGTGGTAAAAGGTGTATCTTCTGAGCACCCCCGGGTGCATCTACCCTGACAAGCTCATTTAAGCACACCAATTTCTCCAAGGCTTTGTATATCTTCTTCCCCAGGATCAGTTCTGGTATTTCAACTTCATTAGGATAGGCGATTGCTGAATCCATGCTTCAGGGAACCAATCAAGTAAGCTCTTAGAGTCTTTTCTAACCCTTGGAGCTGCAAGTTTGAATGAAGAATCTGCGTTTAGTACGCACATACTGAGAAACTCAGATGGACCCAACTTTATATTCCTTGTACCATTCCCCACGTGTCAGATGGTGTATATTATAAAAATCAAACTGTTCTTTTGGGGTGTAACATACGTCCTCCTGAGCCACACTCTGCGTGTCACCTCTCGGACTTCACTGGGACTCAAGTCTAGTGTACATCTAGAAGGAAAAGTGGGTGGTGTGGGAGATGGGTCCTAAGTAACTCCAACAATGCTTTGTGTGGCTTCTGCTTCAGGCCGTTTCTCAGGAAACACGGTGGGCAGTGTCTCTTACTCTTCATACACAGCTGGGCTATCTTACCAGATGGGGTGGAAGTAACAGTGGAGTAAAGAATGGAGCAATCTCTTCATATTAAAGTAAGAGATTTTTCCTCTGTTGGCAGGAATGATCCGCAGAATTTAGGGGCCTCTTATTCTGTCCCTGTCTTATTCTGTCTTATAAGGGGTCTCTGCTCCCTGAATGATTATCTGCCCATATGTCTCCATCCCCAAATTTAAGGATCTCCTTTTTCTCTTGCTGACAAGGCCTCTTTAACGTGTTGGAAAGCAAGGATGTTACTCTGAGGACTAAGGTGCACCTGGCCCAAGCCATGGTGCGTGTGGAAAGTTGGACACTGAATAAGGAGGCCCGAAGAAGAATTGATGCTCTTGAATATGGTGCTAGTGAAGAAACTGGAAAGTACGAGGGCTGCCAAAAGAACAAATAAATCTGTCTTGGAAGAGGTACAGCGAGAATGCTCCCTGAGATAGTTTATTGTGCCAGCCTGGCTGTTAAACACAAGTGGGATTAACTGAAGGGCAGAGAGATAAATGGCTCGGTGAGTCTCGCCTTTCTTGTCTCTCGCTCTTTGATCATCGGACCAGTGTGCGGCTGCCTTGCTTGTCCTGTGCCTCAATTTAAAGGCTACACTACCTGTGGGACGCCTAGCTGGGGACTGTGTCGCTGTAAGTTGAAGTCCCTTTAAGACATCGCTGGAGCTGGGGACTGGCAGTTGGTGACCTGGCTGGCAGTTGGTGACCTGCCTTCTGATTGGCTGCTGTGCTGACATAGCCTAGCTCTCTCTATAAATAGAGGAAGATCTGGCAGCAGATTGGACTGGAAGGACTGCTAGTCTCTCACATCTCTATCACGGCAGTGAGTTGAATTGAGCCATTTGGAGTGCTTTATAATTTAACTGTTTCTTTCTTGTATTATATATTTAACTGTATATGATTTAACAGTTCATTCCTTGTTATATATCTAATTATCTTTATAAATAAATATATTAAATTATCAGCAATTTGGTTTTATCTCTCTAGAGAACCCTGTCTAAGTACAAGGGCTGCCAAAAGAACAAATAAATCTGTCTTGGAAGAGGTGCAGCGAGAATGCTCCCCAAAGCAAAAATGGTGAGATTTTTCTCATGTACTTTGGACATGTAATCAGGAGAAAGCAGTCCTTGGAGAAGGACCTCATGTTCGGTACGTGATAGAGAGGAAGATACAAGGGGCTGCAATGATGTGCTCAAATATACAACCATTGGGAGGACGGCACGGGAGCGAGCACGGTTCCCTTCAGGTATGCATAAGGTCAGTGTCAGTCAGAGCCAACGCAACAGCACCTGCAACCACATTTTAAACTCTCAACACTCCTCTGTGTTGGGGATCCAATGAGTGTTATAATTCAGCCACTCTTACGATAAAACTTTGGGGTTGGCTTTTGGAAATATCAACTCTGTTACTACAACGTGCAAGTCTTTCTCCTCTCGTCTAATTCACAGGGAAAAAACAATGCTTTTTAAAATGAGAATCACGGCTTTATTTCAAGGCCAAGTGGCCACTTTCAGGTCTTTCATGGAGCGCGTGAGCTGTGCCTCTGAAGCCCCAAGGTCACCTGTTTCTTTCCTTCCATTGTCCAGAGACACCAGGACCACCCCATCAACTCGTTATGCCTCTAATTCTGACAAAGTTGTAAAAAAAGGCAATGTTCAATCACTGGGAGCTTTGTTTCTCACAGATACTGATCTCTTGGTGGTGACGTTTCGCTTGTTTCCACTGCCACCACATGCCATGGATTTGCAGTGCCCTTTGAGACCAGATCAGCCTCTTTCTGATCAGCCAGAGAACCAGGTCGGAAAACAGACTGGCAGCTTTGCTGCTTCGGAACCATTCTTGTTACCAGTGTCTCAGGCCAGGTTCTCCAAGAGAGCAAAACCAGTGAGGTGTGTATAAAAATCAACCACAGTATCCCATTATTAGCTTTTCCAATTTTAGTGCTTCTGATGTCAGGCCTTTGTGTCGATTGAATGCTCTTTGCAAGAGTTCAAGGTGGGCTTGCATGTCAGGTGAGCTGACGCTTCACACCTTTGTTTCTTCTTTCCTTGCTTTTGTTCAGCTTCTTCTCTGGGTCGGTAGTCAGTCCCTGCCTCTGTCCCTTCCTCTGAAGCCCAGGATTCCAGGATTATCATTCATTTCGGTTTTATTTGTTTTCTCATGACTTTCCTTTAGACTTTCAATGTAGACCCAAAATTCAGAGGGTCTGTGTGTGTGTGTGTGTGTGTATTAGTCTGGGTACTTTAGAGAAACGAATCCACAGAAACTCATGTATAAGAGAGTTTTATATAAAGAAAGTGTGCATCAAGAAAACATCCCAACCCAGTGCTGCCCAAACCCACAAGTCCAACATTAACCCATTAACCCATATGTCCAACACCAATCCACAAAGTCCTCCTCCATCTCACAAAACAGACACTATAAGGCCGACTGCAGGAGGAAAGACGAGTAAGTGAATGTGTAAACATCTCAGTGCTGGCAGGGGTCTCCACACGGCTGCTCCAGCATCCAGGGCTGCATCGGGGTAGGTCCATGTGGCTTCTCCTTGGGGATGTCTTGCAGAAAGTGAGCTTAGCCAGCTAAGCAGGGAACTGGCTAAGGTAGCTGCACCCTGGTCCGACCATCAGAAAGCAAGAGACACGAGAACTAGAAAGGTGAGGCTCACTGAGCCGTTTATCCCTCTGCCCTTCAATTAACCCCACATGTGTTTATCGGCCAGGTTGGCACAATAAACTAGCTCAGTGTGCCTACGCCCCCATCTTGACAGCAGCTGGTGGCTTGCATGTTGCTGCGAGTCTGGAAGGTATCTCACTGGTATTTCAAATAGCAGCAGGGTCACCCAGGGCGGACATGTGACAGCAGAGCTTCCAGACTAAGACAGACTAGGACGAAGGATGTGGCAGTGAACTTCTGAAAAGACTGGTCACTGAAAACCTTATGAATACCAGGAAAACATTGTCTCCTATAGCACTGGAAAAGAATTCCCTGAGGTTGATAGAGGCTAAAAATTCCACCTGGGAATTCTGTCTCCTCAAAGTTGTCAATCTTAACGATGCGGATGAAGGAAAGCTTTGGGGCCCTCCACTTGCTTATGTGGAATCACTCAAAAATGTGACGAAACACCCGCAAACAGCTACTAATCATTGGAGTATGGAATGTACAAAGTATAAATCTAGGAAAATTTGGACTTGTCCACAACGAAATGGAACGTATAGTGATGGATACGGTGTCATTAGAGAACTGGCCTGGGTCCTTGTGAATTGGACCACCCTCTGGTCTACATGCCAGGAAAAAGAACTTGGGGAGGAATGGTATTCCATCACAGTTACGACTGGATTGAGCATCACACTGGGGAAGGGGATCTGGAATCATCGGGGGGTGCGGAGAAAGTTTCCTAACTTGATGTCACAAGACATACATACAGGCGTGTGTACACATACAGATGTAAAAATTCATCACGTGCGCACTTAAGATTGGCACATATACGCATTTTATTTATGTGTGTGTACCTGAGAACAATGTGCAAATTGAGTGCCTCTGTCACTGTAAAAGGCACATCGCCTTCACCAACTGTCCCTCAGAAGGACGGGCGTGTGACTGGCCCCGCTCTTGGAAACAGCCTCCCCCATGCTCCAGACCCGGCTCGCCCGTCCGCGCCCTGCTCCTGGGGAAAACCAGGAGACAGCCAAACGCGAGACGTCGCAATGCTCAGGTCGGGGAGCGTTTATGAGGTACAGATTATTCCTCCGGAGAACACAGCGAAACCGTTTCCAGTCGCCAGATG
>NW_022111359.1:23072-24905 GCF_000313985.2 Echinops telfairi | reverse complement strand
ACCACTTTGGCAAATTAGAGATAAGGTCCAAGCACATTAGCATGCTTTAAATGTCATTCCCACTGATTCTCCCCTAACAGCTGTGCTGCCTTAAAGTGAGCTCATGGTTGACGTTACCTCCCTACAGAAGCAGACGTCTCCTCCCGCAGTGTCACCCAGCGCCCTCCTACCTTCCCTCAATGCAGGTATTATGCTTTCTCACCTGTGAGCTCAGGGACCTGACTGTACTCACCACCCACCTTGTGACGTATGTAACTACTGAATATGCATGTCTGCGGCTCCCTATAAATGTCGTAAGATAGTAAAGCCGCTCTCCTCTCCTCTCTCTCTTCCCTCCCCCACACGGTCCACCAAGCGTGGTACTTTGGGATGGGTCTGACTCCTGTACTGCACTCTCCCTCCTCCCCTTCCTGTTCTCTGGGACTTTACTATCATCTTTATATAGCACTGCCATACAACTTGGCCTACGGACCCTTTGCTTCTTAGAGGCTGTCTGATGCTGACTTGGCTCACCCTGTGCTCCTTTCCTCCATCCTTTGTTGGGGTGTCCAGGCAGAGCCTGTGGGAAGGGGGAATGGGCTGACAGCTCTGTGTCTCTGGGCTTAGCTTGCCCTGTGTTCCAGGGACCGGTGGGAGAGCAGGTGGTTTGGCCTGGCTCTCACTTTCTGGGCCCCTCAGGCAGAGCCTGTGGGGAGGAGGTACAGGCTTGACTGTTGCTGAGCCTCCCCCCGTCTGACTGTTATGCTGCCAACAGGACTTGCAGAAACCGCGTCTCCACAGACCATGGAGGCCTCCCAGGGACTTGTGGGCACCACTGGCCCCTGTCTCAGGCTTTCCTGGAATACCTGCAGAGCCAGCGGCTCCCAGGTACTGTGCCCCACAGCCTTATGACAGGGCTAAGAAGGGACCCAGATCCCCACATCGGCTGGAGTCTCTTTCCAGACTCTGGCAGAGGAGCTCTGCCCACGGGAAGTGGTGTTTGCTGTGTCAGTGGTGTTTGCTGCCCACGTGGTGAGATGGACCAGGAGGGGCCTGCCCAAGACCCTGTCCCCTTCATCCCTGTCAGCCCTGGCCCTGGATTCTGCCCTCTGGCTGTTGGCAGCATTACAGCGGATCCGTCTCCAGATCCTGCAAGGTCGTGTCTGATGACACTGGCAACGGTGTCCTCCGGAGAAGCCTCTCTCCAGATGAGGGATCCAGTCCCCAGCCAGGAACTGGGCTTCACCATGTCCTGTCCCGACGAAGCCCTAGCAGGTGGGTCTGCTCGGGCCAGAGCCTCAGTTCCCCGTGGCCAGGGTCAGGGCCGTCTTCTGTCCGGTGCCACCGGTGTGACTACACCCAGAACCAGGACAGCTGGACAGAATTGCACACAAGCAGTTCAGATGATTTTGCACCTTTTCTTTCCACAGTGAAATTCGCAAATGGCAGGAAGTAAGAGGATGCACAAAGAGTGAGCTGAAAGGAAACCGCGGTGGCCCCTCCTCCAAGCCCCACCTGACACCCTCTGACATCCCTGTGTGGTCCCCCGCCCCTCTGTGAGGGGAATAGCAGGGCTCAAGGGTCTGCCTCAGTCACCCACACAGCTTTCAATACCACCAGGAAGCGTTTGAGGGGGCTTCAGGCATTTATGGAAGTATGTTGGTCCCCACTAACTTTTCAAGGTCCTGCTTGGGTTCAGATACAGATTTTGTGCCTCAAATGCAGCGGTAGTTTATGACCTCTCCCCTTGGAGAGGACGCGGGACACGGTGTCGTCTCCAGTCATCGAGATCTCCACCTTTCCGTGCGTGCTTAGATCTTTGTCCCCAGCTTCCTGTTGTCTTGGCTTTCTCGA
>NW_022111359.1:20968-22293 GCF_000313985.2 Echinops telfairi | reverse complement strand
GTGCTTGTTGGGTGTCGGAACTCTATGCACAAGCTCCCAAGTAGCCTATCTTCTTCCTGATTTTTTTGGTCTCTTTATAGTGTGTGCACTTTGGGGATATCTCTTAAATTCTTTCTCTCAACAGTCCTATTGAAGTTTTTATCGCGACATTTCTATTTTAAGTTCCAAGAGTTCTTTTTCAGTTGGTGAATTTTCCTCCTTCTCCATCAAGTCTTTCAGTAGGACAGCACAGTCACTGTGCCAAAAGGGACTGGTTGACGTTTAACCCTCGGATCAAGAGCCGGCAGTGCTGGGGGAAGGAGTCCGAGCAGCTCTGAAGGTGTTGGCATAAACCAGGCTCCAGGAGGGGTTGGAGCGCCAGCAGAGATGCTTCCACAAACGGATGGAACCCTGGAAGGACTGATTGGTCTGTGCCAAGAAATGTGGAAAACAGCTACCTACCCATTTGGCCAACCACTGGAAGAGAGCTGTACATATGTCCACTCCAAGCAGGGTATTCTAGTGGAATGTTCAAATTACTGAAGCACATTATTTAATTATTTTTTTTATTAGGTGGGATTTAGTACAGATGTGTATTTCATATCATTCCATATTTCAATCATGGTGAGTAGAATTGCCACCACAGATAGTTGCAAAACGATCTTTCTACACTAAGTCCTTGACATCTTTTTTACCCCTGACCACCACTGTATCCCCATCCCCACGGACCCCTAGTTCTACTTGCTGTCCCTATAGGGTCATCAATCCTGGGTTTCATGGAAGAACATTATTAATAGCCCATGCAAATAACGGTATGCTGACGGTAATACAAAAAACAGTTGTAGTGGTACTGACAGGGAACCGCCTGCCATTCAAGTTGGATTTATAAAAGGACACGAAACAAGGGATCTCATTAATGCTGTCAGATGGATCTTGGCTGCGGGCAAGGGTACCAGAAAGATGTCTACCTGTTTTTTATTGACTAAACAAGGCATTTTTCTTTGTGGGTCATAATAGATCATGGATAACATGGCCAAGAATGGGAGTTCCAGAACATACGGTTGTGTTCATTTGGAAACTGTACACAGACCACGAGGCGGTCAGTCTCACAGTTTACATTCACGTGGTTTACAGTCGGGAGGTGCTCGCCAAGGTGGTGTCCCTGCTCATATTCCGTCTGCATGTGGACAGAGCGTCTGAGCAGAGGGGCTCCGTGAGGGAGAACGCAGCGTCGGGACTAGAGGTGCCTCAGTGATCGCCTGCAGCGTGCAGGAGGCACAGCCACGGCTGCACGTTGAACGTGACGGGACATGGAGCGCCGACTGAAGGGGATAACGACTGCAGCC
>NW_022111359.1:12203-18882 GCF_000313985.2 Echinops telfairi | reverse complement strand
AAGCCTTATTTCCTGCACTGGAGAGGTCCCCAGGGAAGAGAGAATGGGAGAAAGCAGATGTGCTCTCATAAGCCAGCCTGAGCAGGTGGCCTGGGTCAGGAGGTTCACGGAGGACAGTTAGCCTGTTGTTTGGCTGCTTGAACATAGGTGTTACCACTGTGTCATTCAGAGGCTTCTGCAGGGAGTGAGCCTGGCTCGGCGTGGCCAGCCTCAATGTGGAGCCGCCGCCTCACGTTCCCTGCTCCTTCCCTGTGTAATAGGTGAACCCTTTCCCCCCCAGGATTCACTGACATGCCCGGCGGGAACCCCCAGACCATGTGTCTGGAGGAAGGCCCAGGTACCAGGGGTGGACACGTGGGGCTACAGGCCGGGAGCTTCCTGGTGACACAGCCTGCATTGCTACCCCTGGAGTTCATCCTTCCCCAAAGGCAGTCTCACGGAACCCCATAGTCAGAGTCCGCCCTTCCCCAAAGAGTGCCCCGAAAAACCCCATGCTCAGAGTTTATTCTTCCCCAAAGATCGGTGTCCGTCCTTCTCCAAAGCTGGTGCCACGGGACCCAAAGTTCAGGGTTCCTTCTTCCCCAAAAGTAGTCCTGTAGAACCCCACGGTGGGAGGCATCCTTCCCCAAAGTTAATCCTGCAGAACCCCGCGTCTGAGGTCATCCTTACGCAAAGGTGGTCCCGTACAGCCCCACAGTCGGGGATACCTTTTCCACCACGGACCCTGGAAAGTAAAGGGGACAAAGGGCCAGTCAGAGGGGCCCAGCCTTCTCTTTACCCCTCAGGGCACACAGATTAGACATTTCTGACAGTTACAACAGTTATCCCAGGTTGCTTCTACAAAGAGTTTGCCTCTCTGGTAAACAGGAAAGGCACCCACAAACACCAGGGCTTATGTGGGCACCATCCCTGGCCTGTGTCTGGGTAGAGCTTGGGCTCACGTGCCCATGAGGCTGCCCAGCTCCCAGCAGCCTCTTCCTGGTGTTTTCCTTTCGCCACAGGCTGTGGGGTTCAGAGCGGCAGCATCCTGTTCTGCATTTCAGACTCTGGTTTTGAAAGGGCTTCGGGGGCTGCAGGCAGCCTGGGAGAGGTTTTTCTGTTGATGGAGGGTGGGTTTGATGTGCATCTTCCTCATGGCATCTCCTGAGGGGCCCTGGCTGCACAGTGCACTTCTCTGCTGGTCAGAGGTTCAAACCCACCAGCTGCTCCCCAGGAGAGGGATGTGGCCGTCTGCTGCCATAAATATGTTCAGTCTTAGAAACCCTATTGGGGCACTTCTACTCTGTCTGACACAGCGCCATTGTGGGTCAAAACTGACCCAGTGGCAACATTTGTAAAAATACTATCTCATAGGGGCTTGAGCCAACTTCTCTGTCAGCTCTGGGTTTCTGCACGGGAGAGGGAAGTACTCAGTCCCTGGTGAAATCACTCTAAGGGAGGGAAAGTTCTCGGTCCCTGGTGAAATCACTCCAGCTGCAGGCTCCGTGCGTCACAGGTAGGAAGGGGGTTTGGACGAACCCCCACATGTGTCACCACAGAAGTCAGGTCTCCGCCTGCTGCTGAAGTCAATCCGAAATGTCTGCTCCAGCGCAGGCTTCGGTGAGAAGAGAGAGTTTTATTGGGAGCAGACGAGCACAGGACACAGAGGGATTCTTCTAACTGCCTTCCTGACTGCAGACAGGAGGGCTTTGATGCCACTGGGGAGGAGTGTGGAGAACATTGAAGTGGGCTTGGGGTCGGGCGAGGGTCTGGGAAGGGAGCTTGGAGAACGTTGAAGTGGGGTTTGTGCATTGGTCAGTCAGTGTCATGCCTTCTGTACTGGTGGTCATCCCTGGGCAGTGGTCCTCGTGTCCAGGCCGTGAGACCACCAAGACAGCACAGTGTAGCGGTTTTCCTCAGTTCTCTCTGACTCAAGATCATCAGTTTTAGTCTAGTTTTTCTTAAGCATTCTTACTTTTGTTTGAAAATCAAAAACTAAAGATCTATTTTAAAAGTTAAAATCATTTTATTGGGGGCTCATACAACTGTTATCACAATCCACACATACATCATTTGTGTAAAGCACATTTGTACATTCGTTGCCCTTATCATTCTGAAAACATTTGCTCTCCACTTAAGCCCCTAGCATCAGCTCCTCATTTCCCCCCACCCTCCCTGTTTCCTCCTCCCTCATGAACCCTTAATAATTTATAAATTATTATTTTGTCATATCTTACACTTTCCAATGTCGCCGTTCACCCACTTTTCCGTTATCTGTCTCCCAAGGATGAGGTTATATGTAGAGCCCTGTAATCGGTTCCCCCTTTACACCCTACCTTCCCTCTGCTATTTACATTTTTATTGCTAAAAGAAAACTTGGATGAAGCCTATGGAAATAATAAAATGATGTAAGTTTCAGTTTATAATAAGACTAAATAATCTCCAAACCCACTCGTTGCCGTCTCACTGAGTGAGTGGACGCTGCTCCCCGGCCTCCCGGACACTTGAGACAGAGCCTGTCCTGACACCCTGCCTGCCTGCTTTTCAGACCAGAGTTGGCCCGGCCGTGTCCCTTCCCCGGGGTCACGTCCGCTGTGGAGCTGAGCCCACCCCTGCTCCCCGGCCAGGGGAGGCCTCCACCTGGCCCTGCAGTCCCAGTGCCTGGCCCAGAGGAGAGACTGCTCCTGCCTGTGCATACAGCCCCTGAGGTGCCGAGGGATGTGGTGATGGTGAGGGCTTGCAGGTGGGAGTGGAGGAGGGG
Organism: Echinops telfairi; assembly: GCF_000313985.2. Lineage (NCBI taxonomy): Eukaryota > Metazoa > Chordata > Mammalia > Afrosoricida > Tenrecidae > Echinops > Echinops telfairi. The sequence continues at coordinate 16,142 of NW_022111359.1, read as the reverse complement.
TTTTTGAGGAGAGGAGGGAGTGCACTGGGCTCGGGAAGCTGGTGGAGTCTGGCCGGGCCAGGACGATCTCTGGGCTGGAAAGCCAGGACTCTGAGGACACCTGGGGCAGAGGAAGGTGCTGTGCTTGGTTACAGGTGCAGCGGCCTGCTGGCCAAGCCTCCAGTGATGCCGTCTGGGGGGCGCAGATGCTCTGTGACTTCTCCTCCAGCAGTCTGGACTGAGCTTCTCTTGGGGAGGTGGCTGGCACTTTAGGGGGAGCACATGTGAATCGTCTGGATGTTGAAGACAAGCTGCAGCTTCTGATCCACAGAAGAAGCAGCTCCCCGAGCTCCTTGAGAAACGCAGCGATGTCCTGCACACGGCTGTGTTAGATAGTTTGATCTTGGACTAGCTTGGTATTTGAGACTGTTCCTGAGGTCACAAGGTAAAGGCAATTTAGTTTCACTCAGGCAGGGACAGACCAGAGTCCACTCTTTGGAGAAGATCTGATCAGTTCACACCTTTCTCTAGAGAGCCACTGCCAGCCACCTTCCCACCTGCCTTGTGGCACAGGGCCAAATCTCCCCCAGTCCTTTTTGTGGTTGCCAGCGCTCAACGTGTGTGTGTTTTGATTGATTCTCCTCTGAGAAACCTAGCGGCAAGCCCTTTGGTGATGGCCCAGGTAGAGTAGGAGAAGGGGTTTCCACTTCCGGTTGTAGTTCATTGTGTTTATGATAAACATGTTCACTAGCATTAAATGAAAATTCATGAGAGCATTAGTGATCTGCACACTCCTCTTCCTTTCCATCTCACCACTGTGTACGTGCACAGCTTTCCGTCCAGCCATCCACGCTGCCATCAGTCCCCCGTTCCAGTCATCAGGTGCTGCTGAGTGGGTTTTGACCCCTGTCGACTTCATGTTCGACAGAGCGGAACACGGCCTGCGCCGTACGTCGTCACTCTTCCTGGGTTTGAGCCCGATGTGGCCTTCAGTGTGTCCGTCCGTGTCCTTGAGGTCTTCCTCTTTGTCGCTGGCCCTCAGCCTTACCGAGCGTGATGTCTTTCCCAGCACTCGTCTGTCTCTGGGGATGTCATGTCCGACTGCGAGACAGAGTCACCATCCTTGGTTCTGAGAGCACTCTGGCAGTCCTGCTTCCAAGGCGGCTGGTTTGCTGTTCGCCAGGTCTGTGGTACTTTCAGCCTGACTCAGAGTCCCCATGTAGGGTTTCACAGACCCGATCTTTACAGAAGCAGGCAGCCGTACCTTTCACCTGCAGAGAATCAGGTGGCTTGGAACCCCCAGCCTCCCCGTCAGCAGCATGATGCCTAACCCACGGCACCACTGGGTTCCAGCAAGTTTACTGCCCTGTGTGTAGATATGTGAGTCCGCTGCTGTGCAGGGTTCTCTCCCTGAAGAAAGCTACCAGTACCCCTCCAGCACCGACGAATGATCTGATCTCCTTGGAAGACCCTAACAGACACCATCTCCTGTCCTGGACCAGTGGCAGTTTACTCTGGTGCTGACCATTCGGTTGCTTGCCTGTTTTGCTCCATATTTGATTGATGGCTTATGAGAGATTGGAGAGTGTGTTAGGCAGGGTTCACTAGAGAAACAAAACCAGGACACTTACTTTTTTTTTTTTTTAATTACAGGAAAGAGCTTTATATACAAGGGCAATTGAGTATTGAGAAAACATTCCAGCCCAGTCCAGATCAAGTCCATAAGTCCGATATTACCCCGTATGTCCAATGAAAATCTGTAAAGTCCTCTTCAGACTCACTAAACACATGCAATGATGCCGAATGCAGGAAAATCACCGGCCAGTGGGTGGGCAGTCTTGTGGATCCAGTGGCGTAAGTATCTCAGTGCTGGAAGGGGTCTCCACATGTTTTCTCCAGCTGCCAGGGCTCTGGCTACATCAGGGTAAGTCCATTTAGCTTTTCCTCGGGGATGTCTTGCAGGGAGTGAGCCGACCCTTATGATTATATATAGAAGGATAGGTTTATACATTGAGAAGGAATATAACAGATAATTAGTCAACTGAGTAGTGTAGAAGGCTCAGTTTAACTCACTTTCATGGAACCATTAACGTATTGGAAGCCCTTTAACTTACTTGGGATGCCAGTCCAAGGTCAATGAAGCACACATTCGAATCTTCCCTCAGGCAAGACAGGCCAAGTCTGCCCGAAGGCAGCAGACAGCAGGGTGAGTCAGCAATTGTCAGTAGCCCGGGAGCTTAGGGAAGCAGGCCCCTAAACTGCCACAGGATCCACCAGCCTCAAGCTCAAGCAATGTACACGGCAGCACTCTGGCAAAGCAGGTCTCGAAGGAGCCTCAAGCTCTAACCATACCATCCGTGGGTTGGCTTGAGTGTGTACCTTATTCTGCCCTACTTCCCTCAAGGCTTTTCCACAAAATACCTTGCTACGTGCTGGAGGGACTGCGGGGTGGGGTGAGGCTTTGTGGTGGGGGCTGAGTGCTGCAGACTGAGAGCCAAGCCCTGCTGTCCCAGGGCCCTGGGGTGATCTGCCCAGGTCCAGCGACCAGAGGCTGGAGGGGAAGGAGTGGAGCATGTGGTCGGAGCTGGAGGTTTGGGGTTCAAGGCACAGAACCGGAAGCCTCATTCTTGACTTCAAGGAGTCCACCTGACCATGAGGAAGAGAAGGTAGGGATCACATGCGGCCCACCCCACTGAGGACTTTTATCTGACCTGCCGGGTGTTTTTGCCCCGTTTGTTTCTTTACTTCCAATTAAGATAATATGTGCAGTGTGCATAGGAGTTTGTTCATAATTTTTTTTAAAACCATAGTCCAGCCTTCCAACGGGTCTGAGGGACAGTGAACTAGCCCCTTTTTAAAAAAAGTTTGATAAAGGTGTATTTTTAAAGTAAATAAAAAACAGCCCCATTACCAGAAAATGCACCGGCCAGGTCAGAGTGGACATGCCTTCCGTGAATGGCTCACTATTTCACTTTCTCCAGATCATAAATAGCCAAGAAGTTAGCGCGGCAGGTACCACCACAAGCCCACTGCCCCTAAAGAGCTCCTAACATCAACCCTGGTATCACATGTTGCAGTACCAATCTTCTACCAGCTGAGGGCGACAGAATGCCAGAAATGGAAGGCTGGCGAGCACACACTAGGTGGGGATTGGAGTACCAACGCCCAGGAGAGGTAAGCAGTGGGGAGAGGCTGCCGCGGGATGGGGGCGTTAACCCCGGCTGTGCCACCAGGGCGCTCGCGGTCTTTCCTGGACTTCCAGCAACCTCGGCCACAGCATGAAAACTGCTTTATACACAGCTGGCGACTGACGAACGTGTGTGGACAGTTTGTCTTAAATAGTCCAACTGCCGATTTTTAAGTCTCTTGCAACAAATGGAGCCTTGCTGATGGCAGCCCTGGAGATGCGTCCACCACCACTCACCCCAAGGACTGTGCACCCACCGGCCTGTGATCTTCCTGCATTAGGCACCATTGCATGTGGCTGCAGGAGTCCAGTCCTGCACGTACAAAGGTGTTTGCTGCCATACAGTAGAATGAAGCGTGGCAGGTTCTGTGATCCTTGGAATGTGTAAATCCATTGTGGGAACCTCTGTGAATTCTGAGGTTAATCTAAGAAAAAAAATTAATAATAGACCTTTTACTTTAATGAGCTTTCATACCCACAAAACCAATATTTAACACTAAAAACCTGACCCTAAAAAAGGTAAAACTATTAATATTTCCCCACACCTTGAAGGAGCTGTAATAATAAAGAGAGTTGTAATAATAAAGCCATAATAATAAAGAAAGTGAGGCTCAGTTAAGGATCCTGGGTTGTACAGTGGTTACACCTTGGGCTGCCATCCGTAAGGCCAGCAGTTCGAGGGAACCGATTACATGGAACTGTGTGTGACCTCCTCCCTGGGGGACAGACAACCAAAAAGTGGATGAAGGGAGACGTCGGACAGGGCAAGATAT
>NW_022111359.1:3148-11743 GCF_000313985.2 Echinops telfairi | reverse complement strand
AGTGAGTGAGTGAGTGTGAGTGAGTGAATGAGTGAGAGAGAGAGTGTGAGTGAGTGAGTGAGTGAGTGAGAGTGTGAGTGAGTGAGTGAGAGTGAGTGAGAGAGTGAGTGAGTGAGTGTGAGTGAGTGAATGAGTGAGTGTGAGTGAATGAGTGAGAGTGTGAGTGAGTGAGTGAGTAAGAGTGTGAGTGAGAGAGTGAGTGAGTGAGTGTGAGTGAGTGAGTGAGTGAGTGTGAGTGAGTGAGTGAGTGAGTGAGTGAGTGAGTGAGTGAGAGTGAGTGAGTGAGTGAGTGAGTGAGGCCCAGTTAAGCACAGGGATTAAATCTTTACAAACCCGTTGTGACAAAAAGCAATGAGCAAGCTCAGAATTGATCTAATGGGGTGAGGGGGTGGGGGGGGGAGTTACTTTAGGGAATTCCGCTTGTTCCTAAGGATGAGGTACTTTATATCTTTATTTTTTCAGCAGTATGTTTTTATTATTATGCAATAAAAACAAAAAACAAAAACTTACAAAGGCTTGTTATTGCTACAACCACTTTTTATCTTTTTACACCTTCCTGGCTACACTTAAAAGATGTGTGCAGATGGATGGGGGGAGGCAGCCAAGCCAGAGACCACCTAGAGGCTCGAGGACAGGAGCTGTCTTCTGTGAAGCAGAAGGCAGGGTTCACTCAATCCCATGCCGCTCAGCAGCGGTTCAGCTTTCCTCCTCCCTCCTCTTTGTAAGCATCTCCTTGTAGCCAGCTTCCGTGGAGCCATGTGTGTTTTCGTTGTTTTTTGAGAATCAGTAGAATGACTACTCAGATGAAGCCTGACGCTTCCATTTCTTTGAGGTGTCAGTTATTTTTAACACGGTCTGGGAGGCTCATCTTCCATCATCGGAGTAGACAATATGCTGCTGTGCTCCAGCGGGTTTTCACTGGCCAATTTTCAGAAAGCGGCCACCAGACCTTTCTTTCTAGTCTGTCCTACTCTGGAAGCTCCCCTGAAATGGCCATCAGTGACCCTGCTGGTATATGAAAGACTGGTGGCATCATTCCCAGTGTCACAGCAACCAGGACGCCCCCACAATACGATAGAATTGGAGGTGGGTGGTGAGTGAATGCTATACCTCATTCTATCTTCCCCTGAAGCTGATGTGATTCCATGATCAGTTCCTTAGCGGCTATGGAGGCTCAGTCACTTGGCTCGCCAGCATTCCATTTCAAAGAATGGGGCTTCAGATGAAAGTGCTTCACCATCGCACTCCTCCTCATGACAAATGATGCAGAAAGCGCCCACAGAAGGAAGGAAGGAAGGAAGGAAGCACTCCCTGGGGCGTCGTGGGGAGGCTGATGCGCAGCCCTGCTGGAGCCCAGCAGCCCACCTGCAGAAACCAACTAGACAAACATTCTTTAGAGGAAGAAGACTCACTGACCGCAAGTCCGTGCTGACCCATCGCGACTCCCTGTGGGTGTCCAAGACTGTAATCCAGGGGTCCTCAAACTTTGTAAACAGGGGCCCACTTTACCGTCCCTCAGACCCGTTGGAGGCCCGGAAAGCCGGGGGATCTACTTCCCAAAGTTCACATCCGCTGAAAACCCTATGGAGCGCAGTTCTCCACGGAAAACCTGTGGCGGTGGTGAGGCGAAGGAGACTCCACAGCAACTGCTGGGGTTGGTGGGGTTTTCGGTGGATAGGACCCTGGCTGCTGGGATTAGAGGAGCACTCCTCCCCCGTAGAAAACTCTGGAATGCCTGGGGCCGGGCTGGAAAAAGGTCCATAAAGAGACTGTCCTGTCGGCTTCTTTGAAGAGGAGAGGCATTAAGGACCCTTAGGTGAGGCCAGACTGAGTGAAGTCCCCGAAAGCTAAGAAAAGGTCAGCCAGAAGGCAAAGGAATTACCCTTTGAAAAGAAACGAATTAGAAGGGAAAAATGTAAGTTTTTAGCCACAAGAAAGCTACAGCTGACAGCCATTCAGCTCAGCTCCTATCTTGGGAAACACGTTCCTACTCAAGAAAGCTTTCAGGCTTCTCTTTGGTAGCTAACACGCCCCCCCCCCTGACCCCAGCCTTTCTCAACTTTGAAGTGTTGATTGTTTCTGTCAACACCTGAGAAGGCAGACGGTTTCACCTCGGGAAAATGCAAATGAGTCAGCTGCCGGGAAGCGCATGTCAGAATGCACATCAGCGTCTCAGTCCCGAATTTCTTCAAAGCACTGGCTACAAGGACCACTGACTCATCTCAGAAGGGAAGCCAGGGTGAAGGCTGAGTGTGGTGACTCGGTGACCAAGGAAACCACTGCTCTTTGGGGAGTTGTTCCTTCTGACTCTCCTCCTCTGCTTGACTTTACCCACAACTGAGCACCGTCTTTCACCTGGCTGGCACTCACAGAGCGAGGAGTTCCGAGAAGAAGGGCTAGAATTACCGACAGCCAAGAGGGCAGTTTCTGGTGCCGCATGGGTTGTCATAGTGTGACCGAAACCCAAGAGCAAAATGACTTGGGAAAAAGGAGTTAAGGAGGAACGGAAATAGAATCGTGCGAGTGGGGATAGGAAACGTCCCAGGGACGCGCAGCACCCTTTGGAAGAGAGCCGGGTACTGAGTAAAGCATGACAGACATTTAAAGTTAACTCAAAAATTCTCGCCCAGAATTAATTTGGAGGACGTACCAGAGGAAGGAAGAGTGCCTTCGAGGGGCGGGTGGGGGCGGGGCATCCCTCCCTAGCTGCTAGGCATCCTTGAGCTGTTGCGGTGGCATTGAACGCCAACTTAGAGCACTCGAAGTCCAAAAGTATGACCCATCTCTAAATAAGTCCCTGCACAGGCTCAGGTTAGCTGGCTGCTGCCCAGGGAAAGGTCTCCCTGAGACCTTGACAGGCACACAGCACCAGGGTGCCGAGCAGCAAAGCGCCTCAGGGAGGAGAAGGCGGCTGTGCTTGCTCCCACTGGGAACCCTTCCGCCCTTGGGCCCCTTTGGGAGTGGATTTGAACATCTAAGTGGCAGCTCAACCAACCCAGGTCCCATAAATCTTTGATGTGACCAAAGGAAGGGGCTTTCCTAATCAGTTCAGCATTCCTCAGCTGGGGGTGGGCTGCTGTCTTGGAAGCAGCCAGAAGCAATGTGTTGTTGATCATCTTCCTGCTTACTACCAGACTCGAGTAACTCAGTCAAGTACAAAAGAGAACAGGCTGGGCTCCCCCAATTTGGTCCAGGCATGTACCGTGTGTACTTGTGTATAATGTAAGGTAGTCGAGAGGCGCCAGAGACCGAATCGCCAAATTTTAGCAAACAGACTTTATTGGGGGGAAAAAACCCGCCTGGGCGAAGTCCCACAGTCCACAGCGTCAGGCCAGGGGAGTGGCGCCCAGGGCAATGGGAGCGACCTCTTAAGGGCGGGAGACATGTGGCTGGGCTGGCCCTGGGCCAGCATCTAGTAAGGTGGTCAGAGATTGGCTGGCGCTGGCACGCCCGAGGAAGGTTGCTAGTGATTGGTGGACGCAGGCACGTCCCTGCCCCTGGCCAGGTGAGGAAGGCTGCTGGTGATTGGTGGACGCAGGTACGTCAGCGCTCGGCCAGATAAGGGAGCACTTCCTGGTTGCCGATAAAGCGCACATGTGGCTGAGTGCAAGGTCCGGAGGGAAATGCGTCAGCCAACTCCGACCAGCTCCGCAAGGGGTGGGGGGTTACTGATTTGGCCAGACATATAAGCTGAGCATTTTCAGCACATTTTTAATGCAGTTTTTGTGGTAAAATTAGGTGCCTCGGCTGATATTCGGGTCGGCTTATACTCGAGTGTATGCGGTATGCCTTCATCCACCACCAGTCTGTCAGTTGGTCATACCGCGGTAGCTTGCACCTTGCTGTATACTGGCAACTATGGCACGTTATTTCAAATACCCGCAGGGTCACTCATGATGGACAAGGTGTGGTGGTTACATACATCTGGTGTCAGTTTGGGACTTGAGGGGATTAACAGTGAAGGGGTAGAGTCTAGACCAGGGGTCCTCAGACTTTTTAAACAGGGGTCCAGTTCACTGTCCCTCAGACCTGTTGGAGGGCTGGACTATAGTTTTAAAAAAACTATGAATAAATTCCTATGCACACTGCACATATCTTATTTTGAAGTAAAAAATAAAACGGGGGCAAAAACACCCAACGGGCTGGATAAATGTCCTCAGCAGGTCGCAGTTTGAGGACCCCCTGGTCTAGACAGTCAATCGGATCATCGCCAATGAGGCCTCTGTGTGGGCATGGCCTTGTCCTGAGAATTCTGAGAACTCCTGTATTTCCTCCTTGGAGGTAGGAGACAGAGTCTCTCTCTCTCTCTCTCTCTCTCTCTCTCTCTCCTCACGCCCTGAAAGATACTTTACTGACAAGACACATGACACTACACTGATAGACCCTATGCCCTGGGAGCTGAAGGAACCACGTGGAGACCCCTGCCAGCACTGAGAGGCTAACAATGCCAGTGGATCCACAAGACTTCCCACCCACTGGCCTGTGATTTTCCTGCATTTGGCATCATTGCATGTGTTTCGTGAATCTGAAGAGAACTCTATAGATTGGTATCAGACATATGGACTACTATCGAACTTATGCACTTGATCTGGACTGGACTGGGATGTTTTCTCAATGTTCTATTGCTCTTGTATATAAAGTTCTTTCTTATACACATATGAGTGTCTATGAATTTGTTTCTCTTGTTTACCCAGACTAACACACAGGACTAAGTGGTGCTTCCATGCTAAGACAGACTAGTGGGGGAGGGGGAGCGGAGCCAGATGACCTTCTTCCCAAAAGGTAGCCAATTAAAACCTATGGACACAGCAGAACACCATCCAATGCACTTGCTTTGGACTCAGTATCGGGAAGATTCAGTCATTAGAGGAAGACATCCTGTTTGGTGTAAGAGAGAGCCAACAAGGGCAAGAGGAGCCCACAGTGAAATGGATTCACACACACACACACACACACACACACACACACACACACGCACACTCGGACTCTCATGGGTGCCTCACCCACCTCCATTCTCAGCTCTTTCTCCTGGAGAGAATTCATGCAGAACAGGTTTGTTCTGCTCTCAGGGACACAGGACTGTGGGGACAGCAGGCGGCGGGTCAGAAATCCAGATCGCCCTCATGGTTCCCTCAGACCCATGAAAAAGTAGGGAGCTGCAAGAAAGTATATGTAAAATTTGAAAAACATGTATGCACCCGGTGATATGTTTTTTCTTATTTGGAAAACAACATACCTTTTGTTTTCAAAATACATACTACAGGAAGTAAGGGAAGTGCAACAAAACCCTCCTGGCCGGTGGAAAAGATGGGAAGGGGGGGGCAGAGGGGAGAACCAAAAGAAACTGGATTTTTGTCCCCAAAGCTGTGTATTTAAATTTTTTTTACAAAACAACCTTATCACCTTCAAAGTAGTCTCCATGACACTTAATGTATTAGCCAAATCTGTGATTCCATTCTTGGAAACACTTTTCAAACTCATCTGTTTGGATGGCTGACAGCACCTCCCTGTTTTATTTTCTTCACCTCTTAACATCATCAAATCGTTGTCCTTTCATGTCCCTCTGCATTCAAGAAAACAAAAAGAAGTCAGAGAGAGGTCAAGTGAGTAAGGTGTGTGGGGCAAGAGAGGCATGCTGGTTTTTGCCCAAAACTTGCGCACTGAGGTGGCTGCACAAGCAGGTACATTGTCGTGGTGGCAAAACCAGTCCCCCATCTGCCACAAATCAGGCCTTTTTTATTGCACACTGTTATTCGAGCTTGTCAGAGCCTCTAAACAGAAAGCTTGATTAACTGTCTGACCTGGTGGGATGAATTCCAAATGCACTACAAGTTGACATTTTCGTCTGTCCAAAGAGAGCTTTGTCATCAATCAACATTTCACCTTTTTTGAAATGAGAAAACCACTCGTACACTTGAGTTTTCCCATAGCACTGTCCTTATAAGCTGTGTTCAACATCATAACGGTTTCTGTGGCGTTTTCCCAAGCAGGACTGTCATGGGCGGCACGATCGATAATTACTTGACGCTCTTAGACATTTCGAACGCTCGATTTATTCACTGCAAACACACATCAAACAATCTAAAATATCACTCAAACTACTACGGGCAAACAATTATGAGCATAGGGGCATAATAACAGCACTCTTCACGCATTTCATACTAGCACCATAGTCCCAATCAGCGTTGCCTCATCGGTGCACTCACCCGGGTGGAGTTGGAGAGAGCAGGAGTTGATGTCTCCTTGGTTCCTAGCTCTCTAAAGGTCAGTGTCTCTACCTGGGTTTAAATGGACATTTTGGCCAGTTCTTTGATGTTTTCACTGTCCCAGTCAAGTCTTATCAGGTTTCTCCACGCTTTAGGTGGCTTGGCTAGCTTTTGGGCGTCGGTCAGGTCTCAGCCCGGTCTTATCAGGGGTCCTCCCATTTTTGTGGTGGCTTCTTGGAGCAGCTGTTGATTTGGGCCCCAATGTTACACTTTATTTTTTCTTTAAAATGGAGTTTCTTGTGCTTGTTTCTTTGATGTGGCTCAACGTCTTGCAAGGTAGTTCAACGTCTTGCAAGGTAGTTCAACGTCTTGCAAGGTAGTTCAACATCTTGCAAGGTAGTTCTATGGTGCTCTCATCAAGGAAACAGAATTCCACAGTTGCACACTGTTCTCTTAAATCAGCCATCACACACACACAAAAACGAGATTTGAGCAAAACTGCTTTTACAAAAAACATTCACTGCCACCAGAGAGACCCTTTCCAGGCGACGCCACTGGGTTGGCTCATATTCGTGCTTTCAAGGATAAGAGCCGTCACGAGAGGGTTATTTTTCATGCTCGGCATCAGGAGACAGAGAAGGCCTTTGCCTCCCAGACCCCGAGGAAAGCCTTCTTCCTTTCTGAGCTAGTCTAGACCCTCAGCACCAAACTCAGCAGTCTAGCCAGAGCAGCACCTGGGTTGTCTAGAATGGAGACGGGCTGAGTGGAAGCATACCAACAGAACAGAGGATGCAAGGGCTGCCGGGGTGTCGGAAAGCTCAGCAGCCATAGGGGGCTGGGGTTGCTAAGGTGCCTGGCTATGCCCTTGTGTGCAGGGGAGATGTTCGAGGAGGAGCTTTGGCTGCTTTCAGCCTGGCAAATTGCCAATGTGTGACAAAAACCTTAGCGCGCCCCATATGGAGGGGCATACGAGGCAGTAGGCAGAGAAAATAAAAACAAACCTCATAAAAATAAACTGCCTGTCAGAACCCTCACCCTCAAGTGCACATTTACTTGACAGAAATCAAATCCCAGTCAGTCCTGAGGACCCTAATCTACAGCAGCCTGAGGAGAAGCTTAAGGGTGAATCTGGGAGGCCCACCCCCCTTCTCATCAACGATAAAGCTCCCAGCAGTCTGGACATGCCAGTGCAGACCTGTTTGTGGAGAGGATTAACCAAGTTGCTCAGAGTGTGTCTGTGGAGGGAGGCCTGCCCCATCTGTCCCCAAACAAGCAATAAACTATCCCCAGGAGAACAGATTCGTGACCCACAGGGACAACCTAGTGGGGCAGCCCAGGGGCCTGTAATGCCCGTTCTTGCCAGGGCTGGCCCAGCGCAGCTCACAAGGCTGTGGGGTTCATGGTGCAGGCGCTGGAGGGAACCTGAGGTAAATGCAGCTTGAGTAAACACAGTCAGGGGATTGCACCACAACTGGTTAAACACAGGGATAAATGAGTGGGGGAAAAACAAACAAAAAAACCTCGAAGCATGTACGCCATTTGGTATTTTGAAATGAATCAGAAAACGGTTTCATCCCCCCCACCCCTTAAAGGGAAGACTGCTCCGACGCAATGTCATCCCCAAGATTCAGAGATTCCAGGAAATGCCCCGAGCTTTTCGTGGTGTGGGGCCTGGAAGGGGAGGGCTGAGGGCAGAAGATCATTAAGTACTATTGTCCTCGGGCAGCCATTTGTGGGTGGTGGTAGCTGTAGCCAAGTCAGCCTGTGACTTGTGGTGACCTCATGCACAACATCATGGTGACTCGTGAGCAGTGGGATTGGGCGGTTGTGATTCAGTGGTTTTCATTGGCTGGGTTTTCAAAAGAAGATCACCAGGCCTTTCTTCCTTGTCTGCTTGAGTCTGAACGCTCTGCTGAAACTCACGTAGCACCCTCACAGCACACCACCCACTGCTGACAGACCGGTGGGGGCCAACAATGGAAATCAATTCCCAAATGGAAAGTGAGAATTCTACCTCTGACCCATCAATGCCTCCCAACCCCTCCTCCTGGGAGCCATTAAAGAAAGAACATTAGAACTTGCCCTGGAGGGGATGCTCATTCACGGGGACCCTGGAGCAGAACTGTGCTCCAGAAAGTTTTATGGCTACAACCTCTTTACAGGACAGAGAGCCTTGTCTTTCTCCCTGTGAGAGGTTAGTGGTTTTGTTTTTGTTTTTGTTTTTTTTACATTTTATTAGGGGCTCATACAACTGTTATCCCAATCCATACACACATCAATTGTGTAAAGCGCATTTGTACATTGTTTCTCAAAACATTTTCTCTCCATTTAAACCCCCGACATTAGGTCCTCATTTTTCCCCTCCCTCCCTGCTCTCCCCAGGTTAGTG
>NW_022111359.1:1286-2433 GCF_000313985.2 Echinops telfairi | reverse complement strand
TTGCTACATCGCACCCCGACTGGCTCATCTCCTCCCCGAGACCCTTCTGCAAGGGGATCTCCCATTTGGGTCTTAAGACCCTTTTTAAGTATTTACTGTAACCTGGTTTCACCTGACACAACAGCAAGCACAGATGTTTTTTCATTCTTTAGCCCTGCCCAACCCCCACTGCTTCCCCACACTTTGTCTCCCCAGAAAGTATCTCGGAAAGTCTCAGGAGACTTCAGCAAGTCCGGCAATTTGAGTCACTTCACCCCCAAATCTTTCTTGTTCAAAGTAGTTTCCTCTTTGACAAGAATGGCTCACCTGGTCTGAGTCCCCTGGAACAAAGGGGCCTCCCACTGGACTCTCCCCTTTGGCTGTGGAAAGGGCCGGCTTTCCTGTAGCCTCGGCCCTTGTCCTTGGCTTCCTCTCTGATTGGCGGATCCAGCCAAGCTCTAGCTACATTAGACTCGGGGTGCTGGGTAATGGGGGAGGCAAGTCCCCAGAAGAAAGAACTGTCCCAGGTGGACCGGCAATGGTCCCAACATGAGAACAACTGAGAGGGACACAGCACTGGTGGGGTTTTGTGTGGTTGCTCACGGGGCTCTATGAGCGAGGGGACGCCAGGCCAGGGGGACCCAGCCTGCAGCTACAGGCCGGAGCCGGGAGCCCCGCTGCCGGTCGCCTCTACATGCCAGGCTAGGGGGACCCTGGGCCACGCCTGCTGGCTGCAGCCAAGAACCCCGCTGCCCCTCACTGGGAGACACCAGGCTAGGGGGACCCAAGCCTCGCCTCCCGGCGGGAGCCTGAAGCCCGGTTCCCAGCCCCAAAGGTGCAGCAGCACGCCGGCAAAACAACAGGGACTGGATTGAGGGGGTGAGGACTGAGAAAAGACAGACACAAAAAAGCTGGGGTCAGGAGGACTCCAATTCAAGACTGCAGCCCCGAGTTTATTTTCCAGCAAGCTTTTTAATCTTTTTTTTTCCTTGTGTCAATAATATTTAATTTTGAACTTACTGTTTACATAAGAACATGGGACTGGCAAGAACATTTAGTGCCATTGATTTTTTCCCCCCAATGTTGTTATTGTTTTTGTAACAACCAAGGCTATGAGAGACTTCAAAGGTTGCACAGAAAACTGGAATTAAAAGATAATGGAATTTTC
>NW_022111359.1:0-1186 GCF_000313985.2 Echinops telfairi | reverse complement strand
GTTAAGTATGACAGTGGAAGCCCAAAATCCATTTGCTGGGCCCATGGATTTAGCCTCTGGTGAATCACCCTCTGGTCACAGTTAAGGGATGTGAATAGCCCTGGTGTCACACAGAGAGCATTGTAAAATCCATTATGGCTGAAGGAGTTAGGCCAACATGTAGTATCTTACCGTTTGATCTCCCCTTACACCCATTCTAAAGCTGTTTTGATGTAAACATTAAAAAGTGAAGGGGAAGGACCAGCCCCTTGGGGAATGCCCTCTGACCATGGACTGGAGATGTGAACAGCCTTCCAAATGTGCCAAATTCATTAGGCAGTAGATTGATGCAGACGCAGCTAGGTTACAATTTAACACCCTATCGTGTGATCCTATGTTCTGTTTAAATGTGTTCTAGTTTTTAATAGGTTCTGCTTTCTTTTCTATTGAGATTTTTATTTGTTTTACTTTGTTATTCTTGTGAGTTTTTGTTGTTGTCTATTTGTTTTTTGGTATATGAAATCCAGGACAGGCAAATCTACAGAGATAGTAACTGGATTAATGGTCCCTTAGGGGTGTGGCAGGGGAGGTTGGGGGGAAATGGGTTTAATAACGATGAGTACAAGATTGAAGAAAATGTTCTAAAACTGATTGTGGTGATAATTGCACACCTCTTCTCGATGTACCTGAACTATTATATTGTATGATATGTGAATTATACACCAATAAAACTGTGTAGGGGGGAGTGTTGTAGCCTACTGTCTGTTCCCAGAAAGAAAACAACCCAGACCGCCGCAAAGTTCAAAAGAAAAAGTTTTATTTCCTGCGCAGGGACTGTCAGCCCTCACGAGAGGAGACTGAGCGGTCTCCCGTTTACTTTTCCAAAGGTTTTTATACTGTTGCAATGTGCAGGTTCGCAATCAAGCCGAGTACAGAAGCAGGATATTGCTGTTAGCCATTCTTAGTCAAACAATAACTGCTCTTAGTTGGACAATAATCGCTCTGATTGCTCTTCCAAGGCTTCTGAACATACATTTTCTTTGGTACATTCCGTTGCGCTTGTCAGCACAGCCTGCCTCCCTAATATCAGCTAGTTCATTTACAGTTCATAGCTAGTTCATTTATAGTTCATAATGGCTTCTGTCAACTCAAAATGGCTTCACTCTTGTCAAGGCTGTTTAAGCTTTTCCTAAAGCTACTACAGGAG
>NW_022111358.1:51567450-51568892 GCF_000313985.2 Echinops telfairi | reverse complement strand
GGGGGTACTACTCTGCAGGGCCACCTTGGTGAAGGGACTTGACATAATAACGACCATGTCGATAGGCTCCACTGAACCTCTCCCCTGGCCCGAGTTCTCATGACGACGCCCTTACTGTGTTGCTCAGGCATCCTTTTCACCATGCACGCCGATCACAACACCGTTCGAGATTCTCGACTGTTTCAAACATGTCAGTCCCCACCCCCACCCCCAACGAATCATGGGTTCACAATAGGCACAATTATACAGTTAAGATAGATAAAGAGATGATGATAATAAAAGTCCCACAGAATGAGAGATACAGGAGAGATGAAAATTGTCGGGGACCATGGGCCCCAACAGCCAAGATCTCATTAACAGGCTTTACTCTCAGCCTCAGGCCTCAGGCCGGGGTGGAGACTTTCCGCTTCCTTTTGCTGCCTTACAGAAAAGTCCAAATGGCCTTAACCTTTTCCCTTATTTGTATTGGCTAACAAGCACCCTGTTAGCACATGTGCTGTTTCACCTAATTAGCATAAGGTGATGTCATTCCCGCAGACCTAATCGGAAACTGCTGACCACTGGCGCTAGGCACCCTTTTGTAGCTTTCTGATTGGGCATTATCATTAGTAGCCTGATTTGCATGTCCCACGGGCACCTCCTTCCTTTTTGCCTTTATAGGCTTCAGCTTGTTGTTGAATAAAGAGAACCGCTCAGCCTCCTGTCTCGTCCCCATTCTTAGCATCCCGCTCCCTCTATCCAGGATCCACATTGCTGTTCCCGCTGGACGGGACAGGAAATCATGCAGGCAGACACGCTTCAGGGTAGCACGCTCACCTCAGCTTCGCTTGGTGGGGTCCACGTGGACACGCTGGAGGGAGGACTTCATTTTCGGCTGACCATGGTTTCTCTTTGGGGACAGGCCACCGCACACACATCACAGGAAGGGGTTAGGGTTAGGCATAAGCATGGCATGAAGGGGACCAGCTGGGGGTGGGATGTGCATGCAGCAGGCAGGGGAGGAACCAGAGGTGTAACTATACACACATGACAATTAGGTCAGACCCCAGACTCACTTTGGTCACTCTTGAGTCAGCTCGACCCCTCCTACTACTCTCACCAGAAGGGAGTGGGCCCTACTGATTGTGGGATAAACAATGGTGTCTTGCTTACTCTAGATGGACGATAACCCTGAGGGAGAATAAACAACCCCTAACCTACTTTGTCGACCCTTCAGTGTAGTCGCATTCACCACATGCAGCAAGCAACTAACTTTGAGATGATCTATTTGGGGGAGGCAACTGGGGAAAAGTCGGTTTCCCACATTCCCCACTCAGCTTACGTACATTAATAAGGCTCTTTTGGCTTCTGTAGAGTCTTGGCGTTCATAGCCAGCGGTGGAAAAAACACATCCCTACCACGTAGTTAGCTGCTTGGGTCAGAAAGACCCACACACTGCCCAC
>NW_022111358.1:51566327-51567350 GCF_000313985.2 Echinops telfairi | reverse complement strand
GTGCCTGGATCGGCCCTTTGCCGGTGCCCCTGGAGCGCTCCAGGTTGTCCCTCAGGTGCCCGAGGCCGAGCCGCGGTGTGGTTCCCGTTCCTGGTCGTATATCCGTCTGGCCCGCCACTGCCCCTGGTGCCTGCTGTGGGTGCGTTGCTGCGCTGGTTCTATTGAACCCGGAAGCGCTCTGGGGGGGTCCAGGCGGTGTGTCGGACCCGGTGTGGGGGGTTGGGTGCGTCTCACCGGAGACGTTGCCCTCTCTACCATGTACCCCAGTGCTCTCTGGGAAAGTCGTGTCATTGTCTCGCCTTAACCCCTGGACATTTGAGATCTCTCTCCGCATCGTAGGGCGTGCTTGCGACACACTGCTGGTGCCGCGTGGGAAGCTGCAAATCCCGCGTGGGGGCTCCCGTTGCAGCGTCGCGGTTGTGGGGAGAGATGTCCCTGGTAGGGGCCGCCTTAGTGTGTGGCAGGCACCCCCTCGTAAAGGTGGGGCACGCCTGTATTGCCCTTGCTTGGACGTGTTAATTGCGCATAGATGTCACTTAGTACTGCCCCATCAGGTTGAGAAAGCCTGGCGGGGGCGGACAAAGAATTTGCAAAGCTTTGATCCCAAAAAGATATTTTACCCGTGGCCCTTTGCATCTGCGCGCGTGTTCCTTGCGAGGGCCTAAATTATGGTTTTTAAGTAACTCTGATCCTGGCCCTGGATTTGGTTTTGTGAGGGAAGAGACTGGGGTACGCGACTTTCCGTGGGCCCTCGACAGCAGCTGTGGTCCTCTCGGCCCCTCCTTGCGATAGTGTGGCGGACGGGTGTGGGCGACGTGAAGTTGGCGAGAGTCCTGGTTGATCCTCAGGCAGACTGGCGCGGAGGGCTCAACGGTGCACACCTATATCGCAGATCCCCACCGTCAGCCCGCTCGGCATATGTCTCCCTAGGCGCCTGGGTGTGGAGTCCAGCGCTGATCTCTCTCCCTATTGGCACCCCTCTGGGTCCACGGTGTCGCCCTGGCGCAGTGTGGGGGGCCGTGT
>NW_022111358.1:51562332-51566227 GCF_000313985.2 Echinops telfairi | reverse complement strand
AACCATGCTCTTTGCCTTCCTTTGCATGGCTGTGAGGGTAAACTTGGAAGGGGTGGTCTAGGGACATACACACAATAGGAAGAGGAGGGATTGGGGTATACACGTGGCAAGATGGGCGGATCCTAGATTTAGGATGGCAGCTTAACTTTGACCTGTTCCTTGGGTCTCCATAGTAACCATTATCAGTAGGGTGCAAACCCCACCTACAGTAACCTCATATATGAATGCAGGCCTGTCCATGGTCTTTAACAGCAGGGAGCAGTGCCCACTGCAGTCTGGAAACTGATTGCCCTCAGGGGGGGAATGCCTGTGCATCTGACCTCCCCCCACATAAGGCAAGTTCAGCCACAGAAGGAAGGATGCAGTGTCAATTCACTGGTGGGAAACCAGGAAGGTTATACACCTGCTTTATGAAGCATAAAATAAATAATCTCCTAAAGGCATTGCATGAAAACTTAAAAGCGTGGGGGTGGAGGGTTAGGGGACAATACTAGGGAAAAAATACGTTACTCACTCTCTGGTTTCAGCCTTCATGGAAGAGGTGAGCCCTTGCACGCCTCGTCTGATGTTTCTTTGATTTACCCTTCAATGACTCAACCGCCCCCTAGGACCCATTCAGTTGTGGAGGCTGATTTCCTTGACTCCTCAGTTTTACGGACCTTCCAAACAGGATTGTTTGTGTTCTCCTGGCTCAAACCAGAAAGCAAGCAACACCCACTGGTACTGAATAGATTCCACCGCATAACAACCCTACAGGACAGAGTAGACCGGTCCTCACGGGTATCCAAGAATGCAAATCTTTGGGGGGATAGAAAGCCTCATCTTTCTCCTGATTCTTCTAGCAATCCATGGTATATTCAACATATGTGACCAATTTCATAATTAAAAACTTAAATTCTTCTTCAACCTTCCTTAGTCATTGTCCAGCTTACACGTGCATGCGAGGTGATCAAAAGGACCGTGGCTTGGCTCAGGAACAACTTAATCCTCAAAGTGACGTCTTTGCTCTTTAACATTTCACGGTGGTCTTTCCCAGCAGATGTTCCCAATTCCTTTTGCCAGTTCGATTTCCTGACTGCTGCTTTCACAGGCATGGATTTTGGGTGGTTGTTTTTATCAAAGGCTTGGAGCTTTACTAAAAAGGAAGCCTTAAGTGACTCTCACAGAGTTCCAGGAGTCCGGGGGTAGCGCAAACAGTGGACACCAAGCTGGTAACAGAGAGGTTGGATGTTCCAACCTAGTCAGAGGTGGCTTGAAAGAAATGCCTGGCAATTTATTAAAAAAAGAAAGTAAGTAAACACAGTCACTAAAAACTCTGTAGAGCACAGTTCTACTCTGGGTTTCTTTGGTTTTCACTTTTTAATTTTGAATGGGGTTTCAGTCTTTAATAAAGTTGCAATAGAGTGTAACTTAGTCCTGTAGTAGACTCAGAAATATGACCTCCCTCCCCACCCAGGCAGTGGTCCTCGGCCGTAGAACTTTATGTTTCGGTCAGTGTCCGTGGTGAGTACAGTGGCATTCCTGTAGCCAGTGCAGAATTCCATTCTGACCTGAAGCAGGTAGAGGAAAGGAGATAAGTAAACAAGGTTGCATGTTGAGAAAATGTACCCATGTGTAGTGGTTATGATTTGGGCTGCTAACCTCAAGGTCAGTAGTTCGAAACCACCAGCTGTTCTGGAGGAGAAAGACTGGGCTTTCTGCACCTGTACAGAATTACAGTCTCAGAAACTAATAAGGGCAGTTCTACTCTGTCCTAGAGGTTACTATTGGGGGGCATCTACTTGACGACAGTGAGTTTGGGTTGGTTTGGTTTGATATTTAGGACAGTTTCTTAGAGTGCTTTGAAATTAAGGTTGGGGGGTGTACAGGGCAAGAGAGTTAGTTGCTAATCTCGTGACCTTCTCTCTTTTTTTATGTCACTGTTTGAATTTAGGGGTGGGGTGGTGCCCGTAAATAAAGTCCTCGGATCTGATCTACCGCCAAAAAAAAAAGAAATTAAGATTGGGAAGGATTTTAGAGATTCTAATCCTACACTTTTCCAGCTATAAAGAATGTGTTATATTTGAACATATAAATTGAGAAAGAAAATGATAATGAGCCTAAGAATCATTGCAAAGCTCATTTTTTTAACCAGTTCAATCCTCAAAAAACATTGGTTCAAAAGGACAGTGGCAGGGCCCAGGAATATGTATTGTTTTAAAAGCCCCCACCCTGCCACCTAAGGAGTTTGAATCTGGTTTCAACCTATTGTTTGGTAGATGAACAAAGGTGCAGAGGGGTGACAGCAATTGCCCGGGACGAAATGACTAATTTGCAACAGAGATAAAGGACGGAACCCAATGTTTTCCTCCACATCCAGGGCACGGGTTTTCCTCGGGGCACCTTTTATGACATCACACTATCAAAACTGTAGGCATAATGGTGGAAATTTTTAGAAACAGTGGCATGGTGACAATTTGACGCAATCTGATTCTGTATTTCAATTCCAGTGTCAGGGCTTGTGAGTTAATGAGAGCACTTGGGCTATAATTCCTTGCCCAATTCTGGAGTATGTGTCAAGGACCAGTGCAGCGGTGTTGTGCATAGGGATTGGGTGCTCCAGTTTCCTGGGCATCTTCATAAAGCTCTGCGGGGTTATGCAAACCGTGACTGCACTCGACTGCTAGCCCGAAAGGCTGCTATTTTGACTGCCCCCAGAGACACCGCAGAACTGTCCGGCAATCTCCCCTGAAGAACCAGGCACTGGAAAGTCTACAGAGCACTGTTCTGTTGACAACTGACACACAGAGGGCTGTCCTGAGTCAGTGCCCCCTGGAAAGCACTAATGAGGCTCAGTCCAACCAGGAATAGCTATTCCAAATTCCTTCAGAATTTGCTACTTTTATGGAAAATCCAGCCTCTAAAATCACTTCCCAACACCAAAGGAGCTCTTTCTTGTCTCCCAAAGGACATGATTTTTCCTTCTACAGGACCTTTCCAAACCATTCTCCATGGAATCTTTTTTTTTTAATCGTTTTATTAGGGGCTCATAAGACTCTAATCACAATCCATATACACATCAATTGTGTAAAGCACATTTGTACATTCATTGCCATCGTCATTCTCAAAACATTTGCTCTCCACTTAAGGCCCTGGCATCAGGTCCTCTATCCATGGCATCTTATGACAAAAATTGTTCTCCACTATTGAAGCAAACGCGTGACTTTATGTTGGAGATTATATAAGCCAACTTGTTAGACCAGTATTTTCCAAGCAATTTCTCAGATACAAAATGAGGACAAACCTGGAAAGTGTTTTAAATGTCATGCAATGTGCGATATTTTGTTGAGGAATGTCCGACTCCCGCTTGGACAGGCAGGCCTCCAAGAGCACAGGGTCTTTCCGAGATGGAAACAGCCCCTTCAGGACTGCGCCGACCCCCCTGAGACACGCCAGGTAGCAACCGCTTCCCACTTTGATATTCCGGGACAATAAAGGCTCCTTTATCTTGTAACAATCCTTGTTTACTTACCCTTTTATGTTGTCTCATAACAACTTGCATGGCAAAACTCTCGGAAAATATATTCAGGAAGGTTTTAGGAGTTATGAGCTTTCTAAGGACCCATCTCTCAAATGTCAGGAAATGTGTACCACAGTTGTCTGTTGACGGCAAACAAATATTTTTCTGACATTTACAGAGAATTTCCAAATAATCACTGTGTCCTCACCTCCATCTTTCACCTCTGGCTTCCCTGACCTGGTCTCTCTGGCAGACTTTCCGCTGCATAAAAGTAGGGAGCCTTTGATTTCTCAACTTGATGACCAACCTAACACTTTGTTTACCAGAAGAGGGCACTAAATCCTGAAAATACAACAAACCCACTGGTAAACTGAGGTACTTAGTTTACTGTGCCAA
>NW_022111358.1:51560293-51561983 GCF_000313985.2 Echinops telfairi | reverse complement strand
GTGTGTGTTTTGTGAGATGGAGGAGGACTTTGTGGATTGGTGGCAAACATATGGGTGAATGTTGTACTTGTGGGCTTGGGTAGCACTGGGTTGGTATGTTTTCTTGATGTGCACTTAACCTTTATATAAAACTCTCTTATACATGAGTTTGTGTGGATTTGTTTCTCTAAAATACCCAGACTAACACATAAACCATCACCTCCACCCCTCACCAAATCAACTTTCAAGGAGGAGTAAGCAACAGGTAAACCAAAACAAAACAGGTAAACCAAACCAAAACAGAACCAAAACCACGCCTGCCCATCCAACTGATTCCAACAGAGGCCTTCTTTTAAGTCATCCTGGCTTCCGGGTGATTATAGCCAAATGATATCTTATTTCACCAGCAAATTAAGAGGGGACATGATTTTAATGTCGATTTCTTTACAAGGTGGCCTCATCTTCCATTGTTTCTCTTCTGTCACTAGTCTGAAAACCGGTCCAGAGTGTGGTTCCAACTAACACTTTCCATTGTACCAGGAAGTTAAATTCATGAAGGCTGACATGGCTCTTCTTGAACTTGAGTTATTCTCAGGCCTCCTTGGGCCCTTTCAATACTAAGTAGGGTTTGGCAGGTGCCCCCTGCCAAGAACAATACAATGCCCAATGCATAAAAGTTCTCTCTCCCACACAGTGCCTTTGGGAGTGAGGACAGAGGAGGCTTCCCTGGCATCAGAGAATCCAACTCCGGTTTTTGGTGACCCCTGAACCTCAGGGATTAAGTAGCTAAATCTTCTCTCTCAAGATACTACCATATGTTGGTTCATCCTGAGCAGGGCTGGGCTACTATTGAAAGCTACAGCCACCTGAGGAAAAAGGCGCCCAAGGCGAAGGTCAGCGCCACAGGTAAGATGCCGAGGGTCATGACGAAGATGGCAGCTTTAGTTCTTGGGAGTCTCCTCTTGGACTTGGAAATCAATCCACAGGATCAGAGGAAGGAAGAACAAGCAGGAAGCAGTACTTGGACACAGAAGTAAAAGAAACCAGTGAGGGAAGAGGTTGCATGTAATCTTTTGTAAGTTACCTGGGAGAGAGTGCGGTGCGATCTCCCCGTGGATGGGAACAAGCTACAGGAACATCATGAGATACTGCTGTGAGTGGGGGAAAAAAGTGATATGGAATACAAAATGGGTAAAGGTGAGACAAAGCTCTTAAGTTATGATGATCCAAATACCCATATTGGAGAATGGGCATCATTTAGCACTTGGTAGGTGGGGAGATGACGACAGATGACTTAATGTTGTCATCAAAGATCTCTGCTTCTTGGTCCTCTCCCACCCCTACGAGCATACTGCTTGAAATTCCAATCCAAGGCTTCCACATTCTAAAGGGAGCTTGAACTGCTCCAAGGAAGAATACCCCAAAGAATCTAGAGGTGATGGGGTGATTGTCATGGGACTGAGTGAACAAACCTCTTCAGTTGTCCCAGGAGCTAGAACAAAATCATCTCTCTTTACAAAGAATGAGGCTCCTAGGTGCCAGGCATTGCTCTCGCTGACCCCTGGGTTAATTCACTGAACCCTTTCGATAACCTTTTCAGATCACCTGCAGGTGGGTGGAAAGTCATGTGGATCCAGTGGCTGTGGAAGCATCTCAGCACTGGTGTGAGTCTCCACATGGCTCCTCCAGCTCCAAGGATATAGCGTAGCTC
>NW_022111358.1:51555605-51557479 GCF_000313985.2 Echinops telfairi | reverse complement strand
AGGGCATCATCAAGAGTCTCCAACCAGCCTCCTCTGCCTGATGGCACCTTATGGTCCTCTAGCACAGTCTCCCCTCACGTTCCTTTACTCTGCTTCCCCTCTCCAGGCTGCTGATGTGGGCCTGGCCCAGGTTTCTAGCCTGGGGAAAGAACCGGAAACCGGGCTTCCTTCCCCTTCCCCTCAGGTGTGGCGGTTATGAAGAGAGGATCCCAGAGCCCAGGCCAATAGCCTTGCTCCCCCACCCACCCACCACCCCCGCCATCACCACGGTGTCCCTCTCAGCCCTTCTGAAGACGTCACCCCAGG
The DNA here is from genome assembly GCF_000313985.2 of Echinops telfairi. Taxonomy (NCBI): domain Eukaryota; kingdom Metazoa; phylum Chordata; class Mammalia; order Afrosoricida; family Tenrecidae; genus Echinops; species Echinops telfairi. Next base: position 51,557,173 of record NW_022111358.1, on the reverse strand, counting down.
TTCCAGCCAAGGTGGAGAGGTGTCTGATGTGGCCCCAGTTTCCTGGATCCTTCCCAGGCACCTCACAGTCTTTGTCCTGGCCACCAGCTTTGCCATCCCCTGTCTGCCTATCCCCTGGAAACTGCTGGGCTGTCTCCCAGGATCGAGGCCTGGGGCTTGCACTAGGAACCCACACTCTTCAGAGTGCTTTGGAGATGGTCGCGGAATTATGGGGAAGCTTTTCACCGGCTAATTCATCTCTCTGAGGTGGACAGCCAATTCCTTCATCGTGGTTTATTGTTGTCAAGAAGCTCCAGAAGTCCAACCAGAGAGCTGCCGGGAGGCAGATGGCGAGACTGCACCTCAGGTACTTTGCCCATGCAGGCTGAAGAGGCCAGTCCCCGGAGAAGGACATCGGGTTTGGTAAAGTAGCAGGGCAGTGACAGAGGGGAAAGCTCTCAACAAGACGGTTTGCCGCCACGGCTGCATTGATGGGCTCAGCATAAGAAGGGCTGTGAGCGTGGCACGGGGCCGGCGGTGCTTCACTCTCCTACTCACAGGGCGCTGGGACTGGCACCGCCTCCATGGCATCTGGCTGCAGCGTTCCTCACACGTCTTGGGAGCTGCGCCAGGGAGGGCCCAAGTGTTCATCGACTAACAACCAATCGACACAGATTTCGTGTGAGTGCTTTTATGTGCTTAAACGTGGCTAGACAAGCAGTACTTCTGAAGCAGCGAGTGGATTCTTAAATGTTTTACAGATTCATAAAGCACCACTTTTAAACTCTACTTATTCCATCAAGTTTTGAATTTCCAATAAAATCTATCCCAGTGCCCTGATTTTTTAGAATAGTGTGTAGGTTGTTATAGAGCCCTGGTGATTTTCTACGGTAATTAAAAAAATACAAGAATTGTTCATCCTTAGGTCACCTATACTTCATTGTTCATTTATTAGAAAATACTTATAAAGTGAGACAATGAAGGTAAACCAGTAAGAAAGAAAGTTCAGGCCATCAGTTGGGAAGCTGTCACTGTACAGTGACCCTGTGTGACAGGTGAACTGCACCATGGGGGTTCGGAAGTTAAAAGTCTTTATGGGAGCAGATTGTCCCACCCTACTCCAGAGAGGTGGTTGGTGGGTTAGAAACCCTGGTCTTAGGTTAGCAGCTGAGCACTTAATCCACAGCACCACCAGTCTACAAGAGCTCCTTCCTAGTCTAACAGGGGCAATGAAGCAACAATCTGTCCGTGGAAACTGCCTCCTCTCATGCAAAATAAAAATTTGAACTTTGAGGAAGAAGAAAACCTACTTTATTGACTGTGACATATGTTTGCCAAAAAATTAGACATAACATTCCCACAGCCTCCTGTCTTTTTGAGTCTGGAGTCAGCTGTGCTAGACTGACAAAGAGAACGTGGTCGTTAAATGGTGTAAAGCTGAGCTCATCTTCATGCGCTGACACTCACGTCTGAGGCAGGGACCTGCTTCAGGAGGAGGCCATTGTGGCAGAGGATCACATCACTTTTTTTTTTTTTGCTTTAATTATGTTTAATTTGTAGCAATGAAGATACATGCTGCATATCAGTTA
>NW_022111358.1:51552715-51553983 GCF_000313985.2 Echinops telfairi | reverse complement strand
GTTGTTTTCTCCTCCAGATTGTTCATCCAGCCTGTCCTATCCAGACAGGCTTGGGATCACATCACTTTACGAACAAGCTAAAACGCTTAGATTTGGCTTGGCGTGTTAGGCCGGGTTGTCGAGAGAAATGAATTCAGTGACACTCCATGTATAAGAAAGAGCTTTCTATCAGGATCTAATTCTATGTCAAGAAGGCATCCCCGCCCAGTCCAACACAAGTCCGCCCATCCCTCTTCACGCATGTAGCTGCAGGCCAGCGGGGCAGAGCTGCGCTCACAGGCCGCAGGTGCATAGTCTTCGGGGGACACCTGGCAGGGCACCGCCAGCTCTTGGGGTTGGGCAGCCCACCTGGGGCCGCCCCTGGAAGCAGGTAGAGTCCTAGCAGCCAGGAAGACTGAGGAGTAGACAGGGGCCAGTTGCCCCAGCGCTCCTTCCTGATAAGAAGGCCACACCTGCAAGGAGGAGTCATCAGGCTGTGACCTGGCTGACAGGTCGGACTCCACCCCTGCACTTTCACCCCTTCAAGGTGACGGGAAATCATCCAGCTCGGCGAGCAGTGGCGCACCTTCACCTGCATGTGCACATGAGCGAGAGCCTTTGTATCCATTGAAAACATTGACTGATTTCTTACCTTGTGATTCGGGAAGGGCAAACTCAGTTCTGGAGGGAAGCAGGTTTTCTGTTTGTTTGTTACACATAAACCCAGAACATGAAGAAGCAACGGCGGCAGCCTGTCAGGCAGAGGCTCCTGGATCAGAGGAGGAGGGTCCCTGGGTAAAGGAGCCGTGGGTCTCACAGGAATCAGAGGGGCTGCTTGGGTTCCAGACAAAAGGGTTTGGATGTGAACGCTTCATCTGTGAAGAGTTGTACTTTCACAGTCAAGGCCCCGATGAAAACGCCATCCGAGTGGCCTCTGGGGGGCGGACGACAACCAGCACCAGTCACCATCTCCACCCACACCTGGCACCCAGCTAAAGCTTTCCCAACGTCCTTTATTCCCCGCATTTCTCTCCTGGAAGAATTCTCACAGGACGGTGTGCGTTGGTTGCCCCTCCACATTCCTTACACGGGGTGAGTTTGCAGCCACAGCGACGTCAGTTATGATGCTGTCGTGAAGAAAACTCCCTGTCTTTTCTACACTGAAAGATATCCAAAAGGATATGTGTCCACAGGCCTGTAGAACATGGGAGAATTTGGAATTTGACCGACAGTTTCTTTAAAAGTATTGTCTCTGTGATTTGCATACTCTCTGCCATAGACCTTCTGTT
>NW_022111358.1:51546601-51549463 GCF_000313985.2 Echinops telfairi | reverse complement strand
CACGAGGAACTGGATTAAAGGGTCGCGGCATGAGGAAGGTTGAGAACCACTACTCTAACTGCTTATGGAAGTAGAAAGCACAGTCCTTCTCCAGAGGAGCTGCTGGTGGTTTTGAACTGCTGACCCAATGTGTAGACCCTACACCACCCGGGCTCCATCTGGGGCTGCATAATAGATTGTTCAGGCCTGAGCGTGAAAGGCCTTTTACTTTGTTAACTGTAATATGTGTGTCTGTCTGATCTTCTGGAAGGATAAGCCTTTCAGGGACCCTGAACCTTGGGGTCCTGGGGCTCCCCACAGGATCATCACAAAGTGAGTTTGCGTTTACGTCAGTAGAAAGCTCCCCTTACATTTAGGCACACTTGAAGCAGGGACATGATTTCTGGACATCTCCCCACATGGCCGCCAGGTGGCAGCAGAGGAACAGTCTGGCCAACCACTGGCCCCTGGTGTCTGCACTTGTCAGTTTGTGTTTTGTCTCTCAGCCATGTGTGCTGAAGGGTCTGGGACACGATGCCAGCTTCCCCCGACCCCTTATTTATATAGAGTCTTTATTACTTATCTATTAAACTTTTCCTTTGTTTTTTTAATTATTAAAAGATCGCTTTACATCTCTTATAACAATCCACATATCAATTGCCATCACTCTTTTCTAGACATTTACTTTCTGTTGAGCCCTTGGTATCAGCTCCTCTTTTTTCCCTCCCCACAACCCACCCTTCTGACCCCTTGACAAATTATAAATTATTATTATTTTCGGATCTTACACGGAACGTTGCCTCCCTTCCCCCATGGTTTCTGCTGTTCATCCCCCTGGAGGGGTGTGTGTGAGCTTTGCAATCCGTTCCCCCTTCATTGCAATCGGTTCCCCCTTCTGGACCCCCTCTCCTCACCTTCCTCCTACCCTTCTGGTCTCGCTGTTCTCATTCCTGTTCCTGGATTCCATGTGTCATGAGCTCTTATCTCTTATCTGTACCTGTGTACGTGCTCTGGTCCAGCCTGCAGTGAAAGGCAGGGCTGGGGTCATGATAGTGGGGGTTGAGGAAGCCTCAAGGGACCAGAAGAATAGTATATGTCTCATCAGTGCTTTACTATATCCTGGTTGACTCGTCCCTTCCCTGTTCCCCTCTGTGAGGGGTGCCCCATTGACTACAGATGGGCTTTGGGTCTCCAATCCCCCCTTGTTCTCAACAATATGTTTTGTTAGTTACGGGTCTTCTGATGCCTCTTACCCAGTCCCGATGACACCTCATGATTGCACAAGTTGGTATGCTTTATCCATGTGGGCTTTTTGCTTCTCTGCTACATGGCTGCTTGTTTAGCTTCACGCCTTTAAATCCCCAGACACTGTATCTTTTCATAGGCGGGCACCATCCACTTTCTTCACCACATTTGCTTATGCACTCGTTTTGTCTTCAGTGATTGTGCCGGGAGGGTGAGCATCAGAGAATGCCAATTTGTTAGAACTAAGTATTCTTGGGAAGGCTTGAGCAGAGGCCCAAAGTGAGTACACTTCCTCAAAATATTGTCATATAAATATATGTACATAGGCCAATACCTCTAGTTTTATGAATGAATATATTTACATATGTGCACACCTATTCTTAGACCTCTATCCATAGCTTGGCTTCCTAGATATGCCAGCTCTTTTTAAGGTGCTCTGAGTCTTGAAACCAAATGAGTCTTAATAGGAGGAGCATGCCCCCAAGTGTGACCTGTGACTGCCGGTTTGTTGGCGTGCCGGTTTGTTGGCGTGCCCAGCACAGTCAGTGAGTGGCCAACAAGGCAGAGTGCCATTCACTGGCAGAGTCGGGACTGGAGGCCCTGGGATGCATGGTCTGTGGTCAGGCTGTGGCTGTCAGAGGGACGTTAACACAATGTCCACACTGCACCCACTGAACAGCCCATGTGTGCATGTCTCAGCCAAAGTCTCTGTCTGCTGGACAGAGGAAAAGGCTTGAGGGCTGGGGCTGTTCCTGTCCTGTCCCAGAGGGCTGGTGCCCAGCGCTTGGTCCTGGTACAGTCCGAATCTCACCCTCTGCATCTCCTTGAAGCACTCAACCTGCCTGTCTTGGAAGATGCTGCCTGGTGCCCTCACCCTCTCCTCACAGCACAGACACAGCTGCACCTCAGCCACCCCTGGACCTTGTCATTGCCACCTGGCACATACAGTGAGCATGCCTCGACAAAGAGCCCAACGGGCTTACAGAGCATGGGCAGATCTTCACATATGAGGGGCACGCCTCCCACCAAATTGGAAGAGGCTCTGCTGGGCAGAGCTTTTGTAGTATGCATTTTCCCCGCTAGGCAAGAATGAACTGCTCGCTCTGAGATACTGCACCCAGCGGTGTCACCTGGGATGGTTCTCTCAGGTCACAGTGAATTTTTTCATGAAAGCAGGTTCTCAAACCTCGATTTTTGTGATGACCAATTTAAGAGAACAGTGTGAAGCTGTGAAATTTTGTTACTGCTTGGGAAAACTGTCAAAGAAACTGCTGTGATGTTGAGCACAGCTTACAGGGGCAGAGCTACGGGTGAAACTCAAGTACACAAATGGTTTTCTCATTTCAATAAAGACGAAATGTTGACTAAGGACAAACCTCACTCTGGACGTCCGTCAACTTCCCGAAAAGACAACAATGTCAACGTGTAGGGCATTTGGAGTTCGTTCTAACAGGTCAGATTGTTAATCAAGCTTTCTGTTTTGAGGTTCTGAAAAAATAGTGTAACAGTGTGTGACAAAAAAAGGCCTGATTTGAGGCAGATGGGGGACTGGTTTTTCCACCACGACAATGCACCTGCTCATGCAGCCATCTCAGTGTGCCAGTTTTGGGCAAAAGAATAGCATGCCTCTCTTACCCC
>NW_022111358.1:51537232-51545073 GCF_000313985.2 Echinops telfairi | reverse complement strand
TTTTAATTTAAATATATAGCTTTTGGGGGTGAAACTCCATTGTTGTTGTTTTTTTATGTTTTGCAGTGGGGGGAGACTCCCTCGTACACAGGGCTGGTCCTGCTGCAAGCCACTGTGCCCCTGGCCTGGGCAGGCGGCGGTGGGCATAGGGCAGGGGCACATGCTGGCTCAGGCATTGTTCCTCCCACTCCCCAGCCTCTAGCCCTGACGGTTCTTCACTCTGAGGTCTGGTCACTTACCAGCTCACCACAACCCAGCCCTCCTCTGGGCTGCCCTTCCACCCAGGAAGTCGGGAGGCAGGAGGAACACAAGCTGCCTGTACCCTTGGTGCTCCCTCATGTGGGGAAGGGGGTGGGGGGTATGGATCTGTGGGGAGAGCTTTGCAGCAGACAGACAGGAAGTGCGAAGGTCTTTGGTACGTTTGAGGAGAACATAGCCCGCTAGTGTCCTGGGTGCTGTGAGGACATGGATTCACACTGAGATGAAAGAAGGGTGTAACATGTTTTGTAGTCTATTTTTCCCACGTTCCTCCTGATTTGGGGTGGAAGCAGAGATGGTGGGTGGTGGGGTCGGGCTGCCAGTATTTTGTGGTAATCAGGCTGGAAGCAGGAGAGCAGAGCTGGTCCTGCTGAGTGCGAGTGAGCAGAGCCGCAGGGCGGCAGGGATGGGCTGTGGGTCTGTGGAGAGGAGCTGAGTTAGGGACAGAGATTCAGCAGCAGGACAAGGCTGCTGCTCACTGACCAAAGGCCAAGGCTTTCGTGGGTGAAGGAATGCTCTGGACCAACTGGAAGGGGCCTCCTGGATGCAGCTGGAGTGGGAGCAGAGCCTGGAGGGTGGGCCTGGCACTGAGAGGGTGCCGGTGGCCCCATATCCTGGAGACAAGGCCTGGCCGCCTGGGTCCCAGCCCTTCCCCCGTGGGCACTTCCTCATCCCCCAGACTAGACAAGCAGGAAAAGCTGGGTCGGCTGAGTCCCGGCTTCTCACGTGAGGGATTGGACAGGGGCAGGGTAAGCCTCCTATCATTTAAGGGCCTCCAGGCAGCAGGAGTCTCAGCTCCTCCTGCCCCTCCACCCTGGCAGTCTGGAAATGCAAGCACCCCAGCTGTCTGCATGCTGTTTTTAAAGAAAGAACCACAAATAAAACATGGTGAAAGCAAGCCCAGGGACATCAAAGTATAGCCAGCAGTGCCACGTGTCCACACACAGTGCCACACATCCACACACACAGTGCTGCACATCCACACACAGTGCCACAGGTCCACACACACAGTGCTGCACATCCACACACAGTGCCACAGGTCCACACACACAGTGCCACAGGTCCACACACACAGTGCTGCACATCCACACACAGTGCCACAGGTCCACACACACAGTGCCACACGTCCACACACACAGTGCCACACGTCCACACACACAGTGCCACACGTCCACACAGTGCCACACATCCACACACAGTGCCACACATCCACACACAGTGCCACACATCCTGATGGCTAGCCTGAGGCAGAGGGCAGGGCTTTGAGGGAACAGGGAGGCCCAGAGCCCTCCCAGAGAAGAGGGCTGGACGGCAGCTGGTGTGTCTGTCCACCCAGCCACAGAGCGTCCTGCTCAACCTCTGCCGTGCCAGCAGCAGGAGGGCTGTCCTGAGGGTTCAGGCACTGCCCACCCTTTGGCTCTCAGAGGAGCTCCCTCAGAGAGGCCCATGTGCACAGGGAGCCTCACCAGGAATAGGGAGCCCTATGGATTGGCACCCCAGTGCAGTAGAAGAGACAACCCCAGCCTGGCAGTGATGGCCCCCAAGCCAGTTGTGTGTCGTAGAACCTGCCCACTCTGTGTGAGGGCCAGGGTCCCCACCTCAGGCACAGACACCAACCACCCTCCTCACAAACAACCTGGACAGAACGTAAGGCTGCCCAGCCGGAAGAAGCTGGAATTCCTGAGCGAGACAGAACTCAGTCCTCAGCAGTGCCCACCACAGAGCTTTGAGGTGCGGACGCCAGCATTCGGTGACAGGAGGTAGGGGACACCAGCTCAAAGTCGATGGCTCCCAGGAGTGTTAGCAGAACCTACTATCACATGGGTGGCTTGGGACACTCCCACCGCCCCCTCGGGCCCCAGATCTCTCCCCCTCCTCCACACCCAGGAGTGAGAGGACCCTGTGGGCTTTGGCAGGTGCTGGGCACCTTTTCTTTCCTCTGAAGGATGCGCAGGTGTCTTCTTTTCTGGGGTGCTTCTAAGAGTGAGGTCCCGCGGGGGGTGAACAATTATGGCTCAGCTGCCACTGAGTGGTGGGTGCTTGAGGGAGGCCCAGGGTGTGGAGCAGGGGTCACCACAGTTTTGGGGCTGGACAGATGGGGCCACTCAGACAGAGGGAACCCACAACACGGCACAGTGACCCCTGCTGCAGCCCTCCCTGCCCAGAGCAGGTGTGCAGGCCGAGTCCCGTGCCTGCCCCAGGCCTCTGTCTCTGACCCCCTGACGGCCTTGACATGGCCCTTCGCACCCCCTCTCCCTCAGAACAAGGGTCTGTGGCCATTGGGCCCTGAGCACCCTGGACGGGGTAGGAAGGTGGGACCCTCCAGGACAGGGAGGCTGAAGAGCGAGCCCTAGTGCTGCCTGCGGCCAGCAGGTGGCGCTTCAGGAGTGCTCATTGTATGATGAGGGTTAGGAGGGATGTGTGTGTGTGTGTGTGATGAGGTAAGTTTTGCACGTGTGTGTGAGGACATGTGTGTGGTGACCTCCAGGTCCATGGTGCGGTGTGTCTGTGTGCAAACGTGCTTGTGTCTCTGAATCGGTGAACCTTGTCTTCTCCCCTGTCTCCGACAGCCGGGTCAGCTGGCTGTGCACACGTGGCTGCTGCAGGTCATGTATGGGGCTGGAGGGTGGTGGGGGTGTGCCAGCATCTGCAGCTGGTACCCAGCATGGGCCTGCAGAGCTGCCCACAGCAGAAGCCTTGTCTGAGCTGCTGTGGGGGGCGGGGATCAAGGAAGGGTGGCCATGTTGCAGGGCCACCATGACGTGCGAATGGGGGGCCATGCCATGTTCAAACGCCAGCGGCCCCCGGTGCTCCCTCCTGGTGGCACTCAGCCCACAGGGTCCTTGTCTGCCCCGAGTCGCTGTGACGAGCCGGCAGGTGGGGAGCAGTCAGCCTCTCTGCCTTCGCTTTCTTCCCTTGCGGTGGCTGGAGGACAGGCTGTGAGAAGGGAGGGTGGAAACAGGGGCCCTGGAACTGTCCTCACCAGCAGAGGCCACTCTCGAGGCCCCTGGATGCAGTGAGGCTCTGTGATGTGGGGCTCCCCTCTGCCAAGCAGGGACCACCTGGTTGGGCAGTGTTGGGTGTGTGAGGAACATGTGTGGGCCATGAGCGTGTCAGTCCAGCAAAGCCGGACTGAGAAGTGGGGGGGGAGGTCTGAGTGTGTCAGCTTGCACCTAAGACCCTCACCCACCAGCCCCACGAGCTCTGATGCCCCAGGGGCCACAAGAAGTGACACACACCCATTTGGTATGGAAACAGCACTTCCTGGAGATGCAGCTGTTAGCATTAACATCTTCAGGGCTGGGGTAGGCTCCGTGGAATGCTGAGTCCTTTATCTTCAGGGATAGGGCATGCTCTGAGGAAGGCCAACCCCTCTACCTTTAGGAGTGAGTTACAGTCCATGGGGCCCTGACCCTCCACTGTCAGGACTGAGACTGAGCACAAGGAGAGCTGGCCTGTCCACTTTCCGGGCGGCTGTTGCTTTTACTCAGCAAAAAGTCCAGTTTCATCAGTGGGGTCATGTGCTCAGGCCTCATGGAGCCAGAGGTTGACTCAGCTAAGAGGCTTAGGCGGCGCCCCGCCCACACCCGGGGAGGGGTCCCCACTGCTCCCAGGGGTCCTGAGTAACTTAAAACCCCCGTCTCATGTAGCACAGCCAGGGCAGTTGGAGGACTCAGCACTGCCACCCCTGCCCAGGCCACAGAGAGGGAGGGGCCATGACTCAGGACAAGCCAGGGACAGACCAGGCCTGAGGGGTGCTAGGGGAGCGGGGCAGCTGGGTTTTGGCTAAGCCCGATGCCCGCCCTGCATGGCAAGTGCCTCCTCTGGGGCCACTCAGTGGCAAAGCCCCCACCCCCTCACCACACCACGTACCTGCAGCTCCTGGAGCCCAAGACCCCCTGCTGAACCTTAGCTGCCAGTCTGGAGCAGGGTGAGCACTCTCTTCATACCCCCACCCTGCTGCCAGACATTTATCCGTCGCCTGTTGGTCTGCATGGGTGTGCGTGGAGCACGTGTGTGTATGTGCAAGTGTACCTGTTTGGAGAGTGCACATATACACATGTATGCACTCGGTTTACATGTATGCACATGCACATGCACATGTGCACTGCATGTGTAAGTGTGCACGTGGGTGGTGATCACACATGCATATGTGTACACATGTGGACCGCACAGGGCATATGCGTGTGTGCGCACATGCATGCAGGTATGAGCATGCACACACATGTGGGCCGCGAGAGTACAGGTGTGTACATGTGTACATGTGTGTGGGTGTGCATGCAGAGGGGCTGGGCCTGCTCTTCTGTCTGCTGCCCTCACATCTGCCCAGAGGTGCTCAGGAACCTCAGCCCCTAACAGATGGCCCCTTAGCTTTTCAGGTCTGCAAGCTTCTAAGTACCTCAGGAAATGCTTACAGAGACAGGTGGCATGTAGTGGGGGATGGGTAGGGAGTAGTGGGGTGGGGGTAGAGAGTAGGGACGAGGAGTATTTGGGTGGGGTGGGGGATGGGTTTGGGAGTGGGAGGTATGAATACAGAGAAGGGGATAGGTGGGGAGTAGTTGGTGGGGTGGAGAGTGGGGGTGGGGTAAGGAGTGTTGGGGTGGGCAGTGGGTGAGAGTGCCGGGGGCGGTAGGGCATCCTTTCCTGGCTGGGCAATATGAAAGTGTGGCCAGTACTGGTTGCCGCTGCTCTCTGCAGGAGAGGCTTTGAACTTGTTTCTGTTTCTGGAAACTGTGTGTATCCAGAGGACCCCTCTAGTGAGGCCCTTCTGGTACCCGCACCCCTCACCCCAGGGGGCAGCCATGCTGGGTGGAAAGCAGAGAGCAGGAGCCAGAACAGGCTGGGCCCCTCAGAGGCTTCAGCTGCCCAGTGTCATCATGGTCCCCCATCCCACTGCTGGCCCTCGGATGGCTCAGACCAGGCAGGAGCAAGGGCTGACCCAGCGTCTGCGGCAGTGGCCTCCATGGGCCCTCTTGAGGGCCACAGCCAGGGCCAGGGGCTGCTCCCGGCCGTCAGCACCCTGGTTCTCCATCTCTGGGTCGCCTCTGAGCTTTATAGATAGCCGGACCACTGAGCTCTGGTCAGCCCTGGTCTCCACCCAGAGTCCCTGGCACTGGCCACTGCTGCCCGTTTCCTGTGCCCAACACCGTGCTCCACCTCCCTTCCTGCAGCCCACACACGGAGAAGCCTGAGCCTCAGGTCAGCACAGTGCAGGGCTCCGCCCCTACGTGCCCGTGCTGGCCCAACGTGTGTGACCACACAGCTCCCGGCTGCCTGGGACAGGGCCGAGTCCCCCAGTGGGCAAAGCCACCACTTCCTTGCCCTGGAGGTGGGCATGGAAAATGGGCCCCCAGATGGGCTCACAGGCAGGATGATTCCACGATACATGGACCAGGAGAGCAACCCCGAGGCCGGGCTCCCTGCAGAGGTGCTGGTCTCCGTGGGCCTTTCCTGGGCCAGAGTGAGCAGGACCAAGGGCTCCCGCCCACTCCCCCCACCACCCCAGGACCCAGGGCCCCAGCCATCCCCACCTTCCCGGAGCGAGGATGGGTTTGACCCCCGGGTTTCTGTCACAGCAGAGGCATGGCGACGTCCGCCTGAGCACTATTTTTAACTGATTTATGTATTTCTCTGCTGCGGAAGCCATCGCCATCTGCCTTGCTCTGTGTTACAGGAAACTGATGAGCTTGGCAGCAGTGTTGCCAACAAGCAGCCAGGACGCGGCTCTGCCCCCACCCCCAGAGCCCAAGAAGGGACTATCACTCAGTCTCCTGGGGACTCCACCAGCTCTGAGACCCCTCGTCCTTGGGCCCCATGCACGGGGGCAGGGGGCTCATCAGGCAGGGAGCTGGCCAGTGACAGGCTTCTGGCTTCCAGGGTAGTCACACCCGGGGGTGGCCTAGTGGTCTGTGACCAGGCTCAGAGGCAGAGTCACACCACAGCAGTCCTGCCTCCTTTTCCAGCTCTGTCCCTCTTGTGTCCCAGCCAGCTTGGCAAATACTGTGGGCAGCCATGGCCTGGGAGGCAGCCTCAGCTCTGTCCACATCCTGCCTGTCACCCCTCCCCAGACAGCCACCCATGCCCACACCACCCAGTCCCCTCCATGTCAACATCAATGAGCAAACAAACGTGTCACAGGGGAGTCAGCACGACCCTGGCTCTTTCTGAGGTCTGACAGCCGCTGGAGACAGCGGGAGGAGGGGGCCAAAGTTAGAGAAGGGGCACAGAGAACAGGCGGGGCCGTGGGAAGCTGAGGTGCGCAAACAGGCCCCCATCTCCTTGGAGCATATCTCAGAGCTGGGCCCTAAGGGGGGTCCCTATGTCTTAGTCTCCTGAGGAGGATAAGTGGTCAAGGCCGCTCCAGAGTCCCAGGACTGTGCATCCTGCTTTAGCCCAGTCCAGGGAGGGAGCTGGGGCTGCCCACTCACTGGGCGGGAGGCCTAGGTGTGCGCAGGGCCTGGGTGGGCCTCACTGGGAGCAGGCCCCACCAAAATGCCTGGCCACCAGCTGACTGAGGAGAGCCCAGCTAAGCAGTCCCAGTGCAGGTGCCTCTGGGGAAGGTGCTGTGGCCCCCTTTCTGGAGAAGAGGAATCCCAGGTCCAGCCTGCCCCCACATGCCCCCAGTGCGCAGGGTGACGTGGACCCCTGGGCTGCACGGTGTCCTCCGGGCTCAGGGCGCTACAACTGCTTCCAGGAAAGCAGTCCCCGCTCCCCGCCCCTGAGGGGTGCAGGTGTGTGTGTGTGCGGCGCTGCAGGTGCCTGCGTCAAACACAGGCTGATAGATCCACACTCCTTAGGTGGACAGCAGGGGTTCACGTGCAGACACTGAGCCGAAGCCTAAACGGAAATTGGCAACCCGCACAGCCTGACATTGTAACACCTCGACTGAAGAGGAAAGCACTGTGAAAAAGGTCAATGGCAACACACTGGGAACACAAAGAAACTGCTTCCGGTCCTAGAGAGAAGGGGCGGGGGTGCGCCACACACCGCCAAGAAAAGGGGAACAAAGAGGCCAGTGGACGCAGGTGAGGACAGAGAGCACACCGAGGAGCAAGAGAAAAGCAAACCCTGCAGGGGTGTGGCCCTCCGACACCCTCAAACCTGGCCTGATGGCTGCACGTCTCCACAGCGAAGCCGAGAGCAGCCCCCAGGGGTCTGGCCCAGTGAGCCCGTTCACATCCACACAGCCAGCTGAGGGCCCAGCCCAGAACTGCAGACCCTCAGACCCATCTTCCAGCAGACTGATGCCCAGGACGCACCATGGGCCCACAGGGCGGGCACTGCCTGTGTGGTGGGCCAGGCCCCTCGGGGATCCTGCTTAGTGTGGATGTGCAGGCCGGTCCTCAGGCCAGTGCCCCATCTTGGGACCCTTGCTCTCCTGGTGCCCGCCTGCAGGTTGAGGCCAGGACCAGTGTGGGGTGGCCCCTCCCTCACTCAGGCTGGGAGGGCGGCCCCTGCTCCTCTCTGTGGCAGTTTATAGTCACTACCTCCCCCGGACCCCTATATCCAAGCCCCCTGCCCCTCTGTGCCCGCTGGGGCCAAACCATGGTGTCCTCTGTCTCATGTATCCACAGTAGTCATTG
>NW_022111358.1:51494043-51535414 GCF_000313985.2 Echinops telfairi | reverse complement strand
AAAGCTTGCAGAAAAATTCCTCAATTCCTCTGTCTTCTCATTCCTTTTCCACCACCTCTCAGGTGATAGACTGGGGTTGGGATAGAGAGTGGATGCACAGAGGCAGACAGACAGATGGCAGGAGGCAGCTGAGGGTAGATGTGGTATCCCATGGAGATTGAGAACATGGGCGTTTGGACCCAGCAGTTCTGGGTCCTGGGACAGTGGGCACACCCACCCTCGGTGGCCTCCCAGATGAACCCACCGAGTCATGAGCTGAGGGAACCTTCCCCGCCTTCCCGCCACACACAGCACCATTACCACCGGTTCACCCCCAGGCCAGGCCTTGTCCACACCACTGGCCCAGACCCTACCTGGAAGGAGAGGGAGGCGGGGTGAGCAGGAGATTGCATGGGAAAAAGGGGAGGGCCAGGCGGAGGGGCAGGGTGGTGGGGTGAGGCCTGTGGGGGTAGAGAGGGAGAAATGGCCCCCCTTATGAGAATTTGGGGTCAGTAAGTGAGAGAGGAAACCATTTTAAAACTTAAGTGAGGCAAGTTTAGAGCAAATGAAAAGTACCCCCTGCAGGTCCTCACCTCAAGAGCCCTGAGCTGTCCATGCCCTTGGACCTGCACTGTGGCCCTCACCGCTGTGGACCCCACAGCCCAGGGGTGGCCCTCAATGCTGGGACAAGCACCACAGAGGGCATGGCTAGAGACCACACCTCACCAACCTAGAGTTCAGAGGCCAGACGGGGTCTCTCCAGTGTCCCTCCGGAAGAACTTCCTTCTGGAGGCTTCCTGCTTGCTGCTGACAGAGGCTGGGATTCTTACCTCTGAGCTCCTCCCAGAGGTGACAAACAGTCGCCTTGCTCTAAGGATCATGCTCACACGTGGCTCCTTGCTCACATCTGCAGAGTCCCCTCTGCAAGAGCAGGCAGCAGTCACAGGGTTCAGGGTTGGAACAGGGGCATCCGTCACTGGGGTGTCACTGGGGAGCTCTGGACTCAACACTCAGACCTCTTCTCCATCAATGCCAAGTCTCCGAGTGACACCCCCCCTCCAAATATCTCAGGCCGATTCTCTGAGTGACCCCGCCCCCCATATCTCAGACCGACTCTCTGAGTGACACCCTACTCCCACCCCCCGGTCATCTCAGGCCTATCCTCTGAGTGACTGTGGGATACAAAAGGGTTTTCCCCAAGTTGTTCCCCGCATTGTGTGCTGACCGAAGACACTGCTAGTGCACAGGAGGTCAGCTGCTTGGGAGTTCTCTCCTTGAGGGCCTCAGTCCTCCAGCTCAATCAGACTCCACTGTGGTGCTATCTCAGGTGGGACCCACGCCCTGCTGATAAGGATCGTGATTGTTTCCCTGAAAGAGAGCCCAGGGACAAGGTCAAGCCCTCTCAAGGAAGACCAAAGTTAGTCTGTCATCTTGAATCTAGGACCCGCCCATCTTGGCACATGTGTACCCCTAGTCCCTCCCCCGTCCATGTACACCCTGAGATCCTCCCCATTCCATTGCTTGTATTGCCTATGGTACAACCCCTTCCTGTTAAGAAGGAGGTTACTGTTAGATCTCTTGAGGGAGAGATATACCTCCGTCCTTGGCTCCGCATGAGAAAGAACTCACGCCGAAGCCTGGTTTGTGATCCAAGTGGATTTATAGAGAATAGGAGCAGTTTCAGGTTCTACAGTAAATGGAACTCAAGCCAGAGTCCGCAGCACAGCTGTGGAACTGCAGCCGCCCGGACCACAGTCCAGCTGTGCTACATCATGTAGCAGCCACTGGGAGAGAGCGAGCCCGGAGCAAAACCTCTGGCTTTTCAGGAGCCCTGTTGGGAGGTGCAGCAGATAATACTGGTCGACCCTATTGGCTGAATCAAATTCACCTGGCGTAGATGGGCCAATCCAGGTGTAATGCCCATCTATGTGTACCACCCCTTCAAGGCCAGAAGCTCGAACCTCTGAGTATGCGTAATAGACACCCCAGTCCCTATGCTAGCTACCTAACAGTAACCTGTAATGGTGGGGTGGGGGGCTCATACGTCCCCTAATTATATATAATACTCTTCTCCTTTGTCTCCCACCACCACTTGGACCACCAAGAGGGGCTGAGGTGAGCATGCTACCTTTATTTTATCCTCTCTCCTATCTTCTACGACTTTACTATAACTTTTGTATGTTACCGCCATGCAATCGAACCTATGGACCCCTCGATTGTCAGAGGCTGGATTGCTCTGACTCCCCCACCCACCCCCATCTCAGGCCAATTCTCCGAGGGACTGCACACACTTGAATACCTTGGGGATGCACATGTATTCCCCTAGCTCGCCCCACAGCCTGGGGCGCCACACTTACACGCCACTGTGTGTCTGAGAGCTGCTGACTTGCCCACACCCATGCTTCTCCACAGGGCCTTGGGCTCTGGCAGGTCCTGCCCAGCCCAGGGGTGGGCTAGAGGGGGTGTTGCTCTGGCCCCGGGGACAAGGTGCCCAGAGCTGACCCTCTGCCCGTTCCTGTGCTCCACCGTCCTGTCCCCAGGACTGGAAGCTCTGACCATTGTAGAGAGAGTGATGGCCCAAAAGACGCCAGAGCCATCTGTCTGCCAGGCCTCAGGGACATGGCCAAAACTAGGGAGCTGTGGGTGGAGCCCCTGGGCCAGCCTAACTCCCAAGCTGTGTCCCATGTTGCCTCTGAGGGACCTTGGGGTCAGGAGCCAAGGTGAGAGGCGGCTTCTACTGACTGGACACACCTCTCAGGCCGGTGCTGTGGTAGGAGACCGGCTCCCTCACTAAGCTTCCTCCACGCTCTGCCATCTCGACTTCTCTGCCGAGGACTCCAGGCTGGACGTGGGACTGGCTGTGGCCAGTGGAATGTGGGTGGAAGGGACAGTGGGAGCCTTGTGAGATCCCAGTGAAGTGAATCACTGTCTGATTCCAGTCACCTTGTACTTCCCTGACCCATGGGAAGGAGAGTCTGAGAACCCCACCGCTGCCACCTGGCCTCAGGAGGAGAGAAGCGTGAGAAGCAGACCGCAGCCCCACCTGAAGGTGGCCTGAACCTGACCTGCCGAATTTGTGAATACGAAATGACGGGTCTTGGCGGGCCACTTGTTAGGTAGCATGATTGCCGTGGAGGCTGAGTGATACAGAATTTGGTCCCCAAACTGAAGTGCTGCCATGATAGAACCTGGACCGGACAGCTCGTAGCTTGTAGACTGAGTGGTCAAGACACTGTTACAGAACGTTGGGAAGTGGCAACTAGGGCTATGGCGTGTGAAAAAAACAAAAAAAATCAAAAACCAATCTCACTAAAACTGGCTTCTGCCATATTTTGGAAAACAGGAAACATACCACATGGACTCCGGGCTTTGGGCGAAGACCTTTCCAAGCACAACACCCCGAGTGAGTTAGTCGTTGGTATGGGGTTTGATAGAGTGCCTCTAGGAAAACACAGGTAAGTTCAGAGAAGAGGCAGATTGATGGCAGGATTGGGAGGAAATGAAGGGAGACCAGACACTCCAGGAATCGCAAGGCGAAAACTGGCCCTGTCTCTTATCTTCAACCACAGCAAATAAAACGAAGGGACTGTGGGCCAGAGAGTAAGCGCTTCAGATTGCATTGAGACCTGGCCTCAGAGGAACAAGATCAAAGGCATGGCCCCACCACCAAGGTACCAGTGCCCCCACATGGCCTGGCATCATGGCCCCTGTGATCTCATGTGACCCTACCTCATCGTGGTCCCTGTGCCCCCCATGTAGCCCTGACACAATGGCCCCTGTGATCCCACATGGCCCAGCACAGTGCCCTCTGTGCCCCCCACTATATCTTTCCAACTAAGAAGAGTGGTTTCTAAAGAGGCCACAAGCAAGAAGACATAAACTCAACGGATGTGTGTCAGTCTGCGAGGGAGGCGTTACTCAAGATTCACACGTGTGGCTTTAGGCGCACAGTGTTTATTCGAAGGAGAGTGTGGCTTTAAAAGGAAATACATCACAAATCTGTGCGGTTTTGGAAAGGGCTGTATGGTGGCACCCTGGCAGGGCCCTGGCAGTGCAGCGGGTGGAGATGACCGTCAGCCACCTGCTCTGGTACATTCCCAGCTTTGGAAACCCAGGTACGTGCACAGGTGCGTGCGCGCGCATGCGTGTTCTGCTCAGTCTCGTAGGGTGGCTGTGAGTCGGCATCCACCACTGGACAATGTTTGCTTCTTCAGTTGCTTCATTTTGGCCCAGACGCTGAAACAGCCCAGATTTTAGGGACTGGAACTACTCAAAAAGTTACAAAAATGAAACAAAAAACCACTGGGAACCCCTGGTCAGAATAATGGCCCCCAAAGATGTGCGTGTCCTCACGCCGAGAGCCTGAGGGCATGTGGAGGGGGGAATGGGTGCCGTCACAAGGGCACCTCCAAGGGGTGGGCAAGGCAGAGTCTGAGAAAAGGGTGCGCGTGAGCAGCAGAGGTGCCGAGAGGCAGCTGCTGGCTTTGAAGACGGAAGGACAGTGCAGCCAGTCCCGTCCGCCCCCATGGTGCTCACCCCCACGCATGCCAGCGTGGAGCTGGCTCCACGGGCTCTGAGCTGTGGGCTCAGGAGCAGAGCGCCACCCTTTGTCTGATCTCTTCTCCGAGCTCTCCTGAGCGTCCGCACCCCTAGAGCACCAGGAGCTGAGGGAGGCGCCGGTGCCAGAGCCCACAGAGAAGGAGATCTGCCGGTACTGGCAAGGTCCTCTTGGACAAGTCCTTTCCAGACCACACACGCCTGTGTGGTGAGTTCAAGGCCACAGGAGGCTGCCCCGCCCACCCCCACCCTCATCAACAAGAAGGAAGGTGAGCAGGTGCTGCAGTCAGGAGTGACAGGTGCCCCAGTGGACGCTGGGAAAGGGGAGGGAGGTGAGCTGGGGCATGACACCCGTGAGCAGAGCCCCCAGCCCTGGCTAGGGAACCTGACACACACTGCTACCATGTGTCCCTAGTCTGTACCTGCTCAAAGGTCCCACCTGGGATGTGCAAGGCAGATGACTTGTCTAGAGCTCATAGGTCACAGGTCAAGGGCCACCCAGCACTGATGTCCACATCCCAGGTATGCTGGCCAGGGCACCTGAGCTCTGAGTGTGGCCATGGGAGTAGAATGTGCTGCCAGTTGCCCTGCCCTCTGGCCCCTGCACCCCTTGTGATTCTCTGGTGTTCACGGGCAGCGGGGCCAGTGGAGTCATAGAGGAGCAGAGGCTCCAGGAGCCTGGCACGCTCCTGCAGTGTCCACGAGAGAGCGGGCCTCGGAGGCAGGGTTACATGCTGACACAGATCTGGGGGCTGAAGGCTGCAACCCTGGGACTGGGCTCGTGAGGCACCATGTCCTTGAGAGCAGGTGCTGGTCTGCATGTGTGAACTGTGCCCACCTCCCACACCCAGCGAAGGGGACGCTCAACAAAATTTAGAGTCACACGTGTGAGTTGTTGAGTGACGATGCTAATAGCCCCCATCCCTTCAGAAGTTCCAGTGCAGACCCCAGGCCCCTAGTCTCGGCCCGCTTGACACGATGCCACTCAAAAGCAGGAAGATATAGCTGGCAGACCCCAGGGGCTCTGAAAAGTGGGCACCACTGCCGTCTCGGGGTGCCTGCCACCCAAGGCTTATCTCAGTGTTTTCAGTCGCTGGTGCAGCCCCCACCGCGCCCGCCATCCTGTTATGAAGGAAGTCCCGCTCGGGAACCGGGAGTGTGAGCTGACGAAAAGACAACACTCAGAGTGCCAAGAGGGACAAACAGCCCACAGAGCTGAAAGTCCCCGCTGTGCCGTGCACACCCCTGGCTCTGCCCTGGACCGACCTCGCCAGGCTGCATCTGCCAGCGGGACACTTATCTCCAGCCCGCTTCAGCAGCTTGGCCAGTGCAGGGGGCCAGGGCAGCCCTGGAGCCTGGGGCAGAGCCCTGGGCCCTCTGCCAGCAGATCCTGGACATTTGCCTGCCCTGGGCTCAGGGCTCAGCTGGGGAGGGGGCTCTCTGGATGCTGCTCAGGTGAGTGGAGGGCACAAATGTCTGGATTGGAGCCAGAGCCGATTCAAATCCTGGTTCTGCCACGATTAGCTGTGTGGCCCTGAGCACAGGGGCAGTTCTGCCCTGTCTTGTTGGTTGCTGTGAGTCAGAGTCCACCTGAGGGCAGTGAGAGGTTCCTCAGAAGCATCCTCTCAGGTGTGCAGACATCCCTCTCCTCTCAGCTCACCTGCGACGTCCCTTTGGGTTCGTGTCCTTCCTCGGCTTCTCAGAGGGACGGAAACGGGAATCACATGGGACACAGAGAAGTGGTGGCTCTACCCCATGGGGCCTTAGTACTTCCCCCGTGGACTGCATCTCAAAGAGCCCCCAGCACAGGCCTGGCAGCCTGAGAAGAGCAGGTAAGAGCTGTCTCTGTTTGGGTGCGCTGTGCCCACTGCTCACGGGACCCTTGCTCATTAGATGACTTTGTCCAGGGCATCTATGCCCCCCTCGGCCCTTGGAAGTGAGCTGCAGTAGTGATCTGACCTGACCTGGGAAAAGCTGACCAGGGGGTAGAGCAGGTGGCACTGCCCATGGTGCGGGTTGCACACCACAGGCTGCACTACACTGGGCAGCTTGTCAGCTCATGCTGTCCTTTGAGCACCAAGAGTCAGGGGGCCACATGCCCAGGGCCAGGACCTGGGCCAGGCCTGTGGCGGCCAGATGGCACCAAGGTGTATCCCTGAGTGGCCATGATGACCTGAGGACCGGGAGTCTTGGAGGGTCTGAGGGCAAGCTGGGGGGGGTGGCGAGAGGGTGACCCAGAAGCACTCGTCCTCCCTCCAGCCCCAGCCCCACCCCTGCGTGGAGCGCACCTGGAACACAGGCAGGCCTTCCCATGCCCGGGCCTATGCTCAGCAAGGCCAGGCCTGTGATCACGGGTCCCGGGAAGCCCCGAGCCGAGACCTTTTCTCGAGCAGCCGGTGATTCTGCAGCAGCCAGCTTTGGGGACCCCGGGCACCCAGCACAGCAGTGGGCATCCAGGTGTCCACCCTGAAGACACACGCCACAGCTCCCTATGACTGGGCTCCATGGGGACGTTCTCCTGAAATAAATTCCTGATCCCACCTGTGTGGGGGAAGCCAGCCCCCACCCCCCAGCTAATCACGGGTTCAGTAAGTGCAATTGTGCAGTTGAGATATATACAGATTATAATAAAGTCACAGAGAAAGAGAGATCGGAGAGAGAGGAAAATAAAGAAGTCAGACACATGTCACGGTAGCATGCTCATCTCCTGGATGGCCATGATCAAAACAGCCAGATCGGCGCACAGCAGGGGCTGAGAGGGCAGGGGAGAGAGCAATGTATTGCTAACCAAGGCTAATATATCTTTGGGGTGTGCAGGTCTCCTAATTACAGGTAAAGACATACGTCACATACGTACAATAGGCAATACAAGCAATAGGAAGGGGATATACAATGGGGCTAAGTGTAGCAGGAAGGGGATGAGCTAGGGGTGCACACATGATAGGAAGGGGAGGGACTAGGGGTGTACATGTGACAAGATGGGCGGTCCCTAGATTCATGATGGCAGCCTAACCATGGTCCCCCTTGGGTGGGCTTGACCTCCCTGGCTCTCCTTCAGGGAAACAATCTACTACCATCCTTATCAGAAGGGAGTGGGCCCTACTTAGGGTGAGACAAGCTATACAGTCTGATTGCAGTGGATGGCTGCTAACCCTTAGGGAGAATAACCCCTGATCTACTTCTGTTGACCTCCAAGTGTGTAGTCATTCACCATGTGTAGCAAGCAGTTAGGTTTGGCATATATTTGGGGGAGACAACTTGGGAGAAATCCTTCTGTTTCCCACACACCTGAACAGGCCAGCTCTGAGCGTCAGCTTCTTAGGTGTTTGTTTGCGGTGGGGGTGGAAAGAGGCCCAGGCACAGAGGGCAGATCCCAGGGCGTGCTGAAGGTGGGACTCTGCTAGGAGACACTGCTCTGTTCTCACTGAGGTGGGTACTGTGCTCTTAGGGACACCACGGGTTGGATGTCAGGGTAGGTATGAACCAGTGAACATCCCCATCTCTGCCCGCGTGCAGCACAGGGAAGGTCTGGAGAAGTTCTAAGGGCAGGCAGTTGCTCTCAGGAGAATCTGCAGCACAACCCCCCTCACCAGTGTCCGCACAAAATCCTTAAGCCGTGCCTTCTGCTGGATCCAGATGGATAGGACCCCAAGAAGCTGAGAAAATCAAGCACAGTCTTATCTGAAGGAAGCATATTCATCTCAGATACAGAGAATTCCATCAAATAATCTCCAAAGGAAAATGAGCATCTCCCAGTCAAAAATAACTAAGCACACACGGACACAAACACCACCAGTCAGGACCAACAGGAAAGAAGTAAGCAAAACAGCCTCAAAGATGCCAAAGACTAAGTTTATCAAATACAGATGATCTTAGACCTACGCTTATATCCTTAAAGAAATAGAAGGCCTGCGAAGCATGTGTCAGGAACAGACAACAATTTAAAAATAAACTCACAGATTCGTTAAAGAGCCCATTTGGATTTTTAGAGATTAAAAGGGGAAACGAGTAAAATGAAACAGTCGGCGGATAAGTTTAACAGCCGATTGGACACAGTTAAAAAGACTGGTGAAGGAGAAGGAAGATCAGATGAGACTACCCAGAATGCAACGCAGAAACGCAGACAGATGGACAATGTGGAAAGAGAATCAGAGACAAGAAGGGCAGATGAAAAGGGCAAGTCTTGTGCTTTGGGACTTTACAGCCTGTGGTCGTGACATCATCTGGTGTCGATTTGAGGATTCAGAGGGAAGGGGTGGAGTCTAGCCTGTCAATCACATCACAGCCAATGAGGCCTCTGTGTGGGCATGGCCTTCTTCTGAGGATTCTGGGAACTCCAGTATTTCCTCTTTGGATGTGGGCGATGATACGCTCTCTCCCTGCGAGACATCCCTGTTCCGTAAGGAACTGCACGCGTTAGCTCTCTGGTCCCACGTGGGGTCCAGAGGGTCCCAGAGAGCCCCTCCTCCGCTGCATCTGAGGAGCAAGTGTGCCCATCACTCATACCGTTCACAAGGCTAAGTCTCCCGGCAGGCTGGCTCAGTGGCATGCCATTGTGCCTTGCTGCCTGCTAGTCTCCCCGCCACAAAGCTGCTGCCTCACTGACTGCAGCTCTGATACCCGTCATCATCGAACCATCATTGTTCCCGTGACGCCTTGGGTTCACTTTGAAGGCCTGTCCTCGCTCCCTCCTACCTGCTCGGGAGCTCTGAGCAGTGGTGCCATCTGACTCCCATATTTCACGCACTCTTGAATGAAATGACCAGCGAGCTGGCTGGGGGCGGGGTGTGCTAGCAGCTCTGGCCCAAGAAACTACAGCCCATGCAAAACCAACCAACTGATGTCAGCGGGTGGCGGGTCACCATGGCGACGCTCAGGAGAGCGCGGCATTCGGTGGGAGTGAGTAAACTGCCAGGGGCCCTAGGCCGCCCTCTGTCCACCCCAGAGTCTGTCTGCCCAAGACCAGTGTGCAGTCACTCCTGCCCATGACTTCATGCATCCGTGAGTGCCAGCGTGTTGGGGGCAAGAAGTGAGGAAACAGTGAGAGCCTGTGCTCAGGGCTGGGGAGGGGGAGGGGGAGGGCCAAGGAGCAGATGGGGAGGGGGAGGGCCAAGGAGCAGATGGGGAGGGGGCCAGGGACTGGAGCTCATTGGCCCGAGCAGCTGGGCGGAGATGCCCCAGAAACCAATGAGAAGACCCGGGGAGAGCAGGGAGGGAGGGAGGGGTAGAGGCTGGAAGTGTCCCTGGTCCCTGGAATGTGGTGGGGCTTCACCTCCATAGACTTTCCTCCATATTACTTTTAATAACTGCCCCCTCGGAGGTGAACGGTGTGCCTGCCCGCGTGGAAAGCAAAAGCATGAAGGAGAAATGCCCCAAATCTCCTTACAGAAAGAGCCCTCAGGGTTAATGTAGCAGATTCCAGTGACCTGTTTCCTGTATATGTTATCATGGGAAGGAAGGTTATATATATATAACTTTCTACCATGCATTTTAATTAATTTATTAAGCTGGATTTACATAAGCTACAATGCACAGATCTTTAAGAACACTTGAATGGGTGTTGACACATGCGGACACCACCAAGCACCACCCCAGTCCAGACACAGAAGAGAGTTCTCCCAGCTCCACAGAAGGGCACCCTGGGCACCAGTTTCCCATCATGTGTTTCCCTTTGACCACATTGTCAAATCTCTTCATCCCAGTGAGTTTTATGAGTGCCAACCGAATTCCCTGCACCATGCTGGACTAGGGATATGGGGCACGGACAGTGGATCCGACGTGAGCTGCGTGGGGCAGACAACGTGGCGGAGGCACAGGAGAGGGAGGCTGGGCTTTCTGGGTCTCTGAAGGTAACGACGTGGGAAGAACTTTGTGTGCAAGTCTGTCTGCCCCCCCTTTGGGGCTACTCTTTAGAAGTGGAACAAGCAGGACAAGAGGTATGACTGCTCTAAAGGACAAGGACAGATTTCTTCCCAGAAAACGGCACCGGTAAGAGTCTGCAGCACTAAGCCAGAGGCCCATCGGCACGGCACGGGCACCCCATTGCTGAGTCAACATGTTCTCGCAGTCGCCCTGAGGCAAGATCTGTTGTCACATGTTTATTTGGCACTTGAATTTTGGGAGTCTGAACTGTCCATTTACAATCGTTGCCCTTTTATCTAGTGAGAAAAGATCTTGTTTTCACCACAAAGCCACTCTGCCTCTCTGCTTAGAGTTGTAGGCAGCCACGGCTAAAGCAACGTCACCCACAAGATCCAGCTGACCCGGCCACCTCTGGGCCCAGCCCCAGGTGAGCAGAGAGAAGAGGCCACAGCTCAGAGCATTTCCGAGGGGGCTGCTCCCCCATGGCTCACTTACCTGCCAGGTCTGTGGTTGGCTCCTCCAATTCTGTGGTGAAGTAACCTTTGGTTCTGCTTCCTAGAGCCACTCACTTAGAATGGCATCTTCACTTGGAAAGTAGTGACCTTGAGTTGCAAAGCAGACTGGGAGAATTATGCAGATTTGCTGTCCATGTGGTAATGAGGATGCTGAGAACCTCCCCTCTTTAAGCCTCTTTGCCAGCCTTAGACCAGCACAGCAAGCAGGTGGAGATGGTTTGTGTGAATGATGGATTGTAAACAGCTGGTGTGATCAGGCGCCCACAGCCCAAACACTGCAAATAAGGAAAAAAACGCACATGTTTAATAAACACACGATGAGTCAGAAAGTCAGCAGGGAAAAAAAAATGAATGTGGCTAGGTGTGAGGCTGGATAGGATGTTGCCCACGGCAGAGGACACAAAGCACCCTGCTCACATAGCAACTCCCAGACTCAGGGCCCAGAGCCAGAGGCCAGAGGAGCTCGGCAGCTCCCAGTCCATCTCCAAAGCCATGTGACCTGGACACCCCATTGACAAAGGCATCCACACGCCATGGCTCCCTAGTGCCCTTAGGACTCACTCCTGCTTCTGCCGTGTCTTCCGTACACAGTCCCTGCCCGACCTGGTCCACACAGCATCACCTCTGGCTGAGGGACTCCAGTGGCACACCTCCGCGGAAAGCCAACCAGGAGCCAGTGGCCATGAAGAAAAGGGAATAAGCATGCCTACAAATATGAGAACTGAAAAGTCACAGAGGCTGCTGGTGGTGGTGGCACAAAGACATCAGGGGATCCAAACTGACAAAGAGGGAAGTAGAGGGACAGAGACACGTCAGGACTTCTTGCCAGGCACTGTGAAGACAGGAGGGGGAGACAGAGGAAGTTGATTAGGGCGTGGTGAGGGCCAGCGATGGACACTTCCAGGCTGGGGAGATTGAAAGCGTTGGGAGGCAGGAGACAGAAACTACAGAGATGGGGGACCTCATGAGGCCAGAGGAGAGTCATGTCAGGAGGACAGCTAGAAGGCTCCAGGACAGCAGGGACACCCTGACCCCAAAGCAGAACAGTAAGAGGAGGAAAGAACGCGGGTGCAGACACACCTATAGGAGTTGACAGGGAATGCCGTGGTGGAGAGGTTCCCTGCTTTATGTCCTCAGTTTTCCTGGATGTCAGAGAGGAGTTGAGGTCCTTGCTCAAAGCAAACAGGTGTGTGAGAAGATTGGAAAGAGATTTGACAAACTTGACGATTAGTGACTGTTGGATTTAGGAAGGAGAAGGAAATGTGACTTAGAATCAGGAGAGAAATTAGTAAATACAAGTAGACCCAGGAAGGACAGAGCTAATAGCCTTAGCAGACAAGGACTTTCATAAATATGTTCAAGGATCAGAGATAGGAACGTAATGAAGAGAAAAATGGGAATGTTAAAAAGAATCACATGTATGTTCTAAACTTGCATAACAGACTATCTGAAGTGAAAAACTCAGAGTTGACAGCGCAGAAATAAAGATCAATAAACTTGAAGAAAGGGCAATAAAAACTATCCAAGTGGAAATACAGAGAGAGAAAAATGCTGTGGGAAATATTACTCTGTCTGGCATGTATGTAACTGGAGTCTTGGAGGGAGTTGTGGGAGAGCCATACAAGTATCTGAAGACATAATGACCAGAAGTTTTCCACATTCGATGACAAGCATCAGTCCTCGATCCAAGAAGCTCAATGAATCCACACAAGATAAACCCAAGGAATCTACACCCAGACTCCTCAGACTCAACATCCTGAAAACCAGAGACAAAGGAAAATGCTTAACAGCAGTAAAGGAAAAGGACAAATTACAGTCGAACAATGATAAGAAATTTTGTTGATTTCTCTTAGGAATTATTGGAAGCAAAACACCATGGGACAGCACCCGAAAGGGGCGGGGGTGAGGGTGGGGGGTGGGAATGGTGGCCTCAACCAAGACTCTCGTATTCAGCAAAAGGGTTTTATAGGAGAAAGGAAAGAAAGAGAAGTGAAAGCAAAATTTAAAAAAAATTGTAATTAAAAAAGTACTTTTAAAATGAAGGTGTATTTATGATATTTTCAGATAAGTTAAGAGAGTTTGTCATTGGCAGACATCCAATACAAAAAAATGAAGGAATGTCCTTCACTCTTAAAGGAAAATGATTGCAGAGAGCAAATGGATATATTCAAAGTAGTGAAGAACCCTGGAATGTAATTGTTACAGATTGTTTTTGGACCCTGTAACCATGCTGAGTTCACTTCCTCACTTCGGCAGTTTTGAAAACACGCACTGAAGAATTGTGCACGGACACAGCCATGCTCTGCGAAGAAGACAGTTCTCCTCACTCACCACCTGCATGGCTTTGCCCTCTCGAGTCTTCTGGCGGTGCAGCCTGCTTTCCACTTTAATAGGGGGCTGAATCCATCTTCACTTAATTGCTGATGGCTGCGTTAGTCTACCATCTTGCTATTGGTCTATTCTTCACTCTTTTCCTCCACTTTCTTTTGGAGGCATGTAGCATTTTGCAGATTGGCATGCACTTTTCAATGTTTTCAATAGTTTATCTAGAATTTACAGTACAGTCTACCGTTAAAAAGTACGGTTCCATTCAACTTACCAGGTGAGAATTTTCATCCCTTCCCTTCCATCCTCTATGCTGTTAACATCATGTGTGTTGAGTGCCACATATGGTACAGCCCTCCACAATAAACTGTACTTTTGCTTTAAGCAGTCACATTTCCTAGAAAGACATTACAAAGGGAAAACATCTTTTACCTAAACTACGTCCACTGGGGCTTCCAAGAGTTTGGGGGGAAATTTCCATGATCTTTTAATTCCCTCTTTCCACCAACTTTCTGAAGTCCATTTGTATCTCTGACAAAAGATTTGCATCTAAAATACATAAAGAAGACTTGAAACTCACAGTAATAATTCAAAAATGGCCACCGATTATGACAAACAGGTAAAACATACGGACAGATGCTCTGTCAAAGGAGATACACGAGTGACTAAGAGGCACATGAGAGCCAGGATCATCTCCAGGCATCAGCTTAACCACGATGCGATACCGAATCAAGCTGGCTGAAACTTCCATGACTGATAGCATCTAGCATGTCCCAGGAGGAAGAGAAACGGGCTGCTGAACCCCCTACCCCCCCCCCCCCCCCAACACACCGAAATGCAAGCACAGGGATGGTCAAGCTGTCAACGTCAAACAACTCAAGTCCCGTCAGTCGCGGACGCACAAGGGAGCTGCCGTGCACGCAGGCCTGGGCTATTAAGGCGTGAAGGCGCAGAGTCCCAGCCACCGTCATTAAACGTGGGTGAGGAGGGAGAGGGTGCCATGAGGAGGACGCCACACATTCCCTGGCTCCCGCGCCGCTCTCAGGTGAATTTCCAGGGAACACCAGAACGCTTCCTCCTCACGCCCTTGGCATTCTGTCCCCTTTTGGCCTGGAGCACTCTTCCCTTGGCGTCCACAAGACCCACCCCCCTCAGGTCCTTCAGGGTCTGCTCACAGGCTGCCTTCTCAGTGAGGTCTAGCCTGGCTACCCTCACCCACCACCACGCTCCACTCTCCCTCCTCCCCTCCCCCCACAGAGCCTTCTCTGCTGTCTCTAATCACAGCCCCTTCAAGAAGGGCCCACTTCTTCCCGGCACACAGTAGGTTCTCAATGAACACTTGGTGAGTGAGTAACAAGGACTTTCCCTCTATAGATCTGAACTGCGTTTAAGACCAACAGAGTGCAGTGGGTGGCTGAGCTTGGGAACGCCCTGCCCCAAGGAGTTCAGTTCACTGACCGCAGGCTCGTCTACATGTACGGCCGCGCACACCTCTGACCATCCCTGCTCTTCCAACATGCTAGGTCTCCTGAGCTTTGGTGTGACTTCCTAGGCTATTTTGGATCCGAGGACACGCAAAAAGGTTTCCGTATAAATCACGGTGATCTCGCTTCTGCTTACAAAAGGCAATTTGGGCGTGTTGTGCTTTTGGATTGTGGGGGCAGCCCGTATGGACCCTTGTCCATCTGGAAGCAATCTCAGTGTGCTTTGCTTACAATCGGCATGCAATTTCCTTTCTTCTTCTGGTCTGGACAGCTAGCTGCCTGGCACTGTCTGTGGCTCTGACCTTCAGCTCCATCCTGTGCCAGGACACCATCCTCATGGCTGTTCCTGAATTCTATTCTACGCCCCTACACTGTCCGCCTGCAGCCCCGCCACACTCCCCTGACTCCCACGGGCATGTTTTCCGGCCCGTTTCAAAGCCATGGGGTGCATCCACTCAGGGTGCTGGGGGCTCAGAGTCAGAGTGCTGGGGTGCAGGGTTGGGGTTGGCATCCTGGGGTGAGCAGTCAGGCCCTAGGGGCCAGTAGGGGTTTGGGCTCAGGCCCTGGTCCCAAGTGGGCAGTGGAAGCTCGTGGGCAGTGGTCCTCCCCACTGCCCACACACAGGCATCATGGGCCTTGGGGCTCTCTCCATGAGTACTCACTCTTCTGCACACAGTGGCCCCCAGGAAGGAAGAGGGGGAGAAACCAGCAGGCTGCCAGTCCCCAGTGTGCTGGGTGGGCCAGGCCAGGCCCCGAGGAAAGAAAGGGGAAGTTGGGAGAAGCCAAAGGAAGGGCAAGGCAGGGTGCTTCCCCAAATCAGCATCTGCCAAGGCCCCGCCACACCCCACGCTGGGCACTGGGTCACCAGCCAGTGGCCAGTGGTCTGTGGAGCTCCTACAACCGCCACTGAAGGACCCTGAGGGGCTGGCACAGATGAGGGGTGGGGGGCACAGATGCCCCTGCCCAGGGCCCGCTGTCTCCCACATCCTCAGTAATGAGGTGCTCCCACCGAATGGGCCCGGGAAGGAGCACAGAGCCAGAGCCCGACTCACCAGGAGGGGTGAACTTGGGGACAGGGAAGTGAGGGGTGGGGGACACACATTTGTGCTTCCCTAGTACCCTTGTGTCCTGTGACCACAGCCTGGGAGAGCTCCGGTGCCAGCAAAGGCAGCTCTCGGTGCCTGTAAACCAGCGTCGGCAGTGTGATCGTCCAGGTCTTTCGTCTGAGGCTCCAGTGGAAAAGTTTTCTGAGAGGATGGAGACGGGCCAAGAGTGAGCGCACATGGTGGGACGGCATCCTGGTGGGGAGACCCCGGCCATGGCCTTGGCGTGCCAGGCCCAGGCCTCTCTCCTGCCCACCGGTCTCAGAGCATGGGCTGGGAGCGGAGCTCTAAGTTTGTCGACCAGGCCCTGCTTTCATCCCTGTGGGTCCACGGTGTTCTGCTCCTGAGGGAGGTGCCTTCCCTTTACTGGAGCATCCCCCGGGGGGCTCTGTTCCCATCCCCTGTCCTCTCAGACACTCTCTCAGTGCCCCTCAGTGCCCAGACGGCACCCACTGGAGCCCCCGAAGCCCAACCTGAGCGAGTGATGGCTGTGTCTGCCCAGACCCCCTGTCCACCTCTGGCTCAGAACCTGCCAGGCCTGCTCCACTGTCTCCCCACTAGGGTGCCATCCCTTCTAAGGGCTCTGAAAAGATGGACGTCCACTTCCAGGCCCACCATAGCCTCTTGTTCCCCCAGAGTTCTACAAAAGCTCACACAAGTGCCAGCTTGCCGACATGTGACAAAGACCAATTCAAACTGACTTAAAAAAGAAAAAAGGGAAGTGGGGGTGAGCAGCAGGGGAGGTTAGATGGATTTGTTAGCTTGCAGAACAGAAAACAGGGCGTGCGGACTTTAGGCAAGGCTTGATCCAGCATGTGTGCTGCCTTTGGGGCTCCAAGGGCTTCTTTCTCAAAAAACCTCTTATTCGGTGCTCCAACCAACCAACTGGCACCCCCACCGTTTACCCCTGCCAGCCCAGCAGCTCCAGGGAAAGGAGCACCGCTTTCTCAGAGCCCAGAGACGCCTGAAGGCCGGCTTCCATGTCCAGTGTCCACACAAGGCCCCCTTGGGGGTCCCCACGTGAAGCCTTCCTTACGTTACAGCCTATGATTTTGGTGTGGCAGTGGGGGTGGGGGGGCTATTCTGAACTCCAGGCTAAAGTCTACCCACAAGTTCCTAACAATCTTAGGAATGCTGGAGGTCTGGGGTCAAGATGTCAACGGTCGCAATGTCATGGGCTCAACAGGTCAGTGAACCGAGCCGTGTGGCAGGGTGTTTCCAAGGAAAGCTCAGATGCTGCTGGGTTTCCCTGGTCTTGAACACACAGCTCTGACCTCGCAAGGGTAAGTCCCTTCTTCAGCTGCCAGCTTCGAAGCCCTAGGAAAACCGCCTGTGCGTCGCTACCTTCGTCCTCTCGGTGCGCCTGCGGCTCGAGGCCTGTGGCGCCAGCCCATCGCATCACAGCGGACGGTCAAGAGCTACACTGCGGCAGCGCACCGCTGCCGCCACCAGTTCTCAGCATGTGTCCTTGGAGGATGCAGCCTCGTTTTTATACTCCAGTGTAAACTTACACAAAACTATTTGTGGAATGAGGGGTATTAGAGTGGTCCCCCTGTGACCTCTTTAGCAGACTGATCAGCAGATTGGTTTCCTTTGGCAATTTCTGCAGCCCCTTCCCGGTGTCATTTACAACATCACTGCCATTGCTGATGGCTCCCTGACACCTGCCAGTATCCCAAGGATTTCAGAGACATGCTTTATTTCTTTGTTATTGGAAATCAGGAGTCCCTCTTCTCTGCAGATTTATAGTGTGCATGGAAAATCATAAAGGCGTACTTAGAGCTCAGGTCCACATTCACCAACGTCCTCTCCAGCACATTGAGTGCCGTTACCATCACAATGGGTTCAGCCTTCTGAGCCGAAGTCCCAGGTGGCAGGGTCTGCGCCCCTACGACCTCCTAGGTGGGGTGATCTCTCCGGTCTGGCTGGCCCGTTTGAAAACACTTGCTCAATAACTTCAAGGCAGTCACCTTCAGTACATTTTCTGTTAATTCATCGGGCAGTAGTTAAACAGGGTTCAGGTTACCCATAGTGCACAGGGATATGTTTGAGTTGTCTCAAAGCATGGCCTGATATTTTCAAGAAAAAACACATTTCAAGTTCTATCTTGAAGTACATTGTGGATAATATCTATCCACAAACATGCTATCCGTGTGAATGGATAATGATTGGTTATTGGAATGCAAAAGTTGGAAACCAAGAGGAAGGAATAGTAGTTGGAAAGGCCAATAAGCTGTTCATAGCAACCTTTTTTCAACCACACAAATGGTGACTGTATACATGGACTTCTCCAGATGGAATACACAGCAATCAAATAGTCTATATCTGTGGTAAGAGATGATGGAGAAGTTCAATACCAGCTGCTAAAACCAGGCCAGAGGCCAACTGTGGAACAGACCATCAATTGCTCATATGCAAGGTTTGGCTGAAACTGAAGAAAATGAAACAAGCTCACAAGAGTCAAAACTATAGAAGACCTGAAAAGCTGTGGGATGACATTTAGAACATCATACACGAAGAAAGACAGAACAGATCAAAGTGAACGTCAGAAGAGACTCCGAGGCTTCCTCTGAATCATAGAATAGCTAAAGCAAATGGAAGATACAATGAAGTCAAAGACTGAACACAAAATTTCAGAGGGCAGTTCAAAGAGACAAATTAAAATATTATAATGAAATGTACAAAGACCCAGAGTTAGAAAATAAAAAAGGAAAAACACACTCATCATGTCTTAAACTGAAAGAACTGAAGAAAAATTTGGAGCGTCAAGTTCCTATCTTGGAAGATTCTATGGGCAATATATTGAATGATGACAGAAACAGCCAAAGAAGATGGAAAGAATGCCCAGAATCACTGTACAAAAAGAACGAGTCGACATTAACCATTCATATGACCAAGAACCAATGGTGCTGAAGGAGGAAGCTCAAGCTGCCCTAGAAGCACTAGCCAAAAACAAGGCTTCAAGAACTGATGGAATGCCAATAGAAATGTGTCAATAAGCCGATGAAGTATTGAAATCACTCACTCGACTGTGCCAGGAAATATGGAAGACAGCTACTTGGTCAACTCACCGCGAGAGATCCATATTTGTTCCCATGTCAAAGAAAGCTGATCCAACAGAACGCTCAGTACAGAACAGTATCATGCAATATCACATGCAAGTAAAATGTTTCTGAAGATCACGCAGCAATGGTCGCAGCAGTACATTAACAGGGAGCTCCCAGAGGTCAGGCTGGATTCAGAAGAGGACCTGGAACAAGGGATAGCATTGCTGATGTCAGATAGATCTTGGCTGAAAGCACAGAATATCAGAATGATGTTTCCTTGAGCTTCATTGACTATGCAAAGGCACTTGACTATGTGGACCAAAATAAACTATGAGTAACCTTGGAAAGAATGGGGATTCCAGAACACTTCACTGTGCTTAAGGGAAGCCTGTACACAGATCAAGAGGCAGTTGTGTGAACAGAACAAGGGAATACTGCATGGCTTGAAATCAGGAAAGGTGTGTGTTAGGGTTGTATCCTCTCACCATACTTAATCAATCTGTATGCTGAGCAAACAATCAGAGAAGCTGGGCTCGGTGAAGAAGAATGTGGCACCAGGATTGGAGGAAGGCTTATGAACCACCTGTGATATGCAGATGACTCCGCCTTGCTTGCTGCAAGTGAGGGGACTTGAAGCCCTTGCTGGTGAAGACCAAGGACTGCAGCCTTCATGATGGGAAATACAACTCCATGTACAGAAAACCCAAATCACCACTACTAGACCAAGAGACAACATCGTGGTAAGTGGAGAAAAAATTGAAGTTGTTAAGAATTTTATATTGCTTGCGTCCTTAATCAATGCTCATGGAAGCAGCAGTCAGGAAGAGCAAGGGGTGCGTTGTACTGGGTAAATCTGCATCATAAGACCTCTTTAAAGTGTTGGGAAGCAAGGGTGTTAGTTTGAGGACTGAGGTATACTGAACCCAAGCCATGGACTTTTCAGTTGCCTCATATGCATGTGAAAGTTGGACATGGAATAAAGAAGACTGAATAAGAATTGATGCCTTCGAATTACAGTGCTGGGCAAGAGTGTTGAAAGTACCAAGAGAATAGGCAAATCTGTCTTTGAAGAATGTTCCTTGGAAGCAAGGATGGTGAGACTTCATCTCACATACCCTGGGCATGTTAACAGGAGAGACCATCTCTAGAGAGGGACATCATGCTTGGTAAAGTGGAGGGGCAGCAAAAAAAAGGAAGACCTTTGACAAGATGGATGCACACAGTGACTGCATGAAACCTGTCTTGAGATGGTCTCTACTTTTAGTATTGCTGTTAAGGAGCCACCAAGTCTTTTTTCAATCATAACAACGCGATCTGTCACAACAAAACACCACCTGGTCCTGCACCACAGTCACGTTGTTCTTATGTTTGATGGCACCTAACAGCAATACTAAAAGTAGAGACCATCTCAAGACAGGTTTCATGCATCGGACACGATTGACCACAGACCAGACAAGCTGTGGAATCACATCCAGGACATCTTCAGGACAGTGAACTGGTTCATTGGCTTTTCTAGCTAGTTTTTGCTAATCCCACCAGATAACTTTTTCCTAGTGGATCTGGGTACGAGGAAGTGGGGGATGACACTGAGAGGATTCAGTTGAGAGTGACTATTAATAGGACTTATTTTTATCATCATCTTGCTGGGTATTAAACGAGCTGTCTCAGTAGCAGAAAGTAGGGAATTTCACTACCAGCAAGAAAGAAGAGTCAGGAGTGCATACTTGGGACCACGATCCCCCCGTGAATTGAAGCTCCTTGATCCAGAAGACAGTGTGACACTAGAGAAGCACAGAGGATCATCAACAGCAGGACCAAGAGACAGTGCCTACAGAACAAGTAAAGCTGAGTGTCTTCTGACAGGTGACGGGCTTGTGAAGTGGGATGTGTCCTGGTACTTAGTTGGGGGTGCTTGGCTTGTTGACCTACAGCGTTAGAGCTGAATGACTTTGTGCTAAGGTGCATGACAGAGTGGCATGCCCTGTGGGCATTGATTGGAAGCCCAAAAGAGCTTGTAGCATTGCATGCACAGAGCAGAGGTCAGTGGGCTGTACGGCTGAGATGCCAAAACCAAAGAGAGGCTTTTCTAGGGGCATGGCTGAAAGGAGGGTCTCCAATCTGAATAATTGTATCCTGAGAGTATTGCCTGTGATTTCTGTGCAGTCGTCCCAACGAATGCTTGAACCAAGCACAAAGTCTAGAGCGTGCCATGGCAAGGGCAGTTGGTGTCAGAGTTGGTTAGGGTTAGGGTTGGGTTAGGTTGAGGTATAGAACAAGGGAAGGGCTAGGGCTCATTTGGGTTATTTTTAGGGTTAGGCTTAGCAGCAGGTATAGAGCCAGGCCTGAGGATAGGACTATGGTTAAGGTTAGTGTTAGAGCAAGGAGTAGGAGTGTTGTCTGGGTGTTGTGTGAGGCATTGCAACAAACTACCAAACCCACGTGGAAAGTAGAGTGTGCTGTGGAAGGGACAGTTGTCAGGATTTGTAGGGAGATTGGAGGGAGGGGCATGTCTGACCTCAGCCTCATAGATATTGGCTTTGGGCGATGCTGACTTGAAGTTTGATTTTTCCTTCCTCTTTGTGTAGCTGAAGGAGGTCAGATGCCACCTCCACGTCATTTCTTCTTCTTCTTTTTAATAACATCATGCATGAAGAAACCAAAATACATTTTTTGAAAAGAGGAAAGAAAGACCAAAATGGATGTCAGAGAAGCTCTGAAGCTTGATCTTGAGCCTAGAGCAGCTAAAGCGAATGAAGGAAATATGACATGAAAGAGCTAAACAGGTGATCTTGAAGAGCCACTCAATGAGACAGCATAAAGCATTGTAATAAGATATGCAAAAGCCTACAGATAGAAAACCAAAAAAGAATATGTACAGAATCTCTCAAGCTGAAAGAACTGAATAAAAAATTCAATCCACAAGTTGCAATATTGAAGGACCCATATTCCCCCCAAAGAAGATTAAAATAATACATTCACTGTACAAAAAAAAGGTCATTGTTCAATCATTTTGGGAAGGTTGAAGGAGAATTCGTGCATTTTAATTATGGAGTTGGTAAAGAATATTAAATATATAATGAACCAAAAGAAGAATGAACAAGTCTGTCTTGGGAGAAGTAGAGAGAGGAGTCTCCTTCAAAGTCTGGATGGCAAGATTCCATGTTAAATACATTAGATCTGTTATCCAGGTGGGCAAGTCCCTGGAGAGGGGAATCGTGGTCTGTAGAGGGTCAGGAAAAAGAGGAAGACCCTCAGAAAGAATAACTGACACAGCAG
Organism: Echinops telfairi; assembly: GCF_000313985.2. Taxonomy (NCBI): domain Eukaryota; kingdom Metazoa; phylum Chordata; class Mammalia; order Afrosoricida; family Tenrecidae; genus Echinops; species Echinops telfairi. Next base: position 51,513,266 of record NW_022111358.1, on the reverse strand, counting down.
CTGCAACAACGGGCTCGAACACAACAACTATTTTGAGGCTGTCACAGGACCAGGCAGTGTCTGGTTCTCTTGTACCCAGGGCGGCTGCAGTGCAGTGAATTATGTAATATCGCTTGTTATCCACATAGTCTTCGTTATTCCCCCCAAAGGACCCAAGCAGGGTTAATTGATTATCATCCTGCCAGGAGCAGAAGGAGTCATTTCAGGAGAAATGGGGGTGGGAGTAGGATCTCAATGCCAGCAAGAGAGAAGGGCCAGGCGTGAAGTACACCCTTTGAACCCTACGATCCCTGTGCGTTGACTGGATCTCCTTGATTCAGGAGACAGCTGCGACACCAGAGGAGCACCTGAGTACTGGCACAGGGGCCATAGCAGCAGAACCAAGAGTCAGAGCGTGAGTGGACAGGGACCAAGTGGCGGACGTCCCAGCAAGCAAGCTGACTGCTTTGGGGCAGGAGGCTGGCTGTGGAGGTAGGTGCCTCCAGACACTTAATTGGGGGGCTAAGTTTGCTAACTCTCAGAACTGGAGCTGAGTGCCTTTAGGCTGAGGCTGATGGTAGAATGGTATGCCCTTTGGGCACCCGAAAAGAGCTCTGTAATACAGTGTACAAGGAGGGCAGAGGTCAGCAAACCTATGGCTAAGAGCACAGAGACACAGCTAAGTAGAGCCTCTCTTGTCCGAATTATTGTATACTGAGAATTGGTACTATGTCGAACGACACCCGTCACACACTCCATTATTGTGAGTATTGTCTGTGAGTTTTGTGTGTAGCCATTGCAATGAATTGTTGAACCCAGCACACAGATGAGAGAGTGCTGGGGAAGGAGCAGTTGGTATCAGAATTAGTAAGGCAGTGGAGGGTGGAGGCATGGCTGACCTCAGCCTCAGAGGAATTGGGCAATGCTGATGTGGAGTTTGATGCTCTGCCCAACTTGTGAAGTTCGAGGAGGTCAAACACCACTCCCACATCATTCTTCTTACAACAGCTATGAGTCAGAACTGACTCAGGGGCCCCTAACAACAACAAGTCCTAGCCTTAACTCTAGTCCTAATTCTAGTGCTAAATCGATACCAAACCCTACACCTAATCATAATTCCAGCTCTAACTCTAACTTCAATCTTTCCTTAGCCCCAGCACTGATTCTACCCCTGTGCCTAGACCATTCCCTAGCCCTAAATATAGCCATGACCCTAGACTTAATCCTAATCCTACAATTAGCATTACAGTCATGGTTATGGTTATGGTTACAGTTAGGTTTAAAGATATGGCTAAAGGTAAAGTTATGGTTAGGGCTAGTGTTACAGTTAGGGTGAGGGTGACGGTTAGATTTGAGGATTGAGCTCAAGCTGAGGTTGGGGTTAAGAGTAGGATGTGGGTTAGGGCTAGGTTAGGGTTGGGGGCCGATAAGGGCAAGGCCTAAGGTTAGGGCTATGGTTAGTGTTAGAGTTAAGGTTAGTTTTAGGACCAGGAGCCGGACCAGAGCTGTGGCTAGGGTTAGAGTTAGGGTTATGGCTAAGGCTCAGGCTAGGATTAGGGTTAGATGTAGGGTTACAATTGGGGCTAGGTTTAGAGTTAGGATTGGGGATGGGCTAGAGTACATTTTAAGGTTAGTGTGAAGGTTAGGCACATGGTTAGGAGTAAGGTTATTGTTAGGTCTGGAGTTAGATTTAGCGTTGAAATAAGGGGCAAGAGCTAGGGCTAGACCGGGCTAGGATTAGGGTTAGGGTTAGGGAGAGACTGGTGATTCACGTAGGTTTAGAGATTGAATTAAGATTAGGTCTAGGTTTAAGGCTACTGCTAAAGCTAAGGTTAGAGTTGGGGTTAGGTTAACAGGCAGACAAGACAAGGGATGGGTTAGGGTTAAGGTTAAGATGAGGGATAGGTTGGGGTTAAGGTTTTTTTTGTTTTATTTTTAATCATTTTATTGGGGGCTCATACAACTCTTATCACAATCCATACAGACAACAATTGTGTAAAGCACATTTGTACATTCATTGCCCTCATCATTCTCAAAACATTTGCTCTCCAATTAAACCCTTGGCATCAGCTCCTCATTCCCCCCTTCCCTCCCCCTTGCCCACTCCCTCATGAACCCTTGATAATTTATAAATTATTTTGTCATATCTTACACTGTCTGACGTCTCCCTCCACCCACTTTTCTGTTGTCCATCCCCCAGGGAAGAGGTTATTATGAAGAGCCTTGTAATTGGTTCCCCCTTTTCACCCCACCCTCCCTTCACCCTTCCAGAGGGGTTAAGGTTTAAGTGCTTTTGTTATGACTCCAATTCCCATTACATTGTTACTGTTTTAGGTGTCATCCAGTCCGACCCTGTACACAACAGAACAAAGCACTGTCCAGTCCCGAGTCATCCTCACAGTGGTTCCGACGTTTCACCCCCCACCCCCAGTTTTGCGCCTTCAGTGCACATTCCCAGATAGTCTGTCAGTGAGGGACTATCTCATCACCACATTCAGTGGCAGACTCTCTGCTTCTCCCCTCTCTGTCCCCTTTCATGGGAGTCCTTTCTCCAGTGTCTTCCTCAGACCGATTTTAGGATGACCCTGACCGCAGAAGGGAGTGGCTTCTGGACTCCTAGCCCTACAATTCCGTGGGGTGTGTAGAGGGTCTGAAGCCAGTCGCCACGTTCGCAGACTCCTCATGGGGAACATCCCTGGCCTGACCCAGGTCTGGGCTCTCCGGGTCCAAGCCCTGACAATTGAGAGGCAGTTCATGCGGCAAAACAAGTTCCTCTTCCTAGCATCACTCATCTCACGGTGGAAAACCCAAGCATTTACCTGGCCACCCTCCTGGTTACACGGAAGCTGTAGGACAGTGCCGTTCTTTGGGGATGCTGCTTCCCTGCACATGGAAGCTATTCATTTTAAATATCACTACAGAACATGTTTCAGCCCTAAATTCAAATAGCAGGTTGTAGGTTTGGGGGTTTTGGAGTATTCTAGTTATGCAGAGTTTGAGCTAACCAAAAACCTCTGCTCTCTTACCTGAAAGCTGAAGTAACTCCATTTTCTAAAGTTTCTACTAATCACTACAGAAGCTCTGGTTTCTCTTCCCATTCTGGTCTCTGCTGGATGTGCAAGGTCTGCCTCTTGACTTAGCGTCCCCATGTGTAGAACGAATTCTTGGCACAAAACCTCTTCGGGCTTTCCCATCGGACAAGTGCAAGTCCTCCCTGTCCCACCCCCACATTGAGCCACCCATCCCATCTGAGGAAGAAGCTGTCACACTAAGGTTAGCCTGAAAAGAAAGGGTGAGCATTCTATTTGGAATATGGCTGAACTTGGAACTTAAGGCAAGGCCGGTCACAATTGCTGCCACCTCAGTCTCCCTCTCTGCCGCAGCACCCGGCCAGTGGTGGGTCACGCTGCCTTCGGGCCACTCGTGTCTGCCCACTCCAGGAGTCGGGCTGTGGTGGACTGAGAGGGAAAACTGGGATCAGGACCGAGTCTCGGGAGCCAAGGCTGTACCACCTGTGCCGAGAGAGGACCTTGTTTGAGCACCTCGAGCCTGGCGTCCCTTGGCCTGGTGGCTTCTATGCTTATTTCTCATTGTAATCCATGCAGTCCCTCAGGGACTAATTCAACGGCAATTTTCAGAGTGGCATATTTCACCACGGAAGAGTTGAAATACAGACGGATACTTCCGGATGAAATCATACTTTTAGAAGATTCTGCGTAAGGAGTCAAATACAGTTAAGTCTGAGCTCCAGTTCTGCCGTCTGCTTGTACCTGGGGCAAGGGTCTCTTAGTTTCAATTTCCTCATCTACAAATTAGCTGGTCTAATCACGTCTGCCTGCAAACATTTTGTCAGTATTAAATTAAATAATACATGGAAAGCAAGCATAGGTGCTTATCATGTACAAAATAGCAGATAAAATGAATTCAATAAACAGCAAGCTTTAAATATTGATGACTTATTACAAGCAACCGTGGTGTTGGTGGAGAATGCTGAAAGCACCAAGGACTGCCTAAAGAACTGAAACTCCGTCTTGGAAGAAGTAAAGCCAGGATGCTCCTTAGAAGCCAGGATGGAGAGACCATCCCGCATGCTTTGGACATGTGCTCAGGAGAGCTCAGTCCCTAGAGCAGGGTGTCATGCGTGGTAAAGTAGAAGGACCGTGAAGAAGAGGAAGCCCTGGAGACGGAGGGACACAGTGGCTACAACAGTAGACTCAAACATAAGAGCGATTGTGAGGATGGTGCAGGGCCAGGCGGTGTGTCATTCTGAGGTGCAATGACAATAGAACATGAGTCGGAACGATGACATAATTGATTTATGAGATTGATATCCTCTATGAAACATTAAGTGAGTAGTGTGGAAGTCAGGGGTCTCGAAGGGTTGTGGTTGATGCAACAATTACACAGGGTTCAAGGAAGGAGTGGAAATGTCTCAGCAAGATGTCAGGCTCCAGGCCTCACACGGCAGTTACTAATGGGAGTGTGTGTTCTAAGCAGCTCTGTTTCGACAGAAGAAAAGGTGAGAGACGCAATGCTTTGCAGAGCACCCAGCATGCACTAGGACGTGCTGAGCATTTGGGCTCCTGGTTTCCTGACCTGCGAGTGCACCCCTGGACGCTGGTGGCTCTTTGCTTCCTCAGGCGCTCCAGGCTGTGATGGCCTTTCGCTCCCTGGCAGAACATGGCGTAATTCCTTTGTGCGTGCATGATTTCACTTAGAAAGCTTGCTTAAGAATTATCTTTAACTTTCATTTAGGATAAAAATGAAGAAAACCTCTTGATCCAGATTTAGGATATTTGCTGTAAACACTGTACATGTTTAGTGCCCAGGCAGCCACACCAGGGGAGAAGGGTTTTCACCAACACAGCTCAAATTGCAAGCATCCAGGTGAGGGACAGGTGACCCTAATGGCCCCAGCCCTGTGGGGTGCCTGCAGCCCAGGCTCCCTGGATGGGAGAGCATGCTCACCACGGGCCCACCTAGCCCGTGTGTTCCCCAGAGCACATACCCCACGGGAGTGCCTCATCCCCAAGTTCTTATGCCCCGATTCATTGGCAAGATCTGCTCCTGAGACACTGGCATGGGTCCCGTGGTGTCTAATGGCCTAGCACAGCCCCTCTGCCCCACTGCAGTGTAGGAAAGGGCAGTGACCCCTGCCTCCTCCCCGCCAGACAGGCTCTCCTCATCTTCCTGTCCTCGTTCTTGCATAGGCCTCGCCGCTCCGTGGCTGTTCTTGTTCCGCTGGCTCCACATCTCTCCTGAAAGAAAGCAGGTCCCTGGAGAGAGCTGGGGTTCTGTATGTTTGAGTGTGCTCACGTGAAGCCACCGAGCGAGACATCCCAGAGCCCGAGTGGCCACTACCTAAGGACTTTAGAATGAGTGACAGTGAGCGGAGGGGCTAGTTTTGTCTCCCGGAAGAAGTGCTTCTGGATATGGCTCCATTGCTTCTATTTTGGTGCGGGCACACCCTCCTGGTCGGATCAAGCAAAATGACAAACTGCTCCAGTCACTGGCTAGGACTTTCAGTGTGTCCCAGGGTTTATTTGAAGCTGAAGACAGCCCTAGGGTAGCAAGTGCTGGTGGACAGAGTGGATGATGTCAGCACAGAAGCAGCAGGCAGCCTTTGGGGTTTCAAAGGAGAACTGAGGGGTACAGTTAGAGGCGCAGAGAGCGGGGGAAGGGGGGTGTCAAGTCATTGAAATTATATCAGAAGAGGGAGAAGGCTATTTTCAGAGTAAGAGCCATGTGGTCCCACAGGGATAGGGCATTGAGTCTTCTGAAATCTCAGACAAATTTCTTCCATTTGTCTGGATCTGACTCAAACATTCTTAGGGAATAAATCATCCAACACAGCATTGTTTGCTTAACTAGATTTCCCTTAAAAATTTCCCTTTTCCACATGGAAGAAGCACACCAGCCTATGCAACCACGAGGTGTCGAAGGGATCAGGTGTAAGGCATCATCAGAACAAAAAATCTTACCATAGTGAATGATGGGGGGAGTGCGGAGTGGAGATCCAAAGCCCATTAGTAGGCCACTGGAGATCCCCTTGCAGAGGAGTCTCGGGGAGGAGACGAGCCAGTCAGGGTGCAATGTAACAATGATGAGAAATACAACTTTCCTCTAGTTCCTAAAGGTTTCCTCCCCGCTACCACTACCATGACTCGAATTCGATCTTGCAAGACTGGCTAGACCAGAGGAGGTACACTGGTACAGATAGGAACTGAAAATACAGGGAATCCAGGACGGATGAGCCCTATAGGACCAGTGGTGTGAGTGGCAAAACAGGGAGGGTAAAGGGAGAATGGGTAGGAAAGAGGGAACCGATTACATGGAACTGTGTGTGACCTTCTCCCTGGGGGACAGACAACCGAAAGGTGGGTGAAGGGAGACGTCGGACAGGGCAAGATATGACAAAATACCCATTTATAAACTATCAAGGGCTGATGAGGGAGGGGGGAGCGGGGAGGGAGGGGAAAAATGAGGACCTAATGTCGGGGGTTTAAGTGGAGAGAAAATGTTTTGAGAAACGATGTACAAATGCGCTTTACACAACTGATGTGTGTATGGATTGGGATAACAGTTGTATGAACCCCTAATAAAATGTTAAAAAAAAAAATTTCCCTTTTAATCCTCTGACATTTTAATCATGCAAAGCAACAGAACAGGAAGTGAGAGTGAAGGACCGAGGCTGGGTGGGGCTTGTGAGGAGGCAAAAAGGAAGCATTTGGGCTCTGACTGAGGAACCCTCAGGCAGGTCCTTCCCCCTCCAGAAGGGTCCCGCGCTGCCATCATGCCTAGTCCTCGCCACCACAGAGCCTGCCAGTAGACGCTGTCCTTGGTGTTGGGAGGTGCCGTGAGTCAGCTCTGAGGCACAGAGACCCGTGTTCATCAGAACAAAGCAACATCCGGTCCTGCAGCATCCTCACACTTGATCGTATGTTTGACCCATTACTGTAGTCACCATGTCAACCCATCTTGTGAGAGGGCTTCCTCTTTTTCACGGCCCCTCCATTTTACCAAGTAGGATGTCCTTTTCCAGGAACTGGTCTGTCCTGACAACATGCCCCAAATGCTGGAGACAAAGTCTCCCCATCCTTGATTCTAAGGAGCATCCTGGCCACACGTCTTCAAAGAGGTCTGTGTGTTCTTTTGGCATCCGTGGTATTTTCCGTCCTCTTGGCTAGCACCAGAATCCAAAGGCATCAATTCTGCTTAAGTCTTCCTTATTCAATGTCCAAGTGTCACATGCATGTGAGGCAATTGAAAATACCGTGACTTGGATCAGCTATACCTTAGTCCTCAAAGCAGCATCCTTGCGTGTCAACACTTTCGCACGTCTTGTGAAGCAGACTTGCCCAATGGAAGGCTGTGGGAAACTCACACGGAGGGAAATATGATGAGGACTATATTGCCTCACTTATAAGAGGGGGAATCTGGAAAGGTAAAGTCCGAGTACATGATCCCGCTTTAAATACCACTCCCACAGATTCTCCCCTAACAGCCTATGCTGCCTTAAAGTGAGCACATGGTTGAATCTATCTCCCTATAGAAGCTCACATTCTTTGAATATCTTGTTCCTCTGTGGTGCCCATTCTCCCCTCAAGCCTTCCCCCAGTGCAGCAGATATTAGGCTTCCTCACCTGTGAGCTCAGGGATTTTTACTGTGATTACCACCCACCTTGTGATGTATGTAGCTACTGAATATGCATTTCTTGTGCCTACCTGTAAATATCCCAATACTGTAAGGACGCTTTCTCTCTTCTCCCACCTGCACGTGGACCACTGAGAGGGGCTGAAGTGAGCATGCTACCATGAAATGTGTCTGATTCCTTTATTCTCTCTCCTATCTTCTATGACTTTATTGTAATCTTCATATACTATCGCCACACAATTGTGCCTATGGACCCTGCGGTTGTCAGAGGCTGGTTTCCTCTGACACAAGATGTCCTTAGTCCTCCTGCCGGCGGCTTCCCTGAGCATGGATTGTGCATGCAAGCAAGATGAAATTTTTAACAACTTCACTTTTCTTCCTCCACTTATCACAATGTTGTCTATTGACCCAGTTGTGAAGACTCTGGCTTTCATTACATGGAGCTGCAATCCGTCCGAAGGCTGTCGTCCTTGATCTTCATCACCAAGTGTTTCAAGCTCTCCTCACTTGCAGCAAGCAAGGGGGTGTCATTTGCCTATCGCAGGCATTAATGGGCCTTCCTCCATTGCTGATGCTGCATTCCTCCTTATATAACCCAGCTTCTTGGATGATTTCCTAAGCATACAGATTGGATAAGTATTGTGAGAGGATATAACCCTAACACACACCTTTCCCGATTTTAAACCAGGTAGCATTCCTTTGTTCTGTTTGCATAATGGCCTCTTGATCCGTGTACAGGTTCTACATAAGCACAATGAAGTGTTCTGGAATTCTCATTCTTCGCAAGCTTATCCAAAGTTTGCTGTGATCCACACAGTCAGATGCCTTTGCATAGTCAGTAAAACACAAATAAACATCTTTCTGGTATTCTCTGCTTTGAACCAAGATCCATCTGACATCAACAATGATATCCCTGTTCTACATCCTCTTCTGAGTCTGACCTGAATTATTGGCAGCTCCCTGTAAATGTACTGCTGCGACCACTATTGCGTGATCTTCAGCAAAATTTTACTTGCATGTGATATTGCATCATATTGTTCTGTACTGAGCATTCTGTTGGATCAGCTTTCTTTGGCATGGGTACAAATATGGATCTCTCGCGGTGAGTTGGTAGCTGTCTTCCAAATTTACGGGCACAGACGAGTGAGTGCTTTCAGTGCTTCATTGGCTTATTGACAGATTTCTACTGTATTGGCATTCCATCAATTCCCGGAGCCTGTTTTGGCTAATGCTTTTAGGGCAGCTTGAGTTTCTTCCTTCAGCACCATTGGTTCTTGGTCCTATGCCACCTCATGAATTGGTTAATGTTGACTACTTTTTTTGATACAGTGATTCGGGGTATTCTGTCCATCTTCTTTGGCTGCTTCTGGATTCATTCAACATTTTGCCCATAGAATCTTTCAATATAGCAACTTGCAGCTTCAAATTTTTACTTACAGTAAAAATTTCTTCAGTTCTTTTAGTTGAAGAGATGCTGAGCTTGTTCTTCCTTTTGGGTTTTCTAACTCTAGGTCTTTGCACATTTCATTATAATATTTGACTTTTTCTTCTTGAGCTTCCATTTGGAATTTTCTGTTCAGCTTCTTTACTTCATCGTATCTTCCATTTGCCTTAGCTGCTGTATGCCTAAAAGCAAGTTTCAGAGTCTCTTCTGACATTCATTTTGATTTTGTTTTCTTTCCTCTCCTTTTAATGACCTTTTGCTTTCATGTATGATATTTGTGTAGGTCAGGTTGACTAGAGAAATAAATCCAGTGACACATATATGTGTAATAAAGAGCTTTATACCGATGCATGATACCCCCCTCCCCAGAGGGATAAACAACAGAAATGTGGGTGAAGGGAGACAACGATTGGTGTAAGACATGAAAACAGTAATAATTTATAAGTTATTAAGGGGTCACTAGAGTGGGTGAGGGGGGGAGGGAGGGAAAAAAAGAGGAGCTGATACCAAGGGCTCAAGTAGAAAGTAAATGTTTAGAAAATGATGATGGCAACATATGTACAAATATGCTTGGAACAATTGATACATGGAATGTTATAAGAGCTGTAAGAGCCCCCAATAAAATGATTTTCTAAAAAAAGAAATATCACCCCCCCCAAAAAAAAGTAATTCTATATCAAGAAAACTTCCCCGCCTAGTCCACTCAAGTCCATACGTCTGATACTAGTCCATAGAGCCCTCCCAGACTCATGCAGCCCCAGGCAATGGTGCGGAATACAGGAAGATCACAGGCCAGTTCACACAGAGTCGTGTGGATCTGAGATTGGTTGCAACATGGCAGGCCTCTGATACCGCTCAGGGTGTCGAACAAGCAGGAAAGTCAAGGCTGAGAAAGAGAAGCAGGTTCCCTGGGCCCTCCTTATGGGAGGCCACACCCACACGGAGGCCCCATCAGACTGCGACCTGATGAACAGCTTGCATACCACCCTACACTTTTACATATCTTCAAGTTGACCGAGAATCACATAACTACCACAATGTCCTTATGTCTTCCCATAGCACATCAGGTCTTCTGTGATCAGTGTTTAAAGCATCAAATCTGTTCTGGAGGTTCTCAAAATTCTGATGGGATGGACTCAGGGTCGTATCTTGTCTCCTATGGACTTGTTTCATTTTCTTCAACTTCAACCTGAACTTACGTGTGAGCAATTGACGGTGGCTTCTGCAATTGGCCCTGGCCTCGTCTTAGCTGCTGATATTGAGCTTCTCCATCAATCTATTTAGTATTTGTAGTAATTTTGATTTCTGGGTATTCCATCTGGAGAAGTCCACATGTAGAGTCACCATTTATGTTGTTGGAAAAGGTGTTTGCTATGAATAAGTCATCGGTCTTGCAAAATTCTATCCTTGGACCCCCAGCTTCATTTCCATCACCAAGACCGTATCCTCCAACTACTAGTACTTCTCCTTTGTTTCCAACTTTTGCATTCCAATTGCCAATAATTATCAATGCATACTACTTGAATGTTTGATCAATTTCAGACTGAAGATGTTGGTAGAATCCTTCATCTCCTTCATCACCAGCTTTGATGGTTGTTGCACAAATTTGAATAGTGGTTGTATTGATTGGACTTCCTTGGAGGCAGATAAATACAGTCTTATCACAGACGGCTTTGTACTTCAAGATGGATCTCATTCCCAGCATAGGAAACCTTATGTGTGACTAGCTTCACATGACCAATACTAGTTCATTTCAGCTCACCACCTAAAATATTGATCTTTGTACATTGCTTGCCATTTTTGATGACTTCCAATTTTCCTAGGTTCATACTTTGTACATTTTGAGTTCCAATCATTACCTCGTGTGTGCAGCTGTTCCTTATTTTGAGTCACGCCCCATCATCAAACAAAGACCCCGCAGGCTTTATTCTCATAGGCTTTGCTCCGCCTCGTCTGGCTGACTGCTCCTGAGAAGGCAGCTCTCCTCAGGCATATTTGGAGCGCCTGCGACCTGAGGGGCTCATCTTCTTGCACTGCCTCTGACAGTGCGCATGAGGTTCCCAGTCACTAACAACGTTTCAGTGGTGTCCGATCTGTGACGAACTCCGCTGAAGCGGATAGCCTGTTCCTTCTTTATAGTCTGTTCTTAGTCTAGAACCTTTGATGAAGCTTTGACGTTCCACTGCAGGTGACCCTGCTGGTATTTGAAATACCTGTGACATAGTTTTCAGCATCACAGTAACACATATGCCACCACAGTACGACAAACTGGCAAATAAGTGGGCGATTACAGTAGATGAGTTCTATGAAAGAGTATTTATTAGCTGTATATTTTACAAAGTTAGCTCTGTCAGCTATGGCAGTGGCATGGGACTGGGGGGCCCCTTTCCTGCAACATTTTGAGAACTACATGGTACTGTAGAGTGCGACTATTCAAGGCCCTGACTCGGTGGCCCACAGGTATTCCTTTGCATATCTCCTGGCTCTGTGAATTAGGTTAGCTCTTCACTGCACATCCGATCTTCTTGTGGCATGGGCCCATCATGCTAGCCCATGCCTCAGTCATTTACACTGCTCTTCACCGGCCCCTGTGTGTCCAGTGCTCTCAGTGGCCTCCCGCAGCTCAGCTATCAGCTGTTGGAAACCAGGAGGGACAGGTCAGCCATGGTTGCACCTGGAGGAACTGGGTGCTTTGGGCCACCTCAGCCCACATGAGTCTGGCAGATCACACATGAATCGAGCTGATGACATAGGCCTGCTTTTCCTTCAGTCCCAATCCATACACTGTCACAGAGGCCAGGGTAGAGGTCAGGAGAAAAGCAGGGGGGAGAGAAACTCAGAGATGGACCAGAAGGAGGAGCTTCCGAGAGGATGGCTGCCTTTGCTTGCTTTGAAATTCTGCTGGGAATGGAACCTGGTAAGCAAGGTTTTGGAGGGAAGCGTTACCTAGAAAGGCCCCAGTCAGGAAGGTACGGGAAGAATGGGGCAGGTTGGATCCAATGCAGAGATTGCTCTACTCTTTTGGAAACTCAGGAGCACCATAACTCAGGACAGCCCGCTGATATGCAAACGCACAGGACTCCAACGAAGAAAAAGAAGCAAGAAGCCAGGTATGGGTGAATCACTTGATAAAGAACTTAAACACAATCCCAAATGCTTGCTGCCAAAGTGAAGCGTTGCAATTCAAGAAGGATTCTTTTAAAAACCCCTCAATCGGTTCCCATTGATTTCATCTACTGCACTTCCTGAGGCCAGGGGTCCCTGAGAAAGGACACAGCCCTTCCTTCAAGGCATTTGGAACCCGGGCATCTAAAGCCTCTTAAGCGCTTCTTTCAACACAGATGCACGACAGGGCAAAGGAGTCCTCAAGGGAAGGAACACGGATTCTTCCAGAAGCTGCATTTCTGGTGAGCAGCAGAGGAAGGACACTCCCGGCAGGGAAGGAACAGAGAACACCCACTTTCTGCAAAGCACTTGGAAAGAAACGGAGGGGATTCCGCCCTCATGTTAAACAGTGAACTGATGAACTAGTTAAAAGAAAGCTTGCTTCTCCCAAAAGATAACTATCAGGGTCAGTTGGTACATTATGGGTGCTTCTGTGAGAACCAGATAACATGGTCTCTTCTGAGATTTCAGCAAACAGATAAGGAACTTGGACACTTTATCTTCTAGTCTTTCCTGATTAAGTACATCCAAAGAAGGCAAGGGGAGTAGCCCACTCACCCTGTTTCCAGCGTAGCTATGCTCCTGACTAGCCAAGGTGCCTTGGCAAGGTTGTTAAGTTCTCTGCATTCTGCAAAGTAAGGGTAAGATAGTGCCTACTTCGTGGCACCTGTTTACTCAAATATGGAAGAGAATATAAAGTTCAGGAATTCCTATGGGATGCCTGTATGTAATAATAGAGGTTTCGCCTAAGTCAGTGGGGAAAAGACTGATCAGGGGCCAGGACAAGCAGGCAACCATCGGTTACAGACACACCCACAGCAGGATCTTCCTGCACTAAACAGCCGCCCGGCAGTGAGCAAATCCATAAGCGTACTCTAAGAAAACACAGAAAAATGTCTTTGCAAATTCAATAGCGGTGAAGGCCTCTTGAAAATATTAGGACAGTGCTTGCTTCAGCGGCACATATACTAAAATTGAAACGATACAGAGAAGATTAGCATGGCCCCTGAGTAAGGATGACACGCAAATTCATGAAGCAGTCCATATTTTTTATAAACTTGACTCCCTGCCTGGTGTCTATTTTATTCTATAAGAGCCATATGTAAAGTACTGTAACAGGGGAGCTCCTTGTCCCATGAATCTTTAATTAAAATAAAATTTCAACTGAAAAAAAAAATTAGGACAAAGTTCAGAAATCATCAAAGAAAAGATGAAAAATGTTTAATGAAAAATAACAACGTTTGTGCTACCAGAATAGCAACACAAGCAGAATCACAAGGCGGGTAGATGGCACCCTAAGAAATATGTATGTGATTTATTTCACAGATTACAAGATCCTTATCCTTCTACTTGAAGATCTCTGACAGATCAAAGCGCAAGTAGTTGACAATGGTGGAAAATATACACGTGGTTCTTGGAAACACAACAGCTGCACAGATGCACTGATCGTCAGAGAAGTGAAGGTTAAAGCGGCACTGAAGTGTTGTTTGTGGCCTGACACACAACAGAGCAAACCGCTACTTGGTCCTGAGCCGTCCCACAGCTGTGAGGCCGGAGCCCATGGCTGCAGCCACCCTGTCCGTCCATCTCGTCTAGGGCCTGCCCCTTTGTCGCTGCCCCTCCACTTGACCCAACATGCCGTCTTCTCCAGGGACTGGTCTCTCCTGACGAAGTGTCGAAATGCCTGAGATGAAAGCTCACCCTCCGTGAATCCGAGTTTACTTTAAAGCAGCTGCGCGCTAAAGGAGAGGTCCGTAAAGCAATGGTGGCAGGCTCAAAGGAAAGGGGAAAGCTGGCTATTTCAATACAGTTGTGTGGCTATGTCAGTTTACATTTTCATATAAGATTAGTTTTGAATAATGCACAATTGGTATTATTTTTAAAAAATCATACAAAGTTAACTAAAGTTCTTATTAACTTATAGAGGTGTACTATACTATTTTATATAACAAAGGTAGTTTTTCTATCCAACTATTGAAGTTCTAATTACAACAAAACACGTCAAAATTACCAAAAAAATTACAGTTCAGTTGAATCTTCTATCTTTAAACTCTTCATAATCTTTCTTTGATAAACAGATCCAAAGACAGATTAATTCAGCAAAAGATAAGATTCATCTTTGAGTGATCTGAGTAATCGTTGTGAACTCAGTCTGAGTCTTTCTTCAAGAATTCTAGAAATGAATTTGCAGACTCCATTCCAGATTAAAACCTCTTTCTTTGTCTTCTTCTTCTTTATTCATTTTTTGGGGACGCTTCATTCACGGGTATGGAAAAAGCCTATTTTTAGCTACATTCTTCTGAGTTAAACCTGAACTGGCCACCTTCCTGGGCCGGCTCTGAGACCTGAGCTCCCTCAGCTACTGGGGGAGGGAGCGAAGGGGGGACTTTGAGGGGCAGGGCTAGGTGCGGCTCACTCCCAGGGCTGCTCCTGGCACCGTGTCCCCCGCCCCCATGCCCCGCCCCCTCAACTTCAGGACCAGAAGTGGCAGACCTGCTCCTGCCCACGTCTTGCCGCCTCCGCTTATCCCCCTCAGTTCTAAAGAGCATTTTGGTTCTGCTTCATGCAAGACAAAATGGTCTGTTGCTCTCCCAGTCCATGCTACTTTCTTCACCAAAACCACAATTCAAACACTTCCTCTCTTCTGTAGTCGTCCTTAGTCCGTGTCCACCTTGCACGTGTGTGGGAGGCAACGGAGAAGACCCTGGCTCCGGTCAGAAGGGACGGCCTCAAAGGGATGGCCTTGCTCTTCCACACTGTAAAACGGTCATGTGTGCTGGATTTGCCCAATGCAAGTCAGTCGACTATGTTGCTGTCTTCCAAAGGTCTTGCTATCCATGAGGGAGCACTGCATCAGCCTAAGGAAACATTTCAATGGGTGTTTCCATCAGTTCTTGGACTCTTATATTTTGCTAATGCTTTCAGTGCAGCTTCGACTTCTTCCTTCAGCATCATGGGATATTGAAATGGTTGAACATCAGTCAATTCTTTAAGATGCAGTGATTCTGTATGCCTTTTATTTGCCTTGAGGCTTTGTTCAATATTTTGTGAATAGAATTCCTTAATGTTGCAACTCTGTTTGAATATTTTTCTTAATTTTTTTAGCTTGAGATATGCTGAAAATTTTCTTCTTTTTTAGTTGTCCAACTCTGTCTTTGCACACTTCATTATAATACTCTGGTTTGCCTTCTTAAGGTGGACTTTGATCAAAACACCCTTGTCCTGGTACTATGATAGATATGAAGAACAGTGAGTTAGAATTAAGAGCCCAGAAATACAGCTAACTACCTATAGACACCTCATCTTTGATAAAGGACTTGCATGGGGAAGAGATAGCCTTTTCAACAAATGGTGCTGGAAAAACTGCATCTTCACCTGCAAACGAATAAAGTGGGACCCACACATCACACCATGTACAAAAATGAACTCAACATGAATTAAAGACCTAAATAGAACCCACACCATTATAATAACCATCGATGATAAAACAGAGACAAACGTAAAAACCCTAATACAAGGCATAAACACATACTGAACATAATAAGAAATGCTCACACTATAGAACATCAAATAAAGTACTTACTAAAAGTGAGACATTGATGCACATCAAAAGGTTTCATCAAAAGAGGCAACAGCCTAGTAAGGTTTTTATGTTTTACCTCATTGATCACATTAGATTTGCATATGCTCATTTGTATGTTTAGGATCGCTTGGTACATGAAGATCAAGATCGATGACCCCCTCAAAGACAGTGACAGGATTGGTGGTTCCCTGAGGGTAGAGGAGGAGGGAGGGGGGTCAAAGGGGGAAAAAGGAACTGATAGCATTGATGATTGTATAACCCCACCTGATGGGATTGAATAAGAGATTTGTATATGAATGGATATATTGGAATGTGTAAGATATGTCAATAAACTATTATAAACAAGTAAAATAAGATATTCATAAATCAATAAACACATAATACTGAGTACAAGAAAAATACAAATAACCCAATAAAGATATGAGCACAAGACATGAATAGACAATTTACCAAAGACAGAGTCCACATGGTCAACAAACTTATGAAGAACTGTTTGAGACATGAGCAATAAAAGAAATACACATGAAAACAACAATGAGATATCTCCTCACACTTTAGCAAAATGCAATAAAACAGAAAATAATAAACACTGAAATATCAGAACACTTTCCATTGCTGGTGGGACTGTAGAATTGTACAACACTCTGGAAGTCAGTGTGGCACTTCCTTAAACAAGTGCAAATACAAGTACTTCATGATCCAGCAGTCTCTCTACTGGGTATATACCCTAAAGAAATAAAGAATGCAGCACACACAAATATATGCACTCTTATGCTTATTGCACCAATTATCTAATAGCAAGACATGGAAACAACAACAGAAACAATTACAGAGGAATGAGTAAACAAACTCTGATACATCCACACAATGGAATGTCATGCATCAATGAAGAACAATGACAACTCTCTCCGACACTCCCAGACATGGACAAAACCAGACAACATTATGCCAAGCAAACTTAGTCTATCTTACAAAGATTAATAATAACACCATTGTTATAAGGAAAAGAAACGTGGCGTAGACACCTAAAGGAGAGGCACGGGGGCAGGAAGAGGGGGGAAACACAGGTTATTGAGGGGGGAGGAAGGAAGAATGGAGTGGGAGAAAGAGAACCACATATTTTGAGGATTGATTTCATTTCTTGAGATGAGTTGTGCCAATACATTCAGTGTCTTTCTTTAAAGGCCAAAAGAACAGAAAGAACAACCCCCCCAGATTTCTTTCTTATCCCTCAAACCTAAGTGGTGGTCTGAGTGGGGGAAGAAGTACAACGGAAAGGAACTTGGTGTCTTTAGTGACAAACAAGTTCATATTAAAGAATGCACTTTGAAATTTTGTTTGCCTTTAGCTTCATGTTTTCTTCTCTTTGCTTTAGCTGCTCTGCAGTCAAGAACAAGTTCTAGGCCAGTGGTTCTCAACCTTCCTAACCTTCCTCATGCCGTGACCCTTTCATACAGCTCCTCATGGGGTGGTGACCCCAGCCATAAAATTATTTGTTTCTACTTCATAACTAATTTTGCTACTGTTATGAATCGTCATGTAAATATCTGATATGCAGGATATATTTCATTGTTACAAATTGAACATAATTAAAGCATAGTGATTAACACAAAAACAATATGCAATTATTTATTGTGAAATATTTCTAATTACAAATAAATGAAATTTTGTCTTGAAGCATGGTGTAGCATGGGTCACAGTCTTCATGAAGGGTACTCGGATGTGGGCGTATCCGCTTGTGGACGGACCCGCCTGGAGACAGATAGAGGAGCGGTGTCTCTGTTCCTAAGCCCATGGGAAATGTGTTTTCCGATAGTCTTAGGCAACCCCTGTGACAGGGTCGTGACCCACAAGTTGAGAACCGCTGTTCTATATCTCCTGACACCTACTCTGAACTTTTCTTTCTTTTTTGTCTACCCCGCCCCATTTCTTATGCTTGTTGGTTTAATGGTACAGCGGTGTGTCTCTTTTTTTGTCTTTGAATGACTTTTGGCTTTCTTCGTGTGTGATGCTCTTGGTACCATCCCACAACTCATCAGGTCCTTGGTCACTGGTGTTCAATGAGTCAGAGTAGCTCTTTTTTTGAGATACTTTCAAATCCCAATCTGAATTTACACATAAGCAATTGATGGCCTGTTCACAGCCAACCCTCATTTTAGTTGCTAATATTGAGCTTCTCTGTGGTCTCTTCCAAGAGATGTAGTCAATTTGATTCCTATGCATTCCATCTGGAGAAGTCCATGTGTATAGTTGCCTTAGATGTTGTTCAAAAAAGGTGTTTGCTATGAAGAAGTTGTTGGTCTTCAAGATTCTGTCGTGCGATCTCCAGCTTCATTTCTATCACGTCCATATTTGCCCACTACTGTTCCTTCCTCTTTGTTTCCAGCACTGACATTCTAATCACCAATAATTATCAATGCATCTGATTGCATGTTTGATCAATTTCAGACGGAGAAGTTTCCGTTTCTTCATCACTAGCTTTAGTGGGTGGCCCCTGGTAACTCATTACTCTTTGGCTGCTAACTGCAAGGTCAGCAACTCGAAACCACCAGCCGCTCCAAAGCTTTCTACTCCTGTAAAGAATTACAGTCTCAGAAACCTCAGAGTCAGTCCCACCCTGTCTTACAGAGTCTTAGTGACTTACATCGACTCAGTGGCAGTGAGGGCTTTTTTTGTTTGTTTGTTTTGAGAGATTTACTGGTTGGAAAGAATACACAGAGTTACTGTACAAAAAAGAATTAGTCAATGTTCAATCATTTCAGGAGGTAGCATATGAGCAAGACCCAATGGTGCTGAAGGAAGAAGTTCAACCTGCATTGAAAGCCTTAGCCAACAGCAAGGCTTCAGAAATTGATGGAATACCAATTTAAAGATTTCAACAAGCTGATGAAGCACTGGAAACACCTATGCCAGGAAATTTAGACAATAGTTACTGTACGTGCTAGTCTGGGTACTTTAGAGAAACATACCCACAGAAATCCATGCATAAGAGAGAGTTTTATATAAAGGTTAAGTGCACATCAAGAAAACATACCAACCCAGTGCTACCCAAGCACACAAGTACAACATTAACCCATTAACCCAATGTCCGACACCGATCCACAAAGTTCTCCTCCCTCTCTCAAAACAGACCCAATGATGCCGACTGCAGGAGGAAAGCCGAGTCAGTGAATGTGTAAACATCTTAGTGCTGGCAGGGGTCTCCACACAGGTGCTCCAACACCCAGGGCTGCATCGGGGTAGGTCCATGTGGCTTCTCCTCAGGGATGTCTCGCAGGAAGTGAGCCTTGCCAGCTAAAGCAGCGAACTGGCTAAGGCAGCTGCACCCTGGTCCGACCATCAGAAAGCAAGAGACCCAAGAACTCGAAAGGCGAGGCTCACTGAGCCATTTATCCCTC